>NC_134022.1:31208672-31520172 GCF_040712315.1 Castanea sativa
CATTTGTCCCCGATTTTTAAAAAGTGCCCCTCCTTAATTCACCTTAACTAAAAATCCGTTCTTCTTCAAGATAATCCACTTCTTAAAAGAAAAATATCCTAAATGTTGTGGGTCCTATATAAAAAACAAAAATCCTAATTGTGGGTCGGTGGGTCCAATATTTTAAATATAATAAAAGAAATCAAAGGTGATATATATCTGATTTTTCGACCTTTATTCTTTATTTTAAAAGTATTATATAACAAAGCGGCGTCCCTTTAAGTTTTATTTGAGTTGAAGGTTTTTTTCTTTACCCTGATTTATATCTCAATTTACTCATAAGTATTTAAATTTCTTAAAATTCAATGGATCCTTGAAATCAATACACTAATAATAATATTTTTTAAATTTAATGAAATATACTTATAATTATTTTAGATTACCAAGAAACATAAAAATAATTAGATCAAATTGAACTCGAAATAAAGTTTAAATCAAATTATCAATGTAGATTTTTTTTTTTTTTAAATTATCATGGATCCTTATTTACGAATCAATTTTTCTTTTTCTAACTAAATTACAATATATATCTACATTGTATCTCGGCTTTATAATTGATTTTTTTATTTAAATAATTTGACAGTTACAATAAGTAAAGAAAGATGATTTACAATAATTTGATAGTGGTGAAATTTTAAAATATAGTCTCATATCCATTATATTCATTGTTTTTCTTTTGAGAAAAAATCCATTATATTATTGTTGATATTTCTAATTTAACTTTTGTTTACTTAAAGTTTAAATAAAAGAGGAAACTTTCAAAGACTATACTACTTTTATATGAATAATAATAATAATAATAATTAACAAAGTCTCCTCGGTACACGTAAATCGATCAACGTGAGATTATTGTATTTAATTAAAAAATAGGTGACCTATTCATCAAAAAAAAAAAAAAAATTTTGGTGACCTACCTTACAAAACCTCTTCATTGGTAGTCTTAGTTTAATCACGTTGGGTTTTGGGTATTGGAGAGTTTTATATCAATTTTCTTGTTTTTTGGCCAAATCATAGTTCACATGCTCATATGTACCTGTTAAAAGGAACCAATTACCAGTAGGGTTGGGAAAGCTAGTACTATAGGAAAGCTACGTGTTGTACAAAATAATGTTGTGCTTGTGCAACTCCTCCTAACATTTAAGTGTACCTAATCAAGTTCTATTCTTATTGTTTCTCAAAAAAAAAAAAAAAAAAGTTCTATTCTTATTGGTGTTTAAATGATGGGAAAAGTTAATTGATGTCTTAAAGACATTCGTTTGGTAAATATTTTTTAAACAATTTATGAAAAAATAATACTAACTATTTTTACGGTTTTTATATTTTCTATAAAAATAATTTTAAAATATCTTTAAAATATTCTATTTAAAAATGTTCTAAGTTCATTCTCATCAAAAAATGCAATTATTTTAACATTTAACATCTCAAAATCCTATTTTATCAATTTTAACATACCGCTTTACAATACACCCAACATCAAACATTCTATTTTTTTTTACAACTTCATTTAAATAATATTATTTTTATTTTACCACTATGTGTCTCTCTTTCTCTGATGAAACCCATCACTTTCTTCTTAGTCCAAGTAACCTCAGTCACAGCCACACCCACAACTAGCCACTGCCACGACTAGTCATTGCCACGGTTAGCCACTGCCAACCACCACCACCATATAAAAATAAATAAATAAATCACTAGCCGACAGCCACCACAATCCCCAACCACCAAAATCACAAACCTAAACTCACAATCTCATCACCACCCAAACCCACATCCTCATACCACCATCAACCAGAAAAACAAAACACAAAAACAATCATTGTCACAACCCATGACCCATCACCATCCACAACCAAAAACCCATCACCAAAACCACACCCACAGCCAAACACTACAGCCACAGCCACGGTTAGAATCAAACCTGAACCAAAACTCGAATAAAAACCCACCACCCATACCCAGATGGACCAAACACCCGCCAAACATTACAGCCATAGCTCTGGTCACAACAATAACCACCAAGAAACCACAACTACAAGAACCACAAAAAACCGCCACAACAACCACAAGACACCGGCCACAACAACCATAAGAAAACACACAACACGTCGATCTCCACATCGATCTCCTCCACACCGATCTCACACCATCATGCCATTCTCCTCACCACCAAGCTGATCTCAAACGTACAATCTCAACCGCACCACCAGGTCGATCTCCATGTAGATCGGTCCAACCCAACTCTGGTGGCAAGTTTTGAATGAGAAAAAGAGAGGGAGTGAGGACTAAAGGCTACCAGAGAAATGAGAGAGATATGGGAGACGGAGAGATAGAGAGCTGGAGAGAGAATAAATAAATTCAAAATTATACAACCTTGCTTCAGTACCGTGAGGGAGATGATGCTTGGGTTGTGAGGGAGAACTAAAGAACGAGAGGGAGAGTCTGAAAAAGTGAAGGAGAGTGATGAAAGTGAGCAGCGTATGAGGAGAGAGAGAATTAGATATTAATAAAATATTATAACATCTTGCTAAAATTTAAGTTTTAGCATTTTTGCATTCTTTGATGAGAATGCTATGAGGACAACCGTTAACTAAACACTTAAATGATATATAATGAAACGCTGAATAAGAAAACAAACAAGTCTAACTGGAACTTCCAATCGATGCCTTCTCAGCTCTCACTGTATATAGCACTCCAAGTGCCAAACTTGCATGGTCCAATTGCTAGTTATATCTGAAACCCATGTGAACTTAATTAATACATATATTAGAAAAAAAATTCTGATTTGTTCCTCAATTCTTAAGTAAAACTGCATCCATTTTTATAGAGTTTTAGATTGAATTATGCCATACATACATGATACATGACTTAAAAAGATTTGGAAATTGTTCATAGATATTGAGACACAATATTTGTATGCAATCAATATTCATTATTTTTTAAATTATATCTATTCTATTTTAGTTTAAAACCTTATATTTCGGTAAAATTGTATGATTTGACTTATTCCAAATATGTAGGGTTCAAATTTCTATCTTGCATTTGTTATAAGCAATTAAAAAACATCTATATTTTAAGCATGGCCTATTATTACTAAATTTATTGCTTTTATAAACAAACCGGTCACTCTCACTCCCATTTTTGTTCATCAAAAAAAAAAAAACACATCTTTTATATATATATATATATATATATATAGAGAGAGAGAGAGAGAGAGAGAGAGAGAGAGAGAGAGCAAATTTTAAGTGGTTGACAAGTGTCAACCTTATTACCAATAAAATGAATTGATGAAATGATGGGTTATTTATTTTCCATGGTGAAAAACCAATTACTCTTAAAAGTACATGCAATGCAACCAAGGAAAACTATTATTTTAAACAAACCTTGGGCGTAAACCTTCAGTTTTTCATTTTCTAAATTATTAAATATTGGACTCCCCTTTTGAATATATTAAGAGTCAAATTGGATGATCTTATTTTCTAGTTTATTCTTTGCTTAGGTTTGATTAGGAGACACTTTTTTAAGAACTCATGTTTTGTAGTTTCAATTATAAAGCTGGGTTTTTCAAACAAGATAAATATTAAAAAATAAATTCATCCAATCATAAGTACATAATTAGGTTCATGAAATATGAAACGTTGAATTATTAACCATTTTAACGGTTTATTATTACAAGCACACCAATAATGGAGAGTGATATTGATTGGTTGTCCCAGCAATCCAATAATGTTTTGGACGCAAGCATATGTAAGAAAGAAGAAAATCTGTCGTACTAAAACAATTTGGTTTTTTCTTCTTTAAAATGAAAAAAGAAAAAGGGTTTTGATAATCTTACTTATATAGCCCAGAGTGCCAGAGAGTTGTTGGTCTTGCCAGTGGCTCAGTCAGAAACTGACAAGGTCAACTCAAATAGTCTACAGTTGTGCAGGGTCTCTAAGGTTAACCTAGGTATTACACTCAACATTGTTGAAATTGAAAAATTATTTTAAAATTATTATAAATAAAAGTAAAAGTTACTTAAAATAGTACAATAGAACTTATAAATAGTGCCAAAAAATGTAGTAGGGCCCATAAATAATAGCAAAAATAAGTTAAATAGTGAAATAATTTTAATTTTTAATCCTCACCCAAACGCACACTAACTATTCAATAATAAGTTTTCAATTTCAGCAAAATAATCGATATTTAAACACACTCTTAATATGAATGGTTAAAATTTAAAGTTATAAAAAATAACTTTAAATCTTATCCGTTAAATATAAAAATGAGTAAAAGTAAAAAAAGTAAAAAAAAGTTGTGAGGAGATTGGATGAATTGCTTGCACCAGATTCCAATCCTGCAAAATATTACCTCGTTCACTAGCTCCAACTCAAACGGATCTAAAATGGGTTGGGCTCAATCACCACTACGAACTTCAAGGTATATAAGCAAGTTAGCTTTATCATGAAATTAATATAGGGAAATTTTCTTCTTATCTATATTTGTAACATGGTCAAGTGGTCAATGTTAATGGTTAAAGTTGAGTTTTTCATTATAATCAATCACCTTTTTTTGAGAAGTTACAATATATGAGTCAATTAAAAAAGTGTTTATTCATTTTTGCTTCCCAATACAGACCTAGGACTCATTAAATTTGTTCTTAACGAGTGCTCCAATGCTATTAATTATTAACAAAAATTTTAATAATATTTCATGTATTTTGTTAAACACTCTCCCTCTTGATTAGGAACAAAAGAAACTCTCACTCTGTTAATATCTTAGATAAATAAACATACAAGTATGCAAAGATTTAATATTTAGGTCAATCTATGAAGTGAAAACTCTCTCTCTCATACAAAGTTTAGAGGGCGTTTGGATTGCGCGTTTGCGCGTCCACGTCCACGTCTGATTTTTTTTTTTTTAAGCGCGTCTGTCACTGTTCATTGGCCATGAACAGTAATTTTGGCATGAACAGTATTTTTACGCATTTAAAAATTATTTTGCTATAGTGTTTTCAGTTTTTAGCAATAAGTTCTATCCAAATAGACCCTTAATATACATAACTATTAACTTTATTGTTTTAAGAAGGATTCAAGCATTGGCGAGTATAATATTGACACATTTTGTGATATCTAATGACTGAAGTTTGAATCTCACTTCCTCTCCGCTTCTCCTATTTGCCTAGCCAAAGAAAAAAAAGGGAAAAGAGAGGAGACCATTTTGAGGGATTTAGAGCTGGAAATGAAGAAATATAAAATGTGCACAACTAGATAGGTGTAAGTGTCAATTGTCACAGTAATTCGGACTCTAGCAACAATATCATGAACAATCCATTCCAAATTATAGTATATATATACATAACATATTGAGTTTACAATCAAACACATGTAACAGGTCTTTTTTCACCTATTACAACAATATATTTTGATGTGAAATAAGTGGTTACTTATTGCAACAGCACGTTTAGATGTAAACCTTATTTTGTTTTGAAATATATATTTCAAAACAAAATAATGTTTACTTATTACAACAACACATTTAGATGTAATAAGGTAATTCTTGCAACAATCTTAATTGATGTAATAAATTTAAGTTACTATTACAACAAAAAACAACCCACAGATGCAATAGTATATATATTACCTTAATTATTTTTATTGTTGTAATATTACTTGTTGTAACAGGTATTTTTTACATAATTTTAATCACATGACTTTTTTATAAATTGCTACACAGTAGATTTAATAAATAATTCTAAATTTTTTTAGAGCTAAACTTTGTCTTAAATGAAAATTAGAATGATAGTACCTCTCATTCCAGACTTTTTGGAAAACATAATGTACCCTTTATTACCATATTCTTCTCCTGCTTCCTTCTTTCTTCTTCTTCTTTCTTTCTTTCTTTCTTTCTTTCTTTCTTTTTCTTTTTGTATTTTTTTTTAACATAATATTCCACTGACTGAGCTCAAGTGCTCTTGATCATGTTAACTGTATAAAAAAATAAAGTTTGTAACAGATTTTATTCATTCTTTTTTCTTTTTCTTTTTGTCATTTTTCTTCACCATGACCTTGGTTTTTGTAATCGTTGCGTATGGGTAGGTAATGAGCACATGACATGAGCCAAAGAATCCAACCACAAGAATAGGCAGCATATCTTCTTCAATTTTCTCCAACCTGTTATATTCTATAACAATTCACAATTGTCAATTGCTTTTGTGTAGCTAGGAGACCAAACAGAGAAGAAAACCTCTGCCCTCAGATGACATGACCCGACAAATCACCTGGACTAGCCATGCAAATATTTTATACTCTTCTTTTTTTGGGCCATAGACTCACTCCAAAAGCCGAAGAAAATAAATCTAAGAGATTGCAACAAAATGAAATGGAATTATAATTAATTTTATTGTGGATTGATTCAGCATGCGCTTGGATTGCGTTGGGGCGAAATTTTTTAGTGTTTTGCTGAAAAAATGGTAGGTTCTATGATATTGTTTATGCATTTTTTTGTACTATTTATGGGCTCCACTACACTTTTTGGTACTATTCATGGCCCCACTGTACTATTTCAACTAACTTTTACCTTTATTTATAGTACTTCTAGTAATAAATTTTCAGTTTCAGCAAAATAAACGGTATCAAAACACACTCTCACAAATGACAAATTATTGAATAAAATAATTGTTTTTGAATGCAGCTCAAGCAGTTGGAGGTGGCAGATTGATTATTAAAAAAATAATAACATGCTTAGATTTTGTTTAGATCGTCTCCTACCTGACAAGAGATTCTTCCAAAACCATTATGACTATGTCCTTGTATAATACATGTATAATTATTAATTATAATTACAAAATAATACTACTTTCTTAATCTAGGTTTTGTCAAAGCTTATAAGGAAACTATATATTTTCATAACTTATAAGGAAGCGTTATTATAGAAGGACAAAGCCACGGTAATAGGTGGTTGAACTGTTTTATACATAATTTCAAAGAGAGAGACATGCCAAATTTGTAAGAAAAGGTGAGGCAGGTGCAGATGTCAATTTTCTAAGATGATGGTGTGTCAACTGTCAAGTGTCAAGCCATTCCCCTTGAATTTTGAAATGATGTGTGGAAATTATGTTTGTATCAAAAAAAGTTAAAATAAATTGTCCGAATTCTGAACTGTCCTAGATTTTCGTGCCTTGATCATGGGTTTTGACCTTGGTGACTAAACCCGTATTGGACGTTCTCAATTATTGGTGAAGATATTCTCTGATCCAAATGTTTAATAGAAGCCCAAAAGCAAAAGAATTTTACCAATTAAAGCAATACTACCGTTTTAAGTTTCATCTTATCCATGTTTACCTTTTAAGTTTTAACATCAGAATCAAAGGAACGTAATTTACCCAAGCTAGTTTTGGTGTGACACCACACCATGCCCAAATCCAAATTAAGGTAAATCCTGATTTGAGGTCATAATATCATGGTAAAAAGTGTGTGTAAGATTATGTGCAATAATTAACCTGAAATAAACATTGCTCTTCAAATTATAGGCCAAAGAGTTCACCAAAAACAACTCAGAACTTTCAGGTTGTGGCAGGGTATAGGACTAAGTTTATGCAAGACTAAAAGAATGTAAGACCTGGTAAATTGGGAGTCTCTTGATTAGGTCAAGTCTTTCTAGTTTCTAGGGACATTTCCCAATTCTCAACTCAATAGCATGCTGCCAAGAAGCTAATTATAGGATAATCAGTTTGACCAACCGCCTTTGGGCACAAGCATGAGGCATCCTCTCCTATGGGTAGTGATTATTCAGAGAAATCCGGCATTAGCGACAACATTTTCAATGTCAATTGGCTCCGGAAACTGTTAAGAATAAGATTTGTATATAGCCAAACTGCAGTGATAAAAAACTTGGAGCATGTAAGCAATTGTTACTTGCGATGACATTCACAATAGACAAAACATTCAATATGCACATTAGAAGGACAAAAATAAAAGGTAAGAAAACAAAAATAATTTAAGCTAAAACCTACATAAAAAAAAGTTGGCTAAAATGTAAAATGTACTTTCTAAGTTTGACTAAAATTTAACTTTACTTTCCTTCAATTGAATCCTTTAAATTTCAAATTTATTCAATTCGGATTTTTTGTCTAATATCATTACAAAAAAAATTGCTTTTAAGTATGCAATTAACTAATGATTTTTTTTTAAAAAAAAAACTAATGAAAAAAATTGAAAGTATTTGTACATAAACATTTTTATTAGTTTTATAGATTTTTTATATAAAATAATATATTTTTGAAGGACAATATTTTAACAAAATTGGACATTAGCCTTAAGTTGAATAAATTTGAAACTTTTGAAATTTAAAGTACTCAATTGAACGAAAATAAAATTAAAGGACTAAAATGAATTTTAGTCAAATTTAAATAATATACTTTACATTTTAGCTTTTTTTTTTTTTTTTTTTGTTGTTGTTGTTGAAAAAGAGCATAAAAAGTTTGAAACACTGATGAATGGTAGAACATTACTTTTCATGGATAGGCAAGGTTACGGTAGTAATCTTCCTCCTTATCCACAATATTCTTTTCATACAAAGCCACCACAATAGTATTCATTTAGAGGAGACCTGATTAGCTATAATCATGTAACGACAATTATATAATTTAATCAGGACATAACATGACATTTGGCTTTTATTTTGTATAAAACCCATCATGTCCCACACATTACGGTGATATAAGTTACATAATTGATGGCCGACTCATGTATCACTCATTTGTTCACATCCAAATTAAAAAGTTTATCAAAAATAAAAGAGAAATGATATGTTCACAACATTTTTACAACAAATCCTAAGTGGCAAGTTATTACTGGTTGTTATTGTTAGGGAAAAAAAGTAATCTTAGTGTTAGGTTCAAATTTAAACTAATAACAACTAACCACCTGTGATTTGTTGTAAAAATGTTGTAAAACTGTTGTGGACGTAAAGTGATTAATAATTAGTCTTTTCACAAAGCGCGTGTATTTTAAATCATAATTGAAACTAGTTATAGTTTGAGTGTGTCCTCAATTTAATGGATTTTTTTTTTCCTTTCAAATTTGAATTTTTTTATTTTGAGATATGAATTTTTTTAGAGTTTTTATTTTTATTTTTTATATTATAGATAATGTATAGAATTGTTAGTAGGGATCAAGTTTGATGAATAATTTTAAAATTTTCAATTTATCTCTATAGTTTTAATTTCATATCATTGTTAAATAAGGTATCAAAGATTTTTTTTATAAAAGTTATATACTTCAGATAGATAGATAATAATTCTTTCAAATCATCATATTCTCCCATATAAACTCTCTCATCAGCCTACTTTAGTAGTTCATAAGGAGTAATTATAGAATACTTTTAGAGTACCATAAATGCATATTCTCTTATCTCATGAAATAATAGAGTACCCTTGGTATAATGTTCACTTCACAAATATAAGTGATTGTGGGATGTGAGGGGGCAACAGAAGGGAGCTTCACACACATATATACTTGGATTATGTTATAGTAGAAATTTTATCTTGTATATTAAAAAAAAATCATACTAATTAAATTTATGATAAATCCTACAATTCATGTGAAATAGAGTAGTACACATTTATAGTATTTCGGAGTATTCAATAATTTTCTATTCATTGACTACTACACATACTTAGCGCAATGGTCACTTCACAAGTATAAAATGCTTTGTAGAGTATAGGGGCTAGGGACAAGGGGCGTTCAAGTCTCTAGGCGAGAGCTTCACACACATATATACTTAGATTAAACTAGAGTTAAATTTCTATATTGTATATAAAAAAAAAAAAAAAATTCCGTTCATAAGTTAATCTATGATCACAATCTATTCTATCCTATTTTGGAAAAACTTAGCAAATGTTCTAAAAACATTAGTTTATGGTATATTTTTAGAAATATTTTATGAAAAAAGTAATAATTAATTTTTTTGACAATTTTTTTTAATATTTTTTATAAAAGTAATCTCAAAACTTTCTTAAAATTATTTATTAACAATATCTTACTATTTCTGATACGGCAAAATCGGTAATTAAGGATTGACTAATCACATGTGAATAGTGGTAATCCATTAGCAAAAGTCAAGCAATTAGTCATCACAAAAAAAGACTAATTATTACTAGTAGTATTATTTAAACATAATTAGGGTGTTTCTCAGTCATTGGAAAAAGACTAATTTAGCAAAAGAAACACTCAAATTTCAAACCAATCAGCTTCCGACACGTAACAAAAAATTGTTCAACTTTTATAGTGTAGTCAAGTCTGGCTAGCTCAACCTCATCAGCCCACTTTGCCACACTATCAAATTTAAATAATTAATTAAATAAAAGTAAAAATAGAAGTATATATAAATTGCTGTGAGGAAAATCCAGATCCTGTAATAATTTGTATATATAAAATAAAATTGAATTCAATTTTCTAGACTTCAAAAGTCTGAAAAGCGCTTTTAACCTGCGCACTCTGTCTCTGCTTATCGTGCGCACACCTTGTACGGCTTCGGAACTCAGATCTCGAATCGCAACACTGATTCAAGCAACAGTGAGCTCTTCGTGCTTTTTGTACTATCGTTTCTCCGATTTCCAGGTACGGATCGGTCTCTGTAGCTCTTCGAAATTTTCAGTAACTGTTAGCTTTCGTAAAAATCGTACCAGTTCTCGCTTTGTGAATCAAATTTGGCTTTGAATTCGTAGATGATGAAGTTTCCGAGTAAGAAATGAAGTGTTAGTTCTGTTATCTAAAAGCCTGTGATTGATCTATGTTCTTTTTAGTATAACTATTTTTCGCTATATATATATATATTATTTACTTTTTATTTTTGGTTGTGATTGGTTTTGATCTGCTGAATCTGTGTGTGCATGTTAGAATTTATGATGCAAAGTGAGGTTGTTTGAACTTGAACAATGATATGCAAAAAAAAATTTGAGACTGAATTTGTGGAATTTTGAAGTATCTTAATGTGATGAACTAATAGGAGTGAGAATTTGAATCAAATCTCATTTGTGCAAGTTTTTGTTACTCAGACTTGCCTTGCCGAGAATTGAATGCAGGCAATGTTTGGGCTTTTGGTTGCAGGGAAGTTTATTTTAGGGTTTGTTTATGAGTTTGCGTAAAGCGTTATTTATTGCGGAGTTTCATGAGTTTTTTCGTGTTATAATTGTTGAAACATTGCTCTGATTCCTACTTGTACTACTTGATATCTTTAGCAGTTTATGTGTCAATTTGGCTACTATGGTGGTATTGCAAATTGCAACTATATCTAGGGTCGGAAATGTTGTGTTGGAATTTTGAGTAGTTATTTGCGTGCACTTAGATAAGAGTTAATGGGATTGTTGGTTATATGATAGACAATAAGGTATTTATGAAATTAGTTTTGTCATTATTGGGTTTGGAGTAGCATGATTTGAGTAGGAATGCTAAGGTTGTAGCCAGTTAGATTGTAACATGGGTATAACTAGAAGGCTTAATTCGATAGCTAAAATTCAGACACTTAGGTTGGCTACAGATATTTCTAGACTCTTCATTTAGCTTCACATAGGTTCATATTGTTCATGTATTGTCATTGCCATAGGCCACATTATTCTTGGTCTTCTTCTTGTGCACGATAATCTGTCTCATAAAGAGCTATATGTAGTAGGAATACAGGAAATCTATGACTTGAACTGAGGACTGACCTCAAAAATGAAGGAAGCAAAATGAGGAAAATTTAGATTGCTTTTTTCCCATTATTTTACTTAAAGCCAATCCTTTTAGTGGAACAAGGAAAATGTATCATGATTCTGATTGCGGAATATAGTAGCATATTGCTTGTGTGTCTATGGTAATACATTCGCATATATTGAACCATGACAACAACTCATTGCATTTTCTTTGAATAGATTGATGGTATATTGTTCCTTTAAACTGCATTATTAAACATTTATTTTTGAAATGAATCTTTTGAATGTTGATCAACTTCTCATAAAGCACTTCAGCTAGTCTGTTCTATATTTTCAACTCCTGCAAATTTCATGCATAAATGTCAGAGTTGCTGCTTTGTTCATTTTGTCTGATATTTTTTGATCAGAGAAGAGTATTCTTTAGGCAAAGAATCATGAGCTGCTTCAGTTGTTGTGACGATGATGATTTCCACAAAGCCGCTGACACTGGGGGTCAATATGCGGTGAAAAGTTCAGCAGGTATTTATGATCCTAGCTAGAGTTGTTGCATCAAGAATGAATTAATTCAAGCAACTATGTGCTTAATCACTAAGAAACACTTGAATCAAAGGAGTTTAAAAAGTGTACCTTGGATACTTGGATTTAAGCTGTATGGTTTATGGTGCTTAATGCCTTTTACACTTAACAGACATACACACATGGTGCTCATATACTGCCTTTTAATTGTTTCTTTTTCTCTTGATATTTTATTGTTATATTCTTTTTGTGTGTTCATTCAGTTACTGATTTCGTTAGTGTAATCTGGATTGGTCTGCAGGAAATGATGGAGGTTATCATGCATCAGAAACTGCACCTAAGGGTGCACAAGCTGTGAAAGTTCAGCCCATTGAAGTTCCTGCTTTACTAGTGGACGAACTAAAGGAAGTTACAGAAAACTTTGGGACAGATACTTTGATTGGAGAGGGATCATATGGAAGGGTATATTATGGGATTCTTAAAAGTGGGCAGGCTGCAGCCATCAAGAAGTTAGATGCCAGCAAACAACCTGACGATGAATTTTTAGCCCAGGTTTAGAAGACAACTGTAACTTGCTATCTTTGCTATGTCAATGGGATAAGTTAAGCTTTATATTTTTATTAATGGTTGACTTTACAGGTTTCTATGGTATCAAGGCTGAAGCATGACAATTTTGTTCAATTACTTGGTTACTGTATTGATGGAAATTCCCGTATTCTGGCCTATGAGTTTGCATCTAATGGATCCCTTCATGATATTCTACACGGTATGTAGGTCTTTTATTTGCTAGTCTACATGGTATAGAAGATCAAAGATCAAATTGCAACTGTAAAGGTTGAAGGCATAATAATATTTTTGATGTTTTTGCTGCATTTTCTTGGTTCATTTATATGCTGAAGTAAGAAAGTTTCATATGTAACTTTTCAATTTATAGTTTAGATTCATTTTTCTGCCATATCACAGTTTCTGAGTAGTGTTAGTGTTCTATTTGTAATTTATTTATGCAGGGAGGAAGGGAGTTAAAGGAGCACAACCTGGTCCTGTTCTTTCATGGGCTCAACGAGTAAAAATTGCTGTAGGGGCCGCAAAAGGGCTTGAGTACTTGCATGAAATGGCTAGTCCTCACATCATCCATCGTGACATCAAGTCCAGCAATGTACTAATCTTCGATGATGATGTTGCTAAGATTGCAGACTTTGATTTATCAAATCAAGCTCCTGATATGGCTGCACGTCTTCATTCCACTCGTGTTCTTGGAACCTTTGGTTATCACGCACCTGAGTAAGCAATTTGTGGACATTTGCAATCATACATGTTTTATTGAATAGCCCATCATTTGTTGTATGAAGTGTGATATATAATCATGAAGGAGATTAATTCGCTTAACTATGCATGAAATTGTCTGCCTAAGATTTTGTTGAACAATTATGATAGGCATCTCCTTTTGTAACTCAAATAGTGCTCCTTTTGGTTGCTTAGTTATTTTGTGACGACAAATGAAAACTTGGCATTTTCTCTAAGGCTAACCGAACTTCAAAAGGGTTGCAAGTCTTTTACATCCTTATTAAACTGAGCATCAGCTTGGGCTGCAAATGATTCTATATTTATAACTTGATGTGAGACTGCATTCCTTGAGCACCATACTCTTTTTTCATTCTGTACTTGTGTTTGGCAGATATGCAATGACTGGACAGTTGAATGCCAAGAGTGATGTGTACAGCTTTGGTGTTGTCCTGCTTGAACTTCTGACAGGGCGAAAACCTGTTGATCATACATTACCACGTGGACAGCAGAGTTTAGTTACATGGGTACTAAATTGTCCTACTTTTTCCTTACATCTAGCACATCCACTTTGTTTTTAATTATTTTCAACTTAAAAATATGTTCCATGCACCCAAGCTGATTACAGTAAGGTTTTGAAATGTGTTAGGCTACCCCAAAACTTAGTGAAGACAAGGTTAGGCAGTGTGTTGATACAAGACTTAATTCAGAATACCCACCTAAGGCCGTTGCAAAGGTATTTACTTTGGCTTATTTTTTATTGTTGCATTCCTCCTTTGTTTTTTGTTTTTGTTAATAATCGATTTGTACTACATTTCTGATTTGGTAGTATTCCTGATTAACAATGCACAAAACATGTCAAACATGCAGCCTCAGAACATAAATTATGCAGGTGGTTAAATATGACTCATAAGAGTGTAATACTTTTTTCCTTTCCATTCCTTTGATGAAGAGAGATAGGTGGTTGTCAGAATGTGTCAAGGACAATTGCGGAGTCCCCGCCCAAAAATAATTTACACATGTACAGACAGACAAATGCTCAATTGAAAAAAAATAAAAGGCAAAAAAGAAAAACCCAAGAGGGTACAATGGCTTAGATTTAGGTACTGCCCAGAAATGGAAAGCATTGTTATAAACCTTCAATGCACACTTGGCCGACCTTTATTAGAACTAAGGCTAATTAGGCCTTAAAAGATCTGTTGTATCAAGCCTTTTCATGGCCACAAAACATCTAATTTTGTTAACCCTTCGTCTGTCTGAATTACAGATGGCTGCTGTTGCTGCCTTGTGCGTGCAATATGAAGCTGACTTCCGGCCAAACATGAGCATTGTAGTTAAAGCCCTCCAGCCACTGTTACACGCCCGTCCTGGACCTGCTGGTGAAGCACAACACTAGTGATTCTGTCTCTCTCTGCCTGTGAGTGTGCGCATGTGAGCATGCATATATAACAAATGGATTGTTTCAGAGTGGTGGTAAATTGTTTGATCAAGGTTCCATGTGCTTCCATTATATACACACTGTTTATTTGTTCATAGTTTGTGGGGCTGCTTTTTTTTCTCGTCTGGAATTATCCTTAATTTTTTTTTTCTTTTTCTTTTTCCCTTCCCCCAAAAATGGTTGCCATCTTTACCTAAATTGATGTGTAGCTTACCCCTGTTTGTCATCCGCCCTTCCCCATAATAGTGGGGTACCTAAAAGTGTACCCAAGTAGCACTCTAGCAAAACATTGTAGTATTGTGCCTCAAGTTGGCTTTGGGCGAGACATTGTGTATCTCCATTAATTGGCATATACTTCAGAAATGAAATGTTATGAATATTCTTTTTTTTTTCCTCTCATTTTGTCATCCATCAAAGGTAAATTGATGAGCTTGCTCTTAAACTACAACATGGTGATTCAATGAAGAATGTCTAAAAAAACAAACACTGAAATTATAATTTAAGATGTGATTGTTCTAAGAAGTAAAATGCGCATGGCTGTCACATAACAACTTACAGAAGATCAAGAAGCCTAATTTGATGCCCTGAAACTAGGATTCCAAATGAAAGCTGCTCTTTGATAGCTTTCTTATGCTCCCGGAGCTGAGTATCTTATGTATTGCCGAACAAGATGAGCCAGGTGATGAATAATTGTATCAGGGCTGTCAACTGCCTGTTAAGGGTTTCTTTGTTTTAGTTTAAAATGTCAGTTTATTTATTTTACTGTCAATTTACGTGTAATTCTTCTTTTCATTTCTATTAAAAAAAAAAATCATTTCTTGCAATTACTTTTATGCATATTTCTTTAATGAAATTAACCAATAAAAATAAGATCATTAGCCGTTTATAATCAGTTTAGCATTCTCAAAAGGCATTTTACCGATGTAGACTCAGAAAGAACTGCAAAAATTGGATACAAGAAATGAAATTGTAACATAAGTAAAGAAGAAATTTTTGATTTAGTACAAAGTACTAAGTATAAGAATTATTCACCTATGACCTATTCATATTCCTAAATTCCAGGAAGTAGAAAAAGATGTTTACAGAAGGGGTGATTTATGTATGTTAACAATAAGATACTTAAGGAGCAGCTATATGACCCTAATGACATTTTTTCCCCTCATATGTTAGATCCAGCATTCAGGAGTCGAATTCCCTTAACTTTTATTTAATTTAATTTATAAAAAAAAAAAAAAAAAAAACTTAAGGAGCTAATGGCCTTTAGGAGAAGTGGCTATCATTTCAGTCTTTTTTATTTTTATTTTTTATTTGTGTCAATTTAATCATTTTGCCTATTTCTATTAATGGATATTAAAGGCCAAAAAATATATATAATTTTAGTTTTTTTTTAGTTCCTTAAAAGAGAAAAAACCCAAAAATTAAAAATTTTCTTTAAAAAAAAATTAAAAATATACTAGTACATGTTTTCCTCCAATTAAGGGAAATCCATTTAACATGAAGAAAATTTTCTTTTCTTTAAAAAACTCGAATGCAAACTTTTTACGCACAATTTTTTTTTTTTAAATTACTACTACTCGAATGCAAAAACCAAAAACCAATCTAGATTATTGTGGTGGGTCTTTTTGTGATTTTGGGCTGGACTACCTCCTGCTGTATCATGGCCCGAATATTCTGGATAGGAGAGTCGGGACCGGTTCAGTTGTGACCCACCTTGAACGAGCTTGTACATAAACAATATGCCTCATTTGCTGAAACTTTAATCACATGTCCACGACAGACGCAATTGCTATAGAAGAGCCACGACAGACAAATATGATAAAATGATAATGAAAGAAATAAGTTATTGTTAAGGCAAGACAAGCGAGAAATCCTTAGTCAAAACAGGAAAAGAAAACACATTTTGAGTGAGGTTACAAAGACGAGATGAGAAGTAATAACAATAAGTGAGAAAAATCGAAGAACGAAATATCAGTTTGCCACGTTTGATTGTGCTACAGGGGTGTGCCCAAAGAGGGAAACCACTTCCTCAACGTGGGTAACTTCACAGGATGACCCTGCCATGGAAATTACCCACTCAAAGGGAATGGGCCTAAATGGCTTGTGCCTAAAATGAGTCATATTTTCTCCTTACAGAGGGTAAACTTTTAGAGGGAGAGAAGGGATTAGCTTATAGGTGAATACCTGTCATTCTACACTCTCTGTTTTCTCTTCCTGACTCTCTTTTTTCTCTGTTTTTGTTATTTCTAATTTTTTTTCTCCTCTTTTCCTTTTCTCGGTGCTTACTTATCTAACAATGTTGTAATTCTCTCCTAGTGGTTACTATTGTCGTCCTCCTTGATCCACTATGCACGACAAAGGCCCTTTATATACTGCCTGTCGTGACCGGCTTTTACTATTTTAGCCTTTAACTACCTTTGTCTGGTCTGGGTGTCTTTGCTGACCACCACTGGTTCCTTAGCTGTTTAGCCATCACCACTTACCTGTGCTTGTTGCGCCACTCCCCAGCACCAGACAGAGAAAATTATTCTTATCCGTCACGGTGTGAGTGTTTTCTCTTCCTATCCCTCTTGGCATGCATCTAGTGGTTTCAACTCATCCTTACTTCTTTTGGGTAGTATGTTATTTTAGTAGGACATTTCCCCCCCAAAAGAACCTGAGCAGAAACCCCAGAATAGGCTTTCCCTTCTCCCCACTGCCAGACCATACCCTCTCTTACCTCTAACCCATGACCCACCACTTCCTGTATTGGCTGGGTACATGCTGGTGATGTATGGGCCTTACGCGTGCTCCCATTCTGTGTACGTCCAAAACTTATCCGCTGCTCATGAATTTGCCATGGCCTGGGGGCTAGTCTGTGCACTTTGCCGCTCATCCTTGACCCCTTATAGTTTGAATTGCTTTCTGATTTCTCATCCCTTACACCTTGCTTGGTTGTGGGTTTTTCTTCCTTCAGCCTATTCTTTGCTCTTTTCGTAATCCTGCTGCTATTTTTCTGTCATACCACTTTGCTGTCCCTATAGTGGTATTATTTGACTCGTGCCTGCTGGCTTTCTTTAAGCCTGTTGCCTATTCTTCTCCTAACGACTCAATAGGGTCATTGGTTTTATATTCATGCTACTTTGGGCTTTTCTTGACTCATTTTGTTGCTTGTGGGCTTCATTGTCCCATTTCTGTCTTCGTGAGCATCCTTGGCCCATTTGCTAATTCTTCATTCCCATGGGCTTTTACTAACTCTCTTGGGCCCCCTCTGGCCCAATTACCTTATTCCTCATCCTTGGGGGCTCATGGGTTTCCCATCAACCCCTTACTTTCTTACTTCATTACTTTGGGTCTGCCGTGGCCCATTCTCACTTTGCTACGTCACAAAGTGCCCATGTGTTTTCTACTTCTCATTCTGGGCTCCTTTAGGCCCATTTGCTTACTCAAGGCCCATTTATGTACTTTATAGGCCTACGAACAACTGCTCCTGCCATCTAGGCTTAATGGTTTTGCTAACCATCCACTAACTCTTCTCTACTTATATTGTTGGATTTCTTCCTGCTATTGGGCCTCAAAATGATCATCAACAATTATCAATCTCAATCTTTAATTATTCCATTCATCTCAAATTGTTTGTCATGTTTAAACAAAGTTATAAAAAATTATAGTTTTTTAAATTAAAAAAAGTAGCCATAAGAAATTTGAAATGCAAAGTTATCAGTGGGAATAAAACTCTTCTGGATCATTTTTTTTAACAAACTAAGTGACGTGATTAAAAGGGCTCCTAGACTCCTACAACAATTAAATGAATGTTTCACTGTTGGAGTTTGGGTATTTTTTTTCAATAAAAAAAAAATCAAACCTAAAAAACATACTCCTAATTCAATACAAACACTATCGGCTTTGCATTCTGTTAATGCTCATTTTGGCAAGGAGACCCAATAGCAGGAAGAAGCCCAACGATATAGGAGGAAAAAAGTTAGTAAATTAAGTTAGAAAACAATCAAACTCGAATAACAGGAACAATGGATCAAGGGCCTAGAAAATAGCAAACGGGCCTCAAAAAAAGCAAACGGGCCTAAAAGAGCCCAGAGAGAGAAGTAATAAACCCATGGACACTATGAGAAATAGAAAACAAGCAAGAATGAGCCAAGGAGGCCCGAAGTAATGAATTAAATGAGTAAGGGGTTGATGAGAAGCCCATAAATCCCAAAGGAAAATGATATGAATATTTGGATCGAGGAAGCCCAAAAGACTTAGCAAAGACCCATGAGAATGTGGAATTAGAATGGGTCAAGAATGCCCAAGGGAAGGAAATAGGCCGAGGATGCCTAAAAAGGATGAAATGGGCCAAGGAAGCCCGAAACAACATGAATACTAGCCCAATAATAATACTGAGCCACTAAAATTAAGCAAAGGAAAAGCATATAGCAGGCCTAAAAGAGGTCCAGCATGCATAGGGCAAATAATGATATAGCAGGTTCGACAGAATGGTGCGGCAGAGGTACCGACAAACTCGCTAAAGGGATAAAGAATGAATTAGAGAAAGAAAAGCCCACAATCAAGCAAGGCCTAGTCCATGAAAGAAGCAAGCTATGAAGAACAAAGGCTCAAAAATCCATTCACGCCACAAGAAGCCAAGAATGAGCAGCATAATGCACAGATGAGTTTTTAGGTCATGGTAGTCATGGCAAACGCATGAGCAGCAGACAAGTAATTGGCACACATGGAGGTGGAGCACGCACAAGATTCAGGCACCACTAACTTGTACCTAGCCAATACAGGAGTGGTGGGCTATGGACCAGAGGTAAGAAAGGGTATGGTCTGGCGGTGAAGAGAAGGAGGAAGCCTATTCTAAGGTTCCCACTTAAACACTTTTGGGAAAAATGTCCTGTTGGGATTGCATACTACCTAAAAGAGGGAAAAATGAGTTGGAATCACTAGAGGCATGTCATGAGGGATAGTGAGAGAGAATGCCCACCCTTATCCGGATGGGAATGCCACGGTGAATAAGCAAACAAAATAAGACTCTTTGTCTGGTAATGGGGTGTGGCACAGCCAGCATAGGTAAGTGGTGGTGGCTGGATAGCTGACAAACCAGTGGGTGGTCTGGAAGGACACCCACACCCAGACAAAAGTGGTTAAGGGGTGAAATGGTAAAAACCTAGTTACGGCAGTCAATATAAAAGAAGCCTTCGTCGTGCACAATAAAACAACAACAACAACGAGAACCAGGAAAAGAACAAGAACACAAAAATAAAAGAAAGAAGGGTGTGATAAATAGAGAAGCAAAACTTAGAAAGGAAAGAGAGTTAGAAAGAAAAATAGAGAGAATAAACAAGAGTGAGATGGTAGGCATGCACCAATAGGCTAATCTCTTCTCTCCCTCTAAAAGCCTATCCTATATTGAGGATTAAGTTTTTGAGCATAAGCCATTCAGACCCATTCTCTTAAAGTGGGTAATTTCTGTAGCAGGACCTTCCTATGAGATTACCAACAATGTAGAAGTGGTTCCCTCCTTGGTCTTAACTCCGTAAGGCAACCAAGCGCAGCAGACTAACCTTTTCTTATTTGTTTTATTATCGATTAAATATTGGTGTTATCTCATCTGCATTATTGACATTATATTTATATTGCGTCTTTATTGGCATATTGCTCTTTTCTTTTTTTTGGTTGGAAATTCTTTGCTTGTCCTGGCTAACAATAAGCACATTTCTTTTATTATTGTTATATTACACTTGCCTGCCATAACTTTCTTGTAACAGTCTCATCTTCTACAGGCATATGACCAAGGTATTAACAAAGAGACTCTAATTTGCGCACAAGCCGAATTGAGGTGAGTTGCAATCAGACCGGTCCTGACTCTCTTACCCAGAACCTTTGGGCAGTAGTGTGGCAGGAGGAAGCCCAGCTCATAATCTCAAAAAGACTCACCACACTTTCAAATTCAAACTTATCTTTTAAATGATATCTAAAAATAAAGACACTCCTAGCTACTATAATGGGTCTATTGGGAATATATATTTTTTCTTTTTAAATGCTCATAAAATAAAGTAGGGCATAATAGGAAAATTTGTAAACTAGTGAATTTTATGTGGCGTTTGGTACCGGGGAATCCATATTACTCCTGGTATTCAGATTCCTAGAAAAATGATTCCTTACAATTTGGATGCTTAGGAATGCAGCTATTCCTATGTTTGGTTTCATTGGAAATCTTTTAAGATTCATAAGAATGTGAGATGATAATGTTTGATTTATTCCGAAAAATCTTAATGAATTATTTATTTTTTCCATTCTATCCTTAGATTTGAATGTGAACAACCAAGTCTTTAAAAAAAAAAAAATCTTCATCTAAATAAATAATGAAATACAAAATATAAATTATTAATAATTTGTTGAGCAACACACACAACAGCAAAAGTGAATGCCTGGCAATAATGGAGGGTCCCTTTCAAAATTTGTTTTTTCCACATGTGAAACCTAAATGAAAATTTGTAAAAAAAATATCAATATAGTTGTCTATCCTGTTTATATTATTTTGGCGGGAAAATATAAAGATAAGGGAAAAGATATTGATAATTTTTTTTCTTCTTAATTGCTTAAATGATAAGAAAAAATGGTTAAAATTGTCAATTTATAATAAATACAATTTTTTTTTTAAGTTTGGAAATCTGGATACCCGCCTATCTTAAAGAGAATCTACATTCCTACTAAGAGGGGTTTAAAGGAGGAATCTAGATTCTCCTGATATCTGATTCCTTGGCGCGAATTGCAACCAAATATGAGAATCTTTAAACATTTTTAGGAATCCTAAAATATTACCTCGTACTAAATGCCACGTTAAGTTTAGAAACATAACAATATTTTGAGATATTCAAAATAAAATACATGACCAACCATTTGAAACATAGTACTATTTAACTATTTATCCTTATGTTGTCAAGATAAGCTGAACTTTTAAACAGTAGTATCAAAGGTTCTCCTGCACTTAGAAAAATTAGATATTTTAGGGGAAGAGTTAACAAGGACATTAGTTTATAAAATATTTTTAAAAACTTTTTAAGGAAAAAATAATTAATTTTTTAGTATTTTTCATAAAAGTGATGTAAAGACTTTTTTAAAATAATTTATTAATAATTGATTTAAGGACACTGATTAATACGATATTTAGTTCCATACTTGACATTTGAATGTGGTTTTGTATTTTATCCTCTCTCCATAAAAAAAAAAAAAAACCCTATTAGGGTCTGTTTTGGGATCCACTTATTTTGCTAAAATTAAATTTTTTTTTACTAAAAGTACTGTAGATAAAGGTAAAAGTTAGTTGAAATAGTACAATGAGACCCATGAATAGTATAAAAAGTATAGTGATACCCATAAATAGTAATAAAAATAGATAAAATTTAGATTCAGTATTTTAGGTGCTGTTCCTTAAGTTTTCCTTTTAGGATTTAGCCATATGACTACTTAACTAAAAAATACATTTTCATTCCATGAGAAAAAATCTGCATGGCAGAATCTTAAGAGAGGAACTTAAAGAACAACACCTAAGTACTGTACCTAAATCTTACCCAACAAAAATATGATAAATGGTAAAATAAACCGGTAAAATTAAGCCTTCACAATCGTGCACTTTAGTATTATAATTTTGTTGTTTTTTTTAAAAAGCTTTATATTTTGTGGCTTAAATAAATTGTGGGTCAGAGCCCGAAAGAGAAGTCTCAACCGCCAAATGAATGCAAAAAACGACGTCGTTGTCATCGATGGGTCTGTAAAGTACCGAAGTTTATATATTAATGAATGTTGGCTGTTATGGCAATAAAGACGAAGCAGAAACCAAAAACAAAAACAAAAACAAAAACAAAAACAAAAAACACGCTAATATATAGTATATGGGTTATATTACTCACACACGCCTTTGCCTTTCTATCTTCGGATCTCTCTCTCACTCACTCTCTCAAACCCCCAAACCCCGATTCTACAATTCTCACCCTAAAAACCTAAACACGACGTCGCTTTCCCATTCTCTCTGCGCCATTCCCTCTCTTTTGAATCAGATTCGCAGCTTTGACTCTCTCTCTGTCTCTCTCTCTCTGTGAGTACACTTTTCCCATTCACATTTTGTATATTTTGTTTCCACTCCTTTTCTCGAAAAAGAAGAAGTAATTGTTTGTAATGTAGCTGTGAAAAATTATGGCAAAGATAGATAATGTCATGTTTAGTAATTTTTTAGGCCAATAATTAGCTATTTAAAATTACTGATTAATTATTAATTAATAGTTTTTGATATGAGTTGCTTTGGGGTGATTATATATGATCCAAATTTGAGTTTGTTTTTCCATGCTGGAGATACATAATGTTGTTACTTTAAAATTTTTTTTTTATTACTTTTTTTATTGTTCTAATTGAAACAGCAATGGGTGAAGGGAAAGATTTCTTGTTTGTTGTGTTGCTTGATTGATTTAATTGAAAATGTTAAACAATTGCTTGCTTTTTAGTAGAAACTTAAGGTAGTGTTTTATAGGATTTGGATTCATTCTGGACTTTATGATATTATAATGATAATAATGTGTGTAACTCTTTTGCAAGTTTTAGTGATATAAATGTGGCATTTTTGGTGAAAGCTTTTGTATTGATAGTTGGTATGTTGAACAGGGGGAAATCTCCAGTTAAACAGTGTTAGTCGCACCATCTTTATGGGGAAATATTCTTGGCGTACCCTAATTTTTCGTTTGAAAAGCTTGTAGTGTTTGAGGCTTGGCATTTCGCAAGCAAGGAGTTATTTTATTGAAGGGTTTTTGTACGAATTGTAGTCGGGACACAATGCTCAGCAGGGAGCATCTCTTGACCTATATTTACCTTCTAGTCTACATATTGCTTTCATCTGGGGTTATTTTGTACAACAAAGTAAGGCATTCTGTTTTTTCAGCTCTTTTTGTTTCGTCTTGTTTTGTTTTAAATATTGAATAATGAATATTACTTTGCTTTTTGTTCATTTGCAGTGGGTTCTCTCGACAAAGTACTTCAATTTTCCATATCCTATAACCCTCACTATGATTCATATGGGATTTTCTGGTGTGGTTGCAGTCCTTCTCATCCGTGTTTTCAAGGTACACATAGGATCCCGTTTGAACTAGAGATGCCTTCACTTTGAATAGTCTTTCTGCTTCTCTTCACTATGTTTGATGCTATCAGCCATTCTTTTTTGGTAATTATAAGGAACTTTGTAGAAAAAAATTTGTGGTGAAGATTTATTTGATAGACTAACCCTGAGTAGTAGACATAGGATTTGGTAACACAACTCTAGTGTTAATGGGGGTTGCAACAATTTTGTGATATGTGCTCTCTTGCTTTTGTTCCCATCTAACTGCATTGGTGATCATTGTTCATCTTATGATTTCCGGCATTTGGAACTTCTAGGGTCTTAATTTTCACATTGGAAGATTTAGCATAAAAATGTAAAATACTTGTGCAAGTTTTTGTATTTGAACAAGCTATCATATGACCTCAGTGTATCAACAGTGTGGTAAACTAAGTCTCAAAACATGTTCCCAACCCAATTTGATGGGATTATGCTTAAGTTGAGTGGAGTTGGTTTGAGTGCTTTATGTTCAGTTTTAAATTAGGTTGAGATTTGGGATCCTAGGTTGAGTTTGCTTGTATACAAGAGAAGAAATGATTTCCTGTAGGACATGAAAAAGGAAGACAGGTATGATGTGGTCCCACATAAAAGATGTAAATATTAAAGAGCTAGTATGGGGACAAATGAAGATTGAAATATACTGTTTAACTTTCTGAAATGTTGTTCTTTGTTTAGGTCTCATCCCTTTTCTTTTTCCACTTTCTTCTCATCTGTTTAATTTGTTCTTTGTGCCTAGGTCTACCTTTTCTTTCCTGCATTGTTTTCCCTTTATGCTATTCTTTGTTGGCCAAACAGTTGATATTTTTTTATTGGTGCAGGTCATTTCTCCTATTAAAATGACATTCCAAATGTAAGCTTGTGACATGCACTTTGATTTTTTTATTTTTATGTGTCATCAAGACTTTCTTCCTTAAGGAATATTCCTGGCTTTGCAGATATGCTACATGTGTCATTCCTATAAGCGCCTTCTTTGCATCTAGTTTATGGTAAGTAATGTATATTGTAGAGTTAGACTTCTAGTTTGAATCCAGTTACTGTGTTCCATTCAGATGGGGACAATTCCAGGATGCTATCTTGAGGCTTTTCTTCATTTATTTTTCCTATGTTTAGATGAGGAGCAACAATTGAAATTTAGCTAGTTACTTCTTAATGTGGTTCTATGTGTAACTTTGAAATTAATAATTGCCTAAGATTGTCTCAACTGTGAACAACGCTACCTAATTCTCCTGGATTGCAAGGAGAGTCGTTTTTTGTGCCTTGTGAGTATTTCCATCGTTATGCAGAAAGGATTGGTTGAGGCAATTGATTGGTTAAGGTAGTTTATTTTCTTTCTTTGCTATTATCGAAATCTAAATTTCACGCAGAGTTTCTTGGGCTAAAAATTTTAATTATCAAATGCTTCAAAATGTATGTTAGACAATTGATTTTGATCATTAGTAATTTTTTATGAGATAATGTGTTCATGACTTGAATACTTGCTTTTGCATCATAATGTAGATTTATCAAAATTAATAATGCGTTCAATCTGTAACTTGTTATTTCCACATCCTCAATGGCATGGATTTCATGTTGGTTCTCACATGTTAAATTGTATATTAAAAAATCTCTAATGCATTTTCTTTGTGGACAGGTTTGGCAATACTGCTTATCTGTACATTTCTGTGGCCTTCATCCAGATGCTTAAATCCCTGAGTATGTTAAGACTCTGTATTTGTATATCATTGTTATGCCTTGGGAAACTACTAAATGGCTAAGTAGTGAATACATCTTAAAATCTGGATTTTACAGTGCCAGTGGCGACATTCCTCACTGCGGTTGTTTGTGGCACTGACAAATTAAGGTGTGATGTGTTCTTGAACATGGTGCTCGTCAGTGTTGGAGTTGTCATTTCCTCATATGGGGAAATTCACTTTAATGTTCTGGGTACGGGTTATCAGGTCATGGGAATGTTTGGTGAAGCTCTCAGGCTGGTCTTAACACAAGTTCTTCTTCAGAAGAAGGGCTTAACTTTAAATCCTATCACCAGCTTATATTACATAGCTCCATGCAGGTATATCATTCTCACGTATTTGGAACCTTTGAATGATAGTCCCATTTGTGGGTTTGAATTGTTGATTCAAGCATGAATGGTTCTTTTGTGATAGTTCAGATCTTTAAATAACTTGATCTTGTTATGGCTAACCCCCCTCCCACCCAAAGGAAAAAAAAACTAATTGAGGATTCATGAATCCTCTTTAGTCTTTATTACATCTTTGACAATAATGCCCCTCCTCACTACTTTCATGTCATTGTTGGCCTTCCTTTGGCCCATTTTTCTTCCTTCAGCTTAAATCACTCATTTGCTTCAGTATATTTCTAGATCTTTAATAAATTATTATACTGAATTGTGGATCCGGCTTGTGTTTAGTTCAGGAGCGAACTGGACACAGCCACGTGTGGAGATGTATCCACTGTGTCCCTGAAATATTATCTGGTGCCTCTGATCTTTTTGATCATTTATTGATGGTATTTTATCTTGCATGGTTTTGATCACTTATTCATGTCATCTATGACTTTACTATGATATTGACAATGATGGGAGTCAGCTATTTCCTTCCAACATTGCCTTAAATTGTGCTCTTCTCATGCATTGTTCCTTGGGCTGCTAAATTTTAATGCGACTCTTGAGGAAAGAACATTTTGGGGAGTGTGGGAAAAGCAAAATAAAAATGACTCTGTATTTGATTCCAGATAAATCAGTTGATATGCAGTCTGTGGGTAAAATTATATTTTTATGCTGTTCTGCTGAATTGCTCATTCCCATCCATTGTCATGTGCAGCTTTGTCTTCTTGTTTATTCCTTGGTATTTTCTAGAGAAGCCTGTAATGGAAGTTTCCCAGATTCAGTTCAATTTCTGGATATTCTTCTCAAATGCACTTTGTGCTCTAGCTTTGAACTTCTCAATTTTCTTAGTAATTGGTAGAACTGGAGCTGTAACTATCCGTGTTGCTGGAGTTTTGAAAGACTGGATTCTCATTGCCCTTTCAACTGTTCTATTTCCTGAGTCTGTGATCACTGGGCTCAACATAATTGGTTATGCAATAGGTACGTTTTTGGCATGTCATTTGTTTCAACTTAAACTTTTTTCTAGTTGATATTTATGTTTACTATAGAACTAATTCTCTCTTTCTGCAGCTCTCAGTGGTGTTGTCATGTATAACTACTTGAAGGTCAGGGATGCTCGTGCATCTCAACTTCTTATCGAAAATCTCCCAGAAAGAGTGGTAATGGTTAATCTTTTCCGCTAGTCTTATTGTATTGTAGCCTTGTAGGTTGATTGGTATATATGCTCTTTTTAGTGTATGACTTACTGGAACAACTTATTTAGCTTTTTGCTGAAAGTGTGCTAAAGTATACTTGTATTTTGAAAAATTGAAAAAAAGTCGGAAAAAAGTGAGATTTTAAAAAGAAGTTCATAAAACTAAAAGCAAAAAGACTGGCTTGGAATCCAATGCCAAACAGACACTTAATCTTAAATATGTGAAAAATATTTACCCAACAGCTTTGACTGGTGATGCTATGATTGGACCAACTGGCCAAGAGCAATTTTGTGTTTCGCATCTTGATAGGAACCTGTGGATCTTATACAACATTGGTCCACGGAACTGTTTTCTGCGATTACATTCTTGTCTGTTGATTGGTATATATGCTCTTTTTAGTGTATGACTTACTGGAACAACTTATTTAGTTTTTTGCTGAAAGTGTGCTAAAGTATACTTGTATTTTGAAAAATTGAAAAAAAGTAAGAAAAAAGTGAGATTTTAAAAAGTTGTTCATAAAAACTAAAAGCAAAAAGACTGGCTTGGAATCCAATGCCAACAGCTTTGACTGGTGATGCTATGATTGGACCAACTGACCAAGAGCAATTTTGTGTTTCGCATCTTGATAGGAACCTGTGGATCTTATACAACATTGGTCCACGGAACTGTTTTCTGCGATTACATTCTTGTCTTTTATGTTTATATTTTCTTATAAAAAAAAAAAAAGAAAAAAAATCCCCAACATTTGAGGAAATTGTGCATTAGCCATGACATGGATAGGCATCATCAAAATCAGATGTCTGGCCTTACGGGGAACCTAACATCTTATAGATATTTTTTAATTGGGGAGCAAATACATAATCTTAATCTTCCTACCTCCAATTCTGCAATCACTTTGGAACTGTCACTATCTGATTGAACTGCTTTACCTCTGCAAGTTTCTTCAAAAGAGGCGGATTAAGTTGTGGGACCATAGTTATATTCATTTTTAGTTACAGGGAAAGCATTTCTCCCCCAAAGTAGTTCTGGAATGGTTTCCCATATTTTTCAACTATTCATCTTGTCTCTTCTTTTTATTTTCAAACATTGTAGGAGTTGAAGACGGAGAAAGCATCTGATCTGTATGACCCCAATGACAATGTACACAACATTAGTGGTGGAAGGAATGTATGAATGATTTTGTTCCTGATTCAAATGTGGATGAAGTAGCTGGTTTAATTTCTTCCTCAAGTATGTCTCATCTCTCATCTTGTGAGAAGCCAGCTTTGTAGTAATACAGCTTAGAATCTGAGAATGAATTGCAAAAGTAGCCAGTCAAGGTACAGATCCTTCTTTTCTTACTGTGGAAATATATATATATTTCTTTCCACGGGGCATCTTTATATATATGAATATGACTATAAATTGATTCACTGTTAAGACTTTGAGCAAGCAGTCAGGTTTAGTTTCATCCAAAATTTTCATTGAAAGTGTCATTCCTTAGCAGAAAATTATAGAATACACTGGGAGTACAATAAATTTTGGACAATACTCAGGGCCATATTGTCCTTAGGCTTGTAACTTTAAATGTTGTTAAATCTATGAGGAAAAAGTTTACATCTAAACCACTACGTGGCAATTGATAAAATCATACTCTTATACTTTTCAGTCACTATGACTTATTTAATTTAATGAGTCATGTGATTTGTTTAAATAGTATGGCGTAAATAATTTTATTCTTCACCACATAAAGGGTTGGAAGGAGATTCCTTCAGGAAAACTTTATTGGGCAGATGATAGATTATTCTTCAAGATCATTCATATTATTGTGATTATATCTTTTGGAATTTTATTAAAAAAGAAGTGTTAGTTGAAAAATATATCACGACAAATGTGACAATAGCCAAGAGCTGGTGGACCGTGATTCAAAATGGGCCATCTGCCTAATACAATGGATGATGCAAGGATATTACTTTATGGAGCACGGAAAATAGAGCAGTTTCCATCCAAAGTTGTTCGTGGTACCAAAAGCATGACTCCTAAACCCTCTCTCTCAACAAAAAAAAAGTTCATTTGATCTACTATCTTTTCTTCTGCATTTGTCGAATGGGACTACTGGCTTTGCAAACCAAAGTTAAATAAATTACAGATTACTTTAGTTAGTGGGCATTTGCGTCAACAAAGAAGAAGAAAGTTTGTGGGCATTAAAAAAAAGAGGGTTTAGCTTACCTTCAATACTTTTTTTATTGAAAATTTCTTATTATTTTAAATATACAATGACAAATGGTAGTAGATTTTAGGTGAAACTATACTATTGGTCCTTGAAGTTTACCTTGTGTGCGTAATTGGTTCTTTAAGTTTGAAGTAAGCATAATTAATCCCTTAATTTTTAAAATTGAGTTGTATTAATTTTTTTACTAACTGCCGTTAGTGGTATTACTTAAGTGGCTAACGGAACAATGACTTGGCATTTTTTTAATGATGCTGTATGTTTTTTAATTAAAAATTAAAAAAAAAATAGTTTTCACGTTAAAAACAATATTCACAACCTAGTACTAACCAAATTAAAAAAAAGTATTTTCTACCCTAGCCGCCGCCCCTTGCTCATGATTGGACTATTTTGTTTGAGCTAGACAGTAGTAGCCATTTGTGAAATGGCTGTATTAAGATGACGGCATCTCAAATCAACAAAAATGTTAGACAAATGTTGTTGTGAATGTGTTATTGCGTGAGCTTCCTGTGGCATCAAATTGTCTTTGGTACCTCAACTATTTAGCATCAACGACAAGCAAATAACCTGGGTGACCTTTGAGCATACATGGACCAATAAGACTGTAAACTGAGCCAAAACCTTGAAGCAATGCCATATCATATAAGGCATTAGATTGTGATATTGGTCCTAACACATGAGATAGTACATTGACCAAAAAAAAACAATAATCTATGAATAAAAACACTTCGTTGTACTCCTTCACATCACAATGTTTAGGCGGTGTGCGAGAGAATCAAGGACGCAAGTGGTTGTCGCAAGCGGTGGCTAGGGCTTGGGTTGTCGCTGGTAGCAACGACTAAGGCTTGGGTCTCTACTAGTGGTGGGTCTATGCTTGGATTTCTTTACTCAATCCCTCTCTCGTGGGTGGGTTTGTGATTTTTTTTTTTAAGCGGTGGGTTTGTGAATCAGTTGCATATACTAGTTCTAATTTGGTACTGGTTTGTGAATTTCTTGCTTATAAATTTATTTTGTAATTTTTAATAAAAAAAAGCAATATCATTAAAAAAAAATGTCAAGTCATTGTTCCGTTATCTAATTTGGTACTGGTTTGTGAATTTCTTACTTATAAATTTATTTTGTAATTTGTAATAAAAAAAAAGCTATATCATTAAAAAAAAATGTCAAGTCATTGTTCCGTTAGCCACGTAAGTAATATTACTAACGACAGTTAATAAAAGGACTAATTCAACTTAGTTTTAAAACTTGAGAGACTAATTGTGCTCACTTGAAACCTGAGGGACCGATTGCACATACAAGGTAAACTTGAGGGACCAACATTGTTTGCCTAGATTTTAATCTCCACATTTTATTTAGTTAGTGAGTAATGTAGTAATTTCTCATTAAAATAAAAGAAAATTCCAACTAAAAAAGTACTAGAGTCTAGAGGTAAGTCAAACCGAAAAAAAGCAATACTTTTCTTATTACTTTACTAATTATAATATTTTATTTTTGAGATAAGTAAAGAGTAGAGTAGTAATGTATTTTATTTTTGAGAGAGAGAGTCTAGTGCCACAAAATTTCCACAACTTTGCCATAACTTTTCTACATGGCGAGTTATAAGTGATGGAAATAAAATAATGGGTTTATGTGGGTTCATGATTCACCATTCATGAGTTGTCACATAACAAAGTTGTAACAAAGTTATGAAAAAGTTTGTGACACTAGACTTACTCTTTTTGAGATAAGTAAACAGTAGAGTAGTAGGTGAGGTTCAAACTACAGACAAAGAGTACTGCACATGGGATGCCATTATAACATTACCTATTTTTTACGGAAACAAAACGAAGAAGAAGAAGAATGCAATTACAATTGGGCTATACTTGAACTCCGCTTTACTAATTATAATTGAATAGTAATAGGAATGTCCAATAATTCCTAATAGAGTATCTTCTTGAAAAAAAAAAAAAAAAAAGATAACTCCTAATAATTTCATTATAGAGTCTAAACATAAAAAAATTCCTCCAAAGTTTTTAGGATAACTCTTATTTGAATAACTCTACTATGGAGTTGCTAAAATCCTATCTATCTATTTTAAAATGAGTAGATTAGACTTTACCTTATTCTTAACATTTAAACAAATTATCACCACTTTGATATTATTCGAATGGTTGATCATATGACAAATTTAATCCACTAATTTTCAAAATTTATGGATAAAATTTAGAAACTCATTAAATTAATCAAATAACTCAATCGAATTATACTTAGAAAGGGAATGTATATTATGAGACAGTCTCATGAATTCTCTCTATTATAACTAATATGCGAGATCCACGTGTATAGAAACCACACTTTGTAAAAGAGAGATGTCTCATAAAATAATTTTTCAATTAGAAGAAGGTGACAAGCTTTAACAAAATTGAAGAGCATGGGAGCCAAAAATCATTAAAAAAAAAAAAGTTCAACATTCTGCTCTCAAACACTTCAAAATTCTGTAAAATGCTAGTTCAACATTGTAGCGTTTGTAAAATTTTATTCTCTTATTTTGATTCAATCTTATCAGAGTCCTCTTTCTAAACTCTAAAAAATATATGATAAATACTGTAATTTTTGTAATTGATGTATACATATATTTTTTTAAAAGATAGATGTATGCTGTATTTTTTTATTTATAGGAATGCATGCTGTATTTGAAAAGTAGATAACTAACATAATAAGAAAATTGTAGTTAATTTAAAATTTGACTAAAGTTTATAAACTGAACGTTTTAAAGTGGTTAAAAAAAAAGTTATCTCAAAAAAGAAAAAAGAAAAAAGAAAAAGAAAGAAAGATAGTACTAAGCTCCAAACTTTATAAATTAGTAGTAAAATATAATGTGAGGTGGTAGTGATTGACGGCAGATCTAGTGGGGGCAGGACGTGAAATTACTGAAATATCCTCGTCCACTGGAATAGACTAATGCACAACATTACAAAGACCATTCATTGCAATTGTCTTTTTCTTTGCCCCTCAACCACCTCTTTTATCAGTGGTTTTCACCCGGCATCTAATTTTTCATCCCAAAGTCTAAAGACTTCCTTTTCATGTTGAACCAAAATTAAGACCATTGTTTTCCTATCAATAATCTTGCAATATATTGCTAACTTAATTTATGTATATATGTATGTGAACTAAAGTCAATTCTTGCCCCTTTCACACACTATATACACTTATATTTATGGAGTGAACATCACGCCAAGTGATACTAATTTTTTTTGTTCTCATTTTTATCTATTTATAAAATTAAGATTTTAATTCTTTCTATACTGTTATTGTAAATATATATATATATATATATATATATATATAATATTGAAATAAGCAGTGAGCTTTTATTCTTTCCTTCAATCAAAGTCCATTCGTTTTCCTCCTTTTATATATTGAGTTTACATTAATATGTATTATAATCACAACCACCATAAATATAAATACACGTAATGAATATAATAATTATTAATTATTATTCTATCTCGTATAATAATAATAATAATAAAATAATTGACTTGGCAGTTACCCCATTCATGGTCCTTTCGAAGGTCCGGCCGGTCAGCAAGGTCTCTCTCTTTGCCCGCACCCCAAGTTAGAATTTTCAATTTTCAAAATGTGCAATCACTCAAACTCATTATGCTTTTATTTTTTTAATAACCAGACTCATTATGCTTTGTTTATAAAGAAGGAAAATGCTAACGATGCCATAGGGAGATTATTAATAATACGTCTTAGAAAAGTTTTTATGAGAAAAGAAAAAATAATTAATGTATTGATAACTTTTTATATTTTTCATAAAAGTGGTATTAAAATTTTCTTAAAATAGATTGTTAACTATTTCCTAAGGACAGTCATTAGCATTATCTTATAAAGAAAAACAATTTATCTATACTACTATTTAAAGGAATTTTTCTGTTTGGGATCTTCATTATTTTTTTCTTCAAAAATGTCTTTACGCTCCTATTTTAAGTAGAGATAAAACTAAAAGACAATTCGATAAAAATATAACTCTAACTCTCACTAAAATATTGCCAAAAAAATATAGTCATTCTACTGTTGATTTTCAAATTGCTTTATCCACTTATAAATTAGATTATTAAAATAAAAATTATATATATAAAATAAAAACACGTTTTTTTTTATACTACTATTTAAGGGGGTTTTTATTGTTTGAATTCTTTTTTTTTTTTCAAAAATGTTCCTACACTCTTATGTTTAAGTAGAGACAAAACTAAAGGACAATCCAGTGAAAATGTAACTTCAACTTTCACTAAAACATTGCCAAAAAAATATGATCATTCTACTGTTGATTTTCAAATTTCTTTATCCACTTACAAATTAGATTCTCAAAATAAGAATTATATATAAAAAAAAACACAAGTTTTTTTCTTATAAAAAAAACCTTTATTGCACGTGCAAAGCACGAGTGATAAGGCTAGTATTCTATTATACATAAAGCACATTATATTTTATTTAATGACAAAATTGAAAATATACCATACCATATATAATTGTTATTAATAGGTCTCTTTTTTGTGTTTATATATGGAAATATTAAGTTATAAAAAAAAAAAGTAATTATGAGATTAAATTTTGTAAGAACATGGTGTATGTAAAACCTATATTTTTCCTCTTCAATTTGAACATGTCATATCATCTTATTACATCTTTAAAAATAAACATAATTACACCCAATTAATTCTAATATTCATATAGTATAAATTCAACCAAATTGAGAATCTATTGAGTTGTTATTTAGTGTAGTAAGACGTATTGAATTTTAACTATAACACTGATGTAGTAAACGCATAAAACATGAGTTTTACATTATATTATTACCAAATTCGGATTCTTTATTTAATAACAGGTCAAAGCTTAGTTCCGTGTGTATTTCCACTAGTGATCAAAACAGTGTATTGTGGTAATAAATACGGTAGAGTTGTGTTGAGTACGCCGTACGCGGAAATCACAATGATGCGAAGGGACAAAATAGTAAAATCACGCCTCGATTCGCGTCAGATATAGTGGCAGTTTCACACACACACAGAGGAAAAAGAAAAAGAAAAAGAAAAAGAAAGAAAGAAAGAAAGAATCAGAAGAAGAAACAAGAGAAAGGGGAAAGAGGAGAAATCAAATACACAAACGATGATGCTGCAAGAGATTTGAGAAAGAAGAAGAAGAAGAAGAGGAAGGTGAATTAGAGAGGAGAGAGGAGAGAGAGAGACTTTTTTTTTTTTTTTTTTAATAAAAAAAAAAAGGAAAAAAAGAGAGAGAAAGATTGTAAAGATGGTAGGAGGAGATGGCATGAGCGCAACGACGACGTCTAGTACAGCAACAATAGGAGGAGGGTTAGCGGAAGCGCAGTACGTATCGGCGAAAACGTCGGTGTGGTGGGACATAGAGAACTGTCAAGTGCCGAAAGGGAGTGACCCACACAAAATCGCTCAGAACATCAGTTCCGCACTGGTCAAAATGAACTACTGCGGTCCCGTCTCTATCTCCGCTTACGGCGACACCAACCGCCTCAACTCCGCCGTTCAGCAGGCTCTCTCCTCCACCGGCATCTCCCTCAACCACGTCCCCGCCGGTAACCCTTCTGCAACTCTTCCTCTAATTTTTTTGTTATTTAGTTGTAGATCGTATTAGATTAGATCTAGTGTTAATTTGTGAAAATATAACCTATGTATAGGGGTGAAAGATGCGAGTGACAAGAAGATATTAGTGGATATGTTGTTTTGGGCAGTGGACAATCCTGCTCCGGCGAACTATTTGTTAATATCAGGAGATAGGGATTTTTCTAATGCTCTCCATCAGCTTCGGATGAGGAGATATAATATTCTTTTAGCGCAGCCGCAGAAGGCGTCCGCGCCGCTCATTGCTGCGGCCAAGAGTGTGTGGCTTTGGACTAGTCTTTCTGCTGGTGGCCCCCCGCTTTCCAGTGGCGAATCGTCCCAGTTTGCTGCTAATGGTTTTAATTTCCATAGTTCGAATTTCGATATGCCTACGTCTGTGCCTATGTCTATGCCTATGCCTATGCCTATGCACTATTCTGCATCGGAACCTAGTCAATTTAGCCAATATAGCAGCCAACCGATGCAATTCGATAATCAAAGGCCTTCTAGTGGAGGTAGTGGTGGAGGAGGAGGAGTAGGAGGAGGGGGGAGGGGGGAGAAAAACTTTAAAGGGAAAAATATTCGAAAAAACCTAAATCAGAATCAGAATAATGTATCGCGATCCTCAAGTGTGCCAGTTTCGTTTGAAGAGAGTAAAAACAACAATGACTACCAGTACCAATCGGCACATATGCAAACAAAGCAGTTTAAGAAAGCCCCACATGAATTCTTTGGTGGCATGGAGCCTCCTGCTAGTCGTTCTTCCCCCAATTTGTTTCACAGCAGTGTTGATAGTTCAGCTGGGAGTAATGCTAGTAATTTCATAGGAAACCCACAAAATCAATATCCTAATCCTTTGAGGCCCAACAACCCCCCACAAATGCAAAATTCGTTTGGACCTGGACCCGAGAATGTGCATCATCCAAATGCTCATAGTCAAGGTTTTCAGCCAATTCCTCAAAGACCTGATGGCCCTAGATATTACCCTCCTCCACCTGATATGGGTCGGTTAACTATCTCTGATTTTCCCAATTATGCTCAAAACCCTCCTAATGAGTATCGGCCAAGCTCTACAGAATCTCCATATCCTCCAGCTCGCGCAAACGGGCCACAAAAAGGCCATAACCTGCATGGTGGCCAAGGATTTCATCATGATAATGTGAACAACAGGTATCCTTCGCGTGGTTCTGAATATCCATCACAACCTGTATTATCCGCGAAGGCTGGTAATGCTGTTTCTAGTAATGGTAGCTGGGGATCGCAAGGTCGTGCACCACCTTCTGAGATTGTTCAAGGGCTTATTGGTGTCATCCTACTTGCCTTAAACACCCTGAAAAATGAAAAAATTACGCCTACTGAAGAAAACATAACTGATTGCATTCGTTTTGGAGATCCGAAACACAGAAATACTGATGTAAGAAAGGCATTGGATAGTGCAATTGAGCAAAATATGGTAGTCGTACAGAACGTAGGTGCATTGCGGTTCTATGTTGGTAAAAATGAAAGATTATGGAAGTGTGTGAACCCTATAGGTGGTAATCCTAACCAGTACCCGAAAGCATGGGATAGCATACAGAAGTTTCTTACTACCTCAGCTGGACGATCAGCAATGATGGCTTCTCAAAGCAGGTAGAGTGGTTTAATGATTTTTTCAATACTTTTGTCTTCCTGGATTAGCAAATTCTTACTACTTGAACAATTGCTGTCTTTTCTTTGCACTGCAGATACGAAGCAGCTTTGATACTAAGGAAAGCATGTTTAGAAGGGCTTTCTTTGGGCGAAATATTCCAGATCTTGAATATGGTCGTCGCTAGAAAATGGATTGTTCATCATCACTCAGGATGGCAGCCGATTTCCATTACTCTTGCAGAGACTAAAACTGATATAGGGATTGAAACTGGTGCTTGACTTTATCAAGTTCAGTTTTGGTACCAAAAAAAAAGTGGCCTTAAGATTGTTACAGGTGCAAGTTTATCGTCATTTAATTGGATTTGTTGACTGGAGGAGCGTGGGTCACTTTTGATATGAACTATAATATCTAAAAAACTATGGTAGGTGGAACTTCTAGATTGTGGATTAAGCAGGTTAGGTTATTTGATTTTTTTTTTCCCCCTTGTTTGGCTGGATACTAGCTGGCGTCTACGGAGAGAGAGCTTGCTTTTATTAAGGTAGCCTATTAGTCTATTATAATTCCCCCACAGTGTGGCTGCTGGAAGCTGCTCTCTGCACCATATTCGTATCTTTTCAAAGGTTATTTGGACCTGAACTATGAGGCTTTTGTCTGAACAAGCCATCTATTAGACATTTGGTTCTTGCCAGATATTGCTTAATTATAGCTTCTACTCCTTCCTAGGCCTTGTTTTTAAATCATAGGGTATTTTAGGAGAGGCACTATTGGAAGAGTGGTAAGCTTTCTTTTTAAAAACATGAAGTCTTGAACGAGTTTCAAAGCCATTGATGTATAATCATTTGTAGCATGGCCGGCATGATCAGGTTATGCTGACTTGTGATATAGGGCCCCCGGAGATAAGTTCTATTGAAGATGTGTCCTATGTCTGTATTCTGTTCTGTTGAAGGTTTTGAGATGGCAACTACAACAAATGTGGAGTTTAGTGGTTCAGTTAATGGACTGGAAGAAAGTTATTGAGAAAAAGAAAGCAACTCCATAGGCATCAAAGAATCTTATAAGGTATGCTCTTCTCAGAGTTTCTTTATGGCTGGAGACTTTTTGTATTGGTTTTGGGAGTATGAGACGGAGCATTGTCTAGCATACGGCTGTATGTGAATATATGTTTTCGATTTCTGGATCATGTAGGGTTTGGTCATAAATAAATTTGCTTTGATTTGGGGTGGTACAGCTGGAGCTGTCTTCTACTTAGACACTGTTTGTATCAACCATACTGCTGGTAGAAAACAATACAGTTCTGGGAAGAACACTGGTAGTTGCAATTTGGAAATGTTGTTTTTTTGCATTTAAGTTCTTTAATGTTGTTTTATACCCAATATGTAGTAATAAGTTGGCTTAATACCAGTACTGAAAGTATTTGGGTATGCTTCAAATATGATTTTATTGCTGTTTATTTTCTCTTCAGTTTCATTTTTAATGGATTGTTTCAGCTCAAATTTGGGAGAACAGGTTTGCTTGAGTGAAATATGTGGGGAATGTTTCTTAAATATGATGTTGAAACATGAAACCCATATATCTTTGTGAAGAGCCAGTATGATATTTTTTGGTTGTCTTCAGTGTTAAGAGCAAAATGAGAATCGTTGATCCGTACCTAGACCGGTATGGGTTTTCAAATGAATTGTTTGAGGACATTTGATTTGCTTAAAACCCAATCAAACCTGGTGGATTCTAAGTAATCTGCTCAATTCAAATAAGTTTTGCAGAATTGTTCATGTATTTACACATACCCTAAACCAGTATATACTTAAGTTTTAGGTTAAATTACGTAGCTCGCTCTAATTTTGTCCCGAATTCAATTTTCTCTTATAACAATATAATTCTGTTTTTAAGAGGGTGCAATATGTAATTTAACTTCACTTTTAAAATGTCTTCTTATAAAAATTTGGCATTGGTTTTTAGAAAAATAAAAAATAAAAAAAGTCAATTTAATTATAAGTTTGGAATAGTTTTTTTCTTAAAGACACGAGTAAAAGAAAAAAAAAAAAAAATCAATTATGAGTTGTAATGTGTATTCTTTGAAAGGAAAATATAATTTTGAATATTTTGAAGTAATAACTTAAAATAGCTTGTAGCTAAACTCTTCTTAATTGATTTTTTTTTTTTGGAAATTTTTTTAATAGTATTTTGATTCAGTTTCTACTTTTAGCCAGTAAATAAATATAAATAAACTTTTAATAAACATTTAATCCCAATGATTTTTTTTACAAAAAAAATTTATCTTGATGATAATTTTTAACAAATAAATAATAAACTTATTGTGAAAAAAAAAAGAACTCATTTCTATACGTATTCTCACCTTGTCCACCCACAAAATTTTTAATTAAGGGGGACAAATTTGTAAAACAAAAGGTTATAATTTAAAATCCACTAAACCCGTAGTTTACAATCTTTTATCTCTTATCTTTTCTAAAATTGAAAAATCCGCACTATATTTTCCTCCTCATCTCTTATCATTTTTAAAATTTAAATAGACACACTCGAATTAAGTATGCTAGTCTCTCTCTCAGTTGGTGGACGCACGTGTTTCATACGTCGGTGTGCTTTGAAGTAAACGAGAATTTGAAGCAGCTAATTGGTGTATGTATATGGTCAAATTTTGATAATTAATGATTGTTTGGTCTTTACTGGCTGGACTGCATTTTGTATCAATCAAATTTAAAAATATACTGCATGCTTGTAGATTTGTCGTATTTTACACGCAGTTCCAAATTTTAATTATTAAAATAAAGGAGAGACGAGAAAATAACTATTTATAAATTATAATATATATACAATCATTGTTTCTATCAAATAACAATCGCTAATTTTGTTCGATTCAAAAGTTATTAGTGTAATTACTGTAACCATTTTCCCAACTTTAGGCCAAATACACGATATACTACCAGCCTTGACCCACACCAACCTTTCACCTAACTTAAAGGGTGACTATGTATTCCTACAATTTCTGAGACTGGGTCCTGCACTTTTCTGAAAGAAGAACTTTAGATAAACTGTTCATTTTACTTTCTCCTTCATGTCCTACTCCTTTTGTTTCTGAATAATGAATATCAATTATATATCTTGTATATGCAGAGATCCACGCACTATTACTCTAAGTAAACATAGATACATAAATTACTTTCTCCTCTCCCAACAGGTTATTTATTAAAATGATTGGAAATTTATGTTGGTATATGAAGTCCCATGTTCATGTTGAAATTCATTTTGGTCATAGACCTTTCTCTCAATTTATCATATTTCTGTGTTATTCCTTCCGTCTCATATTTTTCATCTTGTTAAATCTAATTTTTTTAAGGGAATATTTAATAAGTTGTCTTTTAAATAAAAATATACAAATTTCGTTATTCGAGAACAAAAAGCTTTACTGATTGTACTAATTAGTACTCACAAAATGTATATAATTTTTAATAAAGTAAATGATAAATTAAAAAAGTCAATCAATATTATATGTATTGAATTTTCAATTAAATAAGTGTTATTTTGAGGCATTTTAAGTACAATAATATGGATCCAAGACAACATTTATCTACAGGTAACAGGTTTAACATTGCTTACTCAAGAATAATAATGTCAGTAACAACTAACAAGGTATGAATCCATCAATCTTTTTCTCAAAAAAAAAAAAAAAACCATCAATCTAATTGTTTTGAAATTTCTAGATTTGATTCATTACTTTTGAAGCTACAAGGCTTAATTTGTTAGGGTTTAATTTATTACTTTTTAAACTATAGGGCTTAATTTGTTACATTCCTTAAATTATAAGATCTAAAATGTAATTACTATTAGATAAAAAAAAAAATTAACGTGAGCGTCTAAAACTCTTTAATCACTTAACTATTTCCTTGAGTGTATGTATTATGTAGTGCTCCCGTTTCACACACCAAGAAATTACAAAAATGAATTCCTTAAAGGTGACTCTAAGAAATTGATTAGGACTTTTCAATTCAAAATCACATTAATATCATGAAATCTTGAGAACTACTAAGTCTTAAGTACCAAGTTTATTATTATGCAGGAACTCAAGATCGCATGAATCTCATGATACTTTGAATACCATTAAACTATTCCTTAAGCATCACTTCATCTCTTAAGCGTCACTTTATCTTTTTTATTTGGCTGAGGTCGGTAAAAAATAATGCTGACCGTAGTATATGTTCCTTTTCCTTTTTGGTTGCCTAGTGTGAATTCCATATATGTAGCCAAAAGGATAAAAAGTTGGAGCTCTATTTACGTTTCTTTTTTCTTTTGGTCCAAATACCACGTTAAGGAAACTGCTTCTAAGAGTTTAGCTGTACTAGAATCCAATCCAATCCGAATGGCATGACGTGAAGCATGAAAGAACTTGATTCAGTTGATTGTCAATCTTCCCCACCTTTCGCGAAACCCCAAGGAACTTTCGGCTCCTTTCCTCATAATACATATCAGATAATGCTTCTTGGGCAACCTTTTTTAAGTGAAACTTTATTTACTTTTTTCAAACTTTTCCGAGTGAAGAAGCCACCTATTTGCATATTCTCAAGAAACACGAACCAATCTGCAATCAGGTTATTTATGGACTATTGTATTGATACCATTCTTCCAATATTAGTGTACCATTGATGCCACTCTTCCTTCTCAAGACTCCATCGTCAAGGGTTTTGTAGTTCAGCCAACATCTATGCATGTTCCTAACGTAAACATCTAGGTTTGAATCTTCTCTTTCTCGTTGTATGATTTTTGTTTATTACTTTATTGTGTAAAAATACAAGTTTTGTAGTTCAACTAACACTTTCGCGTGTTTCTAATGTAAATATCTAAGTTCGAATCTTCCCTCTCTCTGTATGATTCTTGTTTGTTACAGTACTTTATTGTATAAAAATACGAGTTTTGCAGCTTAACTAATACCTTCGCATGTTTTAAATACAGACATCCTTGTTCGAATCCTCTCTCTCCTGCTTTATGATTTTTGTTTATTACTTTGTGTAAAAAATATAATTATTTAAGAAATTGTACGTTCTCTTTTGAGGTGAAGCCAAAGTGAATAGTTTCTATTCTTGTTACTTGTTCGGTTCCTTTTCATTGTGTAGGCCATGGACCACAAAGGCAAAAGGAAAGATGGAAGTATATATTCAAAAATTTCACTAGAGAGACCAAACTATTATCTTCAAAATTCGAAATATTTACAAAAAAGTTCAGTACAATGTAAAGGGAGCTTTAACATTTTCTTTTTCTTCTTTCCATCCTATCTTTGTTTATCTACATTACTATACTACGGAAGATAAACTATCCTGTTTTTCACTTTCTCTACCTTATTTTCTTTTATAGAAAGTAAGCAAATGGAGTTAAATCTAACTTTAAACTTTTTTAAAAAGTTGGGTCCATGTGCCATTTTGAAGCTTACAAAGGAGGAAACTAAGAAACAAAATCCATTCTGAAACAGAGACCATACTTATAATATATACCAACACATATGTTCTTTGATATCTGGGACAAATTATTCTTTTGCTAACTGCACTGATGAGTTGAAAATTACAATTAATTCTGAAAAGTATATATTTTTTTTCTTTCTGACAGAATATAATGTGTATTATGATTCCACTAAAGGGCCGGGGATCAAGGAAGAAAAGGATTGTGAGAAGGATGTGCGGCCTTTTCCTTTTTATAAGCCCTGAGAAGCAAAAACATAGAAAGAAGTTAAAGAACATATATAATTATTCAAATCTTCTCAAATAACCTCTTCTTAAACAGAAAATGACCATCCTCATAATTGAGTCTATTAATCACCTTGTAGCATTTAATCCCCCGAGTGCAACTGTTCCCAAAATAATAAAGAGGAAAGGGACTCGAATCAAAGCGGCATTTCCTCTTCCTCCTTGTGCTCTTGGAACTCCAGTTCTCACTACTCGTGTATTTGTAACTGACCAAGATAAATGACATCTCAGACAAGAATTAACCAGACAAGCTAAATTAAATGAAAAAGACAGAGGTGTAGAATATGATTTTTTAAAAGGAAATTACCTGAAGATGAACCTTGTCTTCTTGTACCTGTGGAAGGCATCATAAAAAACATGAATGTATCAATGTCAAATCTGTTATTATCATTATTATCTCATGAAGGCATATCCACTTCATTATCCTTCCAATAAGGTGATCAGCTTTCCTATCATGGTTTGCAAACCCAAAACCAAATAACTTCTAGGTTTTGATTGGACAAACTTTAACTGACTCCATCATTAAATTCAATCTTAAGAGTTTCTTGGTCACTTATATACCAGAGTTTATGGAAAACAGAGCTACAACCATAGATACAAAGCACATCATCTAAAAATTGAGATCAAGTAATGGCAATGAATTCAGAAAACAGATTAGAAAGCTGTAAAGTAAACTACGATATAGGACATTTGATTACAAGAAAGAATTAATTGAAAGATAATGGGCAAATATACCTCATTAACAAATAGAGCTATCTCCCTAGTACTTCCAAAAACAAGAAGTCGAGCTATTATTGTCACTGATTCAGATGTTGATATACCAACAACCACCAACATATCAACTGCAGTGAGGGGGAAAAAAAGGATATACATGGTGAAGTAGAATAGAAGTATAGGTTCTGACAGTTGTACTAATCAACGTAATTAATATTTTTTTTGCTAATCAAGTTACATATAGCGTCGCAGCTGAATTACCTGGATCAAGCTCTGTTCTTGTACTTATAGCCAAATCCATTCCAAAGTCAGCTTTGGAGGAAACAAAATCAGGAAGCTGATAGGATGACATCAGAAAACTGGTTAAAAGGAAAGTAAAGCAAAACAGTTTAAAAGAAAAAAAAAAGAAAAAACAAAGGAACGAGTATCAACTGCTTTATATGGGCAACTAGTGCATCTGAATGAACATTTTCACATTCAAGCACTAAGGAAGCAACTAAATTGCTTTAAAATTAGTTCTGCCATAAAAATAGAATGTCATAGGCATAAGATAAAAACAATAAGAAACCAGTACCTGCATGGAGGCAGCAATCCTTTTCCCATTGTCTGATTCCTGTCAAACAATACATTCATTTAGACTAAGAATCACCTCAAGATAATATGTCTCAGAAAAATTATGAATTTGAAATAAGAAATAATGAGAATTATGATAAAGAACATAAAAATTCATTACTTCTCATACCATTATGAAATCAGGTTGATACCAGAGAGGATGCAGGAATAATGAATTCCAGTGGTTGTCTATCACACTCCAGAAAGGTTCATATTTTTGTGCATCATCACCATGAATGGCTTTAATTGCAAGCTTAGCTCTATGCATGTCATTATATATAAAATACATTGACCGGCTTTCATCACTTTCCATCTTTTGAAGAACTTCTGCTATAGGTTCTAAGATTTTTTGTGAATTCTTTAGATATTCCACCACTGAGAAGTTCCTGATCCTTTGTGAATTCTTTCTTCATAAAACTTAAAAACCATGCGCTGTTATAGATAAATCTTGTAATTTTTTCGGCTTTATCCATGCATTTTTCCTACCTTTTTTATATTAAGAAAATCATCAGCATTTTATCAATGCAATAGACGGCACATGATTTCAAAATAAAAATTTCCTTTTCTCTTCAATAAAAATTTCTTACTTATTATCTATGATGGAGGTTAGATAGAAACATCTTAGCAGGAACCTTTTCACATTTAAAAGGAGACTTTCCTCACCCATCTTTTCCTCTACCTTGTCCAACAGCTTAAAAAGGTTTGCAGCATCTTCTATTATATCAGTGACATCAATGGAAGAAACAAAATCTAAACCACGAGGGCAAGAAACCAAAAAAATTATTATTTCCTACCCTGCACATCTTTCCAACTATCAGCCATGATAGAGCAGCCAGTAACTGCCCAATATGCTTTAAACTCTGTTACATATTCTTAAATGGTAGTGATCTCATCTTCAAGGAATCAATCAGATATTAGTTGGCTAAAAGGACCTTTCAGACCTTGTACATATTGGCCAACCAACTCTAGCAGTTTATGGAAGTACGGGGAGTTTGCTGCATTCAAAGGGATTCCTGAATGATAAAAGAATTTGCAGATGGCAGATAACACTTCCTTGCAAGTTTTCTTCTCACATATCATCTTTGTTCTTACTAGCTTGAAGAGTGGGGATGTCTGGCTTTTCAGTGATTTCAAAAATACAGAATCTAATCTTGATCTTTTAGTTTCAGCAGCATTGGTACCAGGACACCTCCCCTTGACATTATTTCCAATTTCACTGTCTAAAACTTTATAATCCAAAGCCAGCATTTCCCTATTTACATTGCAAAAATCCTTCATCATGCTCCTCTTCTTTCTCATTGTCTGAATGCATATACAGAGTGGATATTGCCTTAATAACTGGTTTCCAAGGCCTTCTGCCAGTACGGTGCCATTTCATGTTCTCCTTAATTTTTAGATACACATATTCAGGTGCCTTTTCACAGTATGCAACTTCTCCTGGGATCCTAGCCAGATGTTGTTTGAACCTATTTATGCCTCCACTGATTATTTTTTCACAATCGTTGCATTTAACCCTTTTCTTCATTTCATCTTGAGGAACAAAATGTTCCCACGCAGGGTCTACGTGTCCTATGTCCGGAGAGGGGAGAATCCACTATTTAAGTTGTCATAAGTCATCACTTTCTTTCCTTTCTGTTTATATCCTACACTTGCTTCTTACATCCCATTATATTCATTAGAGTGGAAATTAAAGATCCGCGTTCAGATTCAGACTGCCTTCACTTCCTAACAGAATGACATCCTTCCAGGTTTTTCCTCATACTCAAGCATACATCCTCCAGAACCTTTTCACAATGAGTAACCTCTCCAGTCAGTCTAACCAAATGTTGCTACAATCTAAATATTCCACTGCTGACCATTTTCCCGCAATAGTTGCATTTAACCTTCGTTTTCCTTTCATCCTGAGCTATACCGTTCTCCCATCCAGGATCAAGATATCCTAAGGACCAAAGTGGGGCCATCTCTTCAACCATGTGGTAAGTAGCCAGCTGTAGAAACTTTATCTTCTTCCTGTATATGATTGGAAATAATCAAATAAATAAACTGCTTCAGAAAATAAGAAACCCCCCCTCCACCCCCCCCCCCCCCCCCCAACCCTCCCTCCCAACCTCGGGTGGGAGGTGAAATTGAAAGGAACACAGATATACATACATATATATATATATATATATATATATATATATATATATATATATATATATATATATATATAACTCACCAAGGTGGGCCCTTTGGACCCACCTTTGGGAAGTAAACCACAGATATACAATTCCACCCACCAGAGTCGTGTATTAGGTAATCTAGGGGAACTAAGTTTGTGTGTCTAATCCCACAGGCAAATACCATTCAGGGTTTAAAAATCTTCAAAAAGCCCTACACATAATTATAACTTTATAAGTAACATGAAATCCTAATCCTAAGCAGAAAAATTCAAAACTATAGTGGAAATTGAAAACCAGTTCTGGTTTTATCACCCTTATTATCTCAAAGGAAAATTCAATTTGGTGCTAAGTCTTATACAAACAAAAATATCATGTCACTGATCAACTAGTTAATCTTCACAATACGATTTCACCATGAATTTCAGTTTTGATACAGCTGAAACAAATACCATAAATTTTCATAAATTCTTTCAAACTTTCAATTCATCATACATGATAATTTTTTTTGATCCATTCATAATAGAGTGACAGTTTAATTATGTCAATAGTGTCTGCAAGGCAAAAAGGGGGAAAGAGATGTGAGTCGTACAATGTATTTGCCTGTCTGATAGACTGGAATTCCTTCCCAAGTGCTTATCTCCTGTTGCATGTCCCCAAGACTATCCAGTTGGCTTAGATATCTTCTTCAGAATCCTCAAATAAATCACTTGATCGAGCCTAAGCTAACACTTAAAACTACAGTAACAGTTAAAGGGAACTCAACAATGGGTACAATGAGATATACAAGAGAAAGGGCAAAGGGGAAAAAAAGAAGAAGAAGAAGAAGAAGCAAATTGGAAAATAAGTACAGAAAATATCAAACAACTCAACCAAATCAATGTCATTTCAACAGACAAACAGAAACAGCATAAAGTGGCATGGTTTAAATAATGCATCATTCTGAAAATTTAGAACATGAATTTTATTAACGTCTTGAGTTGATTATGCTAAATTGGTAGATTGAAAATCGAGATTGAAAAGTTTGTCCAATAACTTCTTTAGTCCATTTGGGAGTTTGCAAACCATGACTCTATCTTACACCTCTGGTCTTTTTTACGATAGGAAAATTACCAGACAGCAGGCAAGAGTATGCTTCTGAAATCTGCAGCAAATTCACATGTTGAGGTCAGTTATTCCATGACTACAAATGAAACTGACATAATTATCTGAAAGAAAATGCAAAATTTCAGAAAATAATGAATAGCAGTACTCTGTAATCCTCATGTTAAAATAGGGGTTCACATACTCATGTTCTGTCATCCGAGACCTAATTAATGTGAAAACAATGCTAGAAAAGGCTATGGCCAGGTTAAACATACTTTATAAGTTTATTTCATCTACAGACAGAAAATGGCTGAAAGGTGATGAGGAGTCTGATTTTCCTAGCTGATTCTAAAATTTATGCTAGTGAAAAGATTGTGCAGTGTTGACATTAACCTTGAAAAGGCTCTATGGCAGACAGGAACCTGAACTCCCAATCAAGAACTGGCTTTTCCAACTGTGGAAGACCAATATGGTAAATCTATGATTGTCTCCCATATCTAGTGTTTATTTTTCAAAAAGGAATAAAATAAAACATAATTTTATCACTTATGAAAATGCAGCATTCCGTATATTTGATCATAACCTCTACAAAAATCATACAATTCTAGTTCTTCCACTCCACGATATCTAGTGTCGATCTTTCATTGATCACAAGTGATCATCCCCCAACCCAATAAAGTACCAACCAGACACACCCCAAACCTTATCTAACATTGCATATGGTAGATCATGTATGTAACTATAGTAAAACTAATTATGCAAGCTAGGCAAAAGAGAAAAAAGAAAAAAGAAAAAGCAATTACCTAAACTTCAAAATGTTTAGGCACAGTATCCTTACCGATTTGAACTTTGACTCTGCGTGGGGTTTTTGTTGAGCTGGAAAAAGGTCAGGATGAGACTCCCATACCTTCCTTTTGTAAGCTGCTTTAACCTACAATCATAACCCACACCATAACAATTACCAATACTAATCATCAACTAAAAAAAAATCCTATGGCACAAAAACTACAATCATACAATCCATCAAAATCACAAATTATCAACAAGACCCATTCTCCAGTATGTATGAGCTAGAAATTGAAACCCAGAACCAATAATTGAGCTACAGTCTCAAACTACAACTCAAAATACAAACTGGGTCATCCACAAAATCTAAAATTGAGTCCATAAACTGAGTCAAATTAGCTCCTTTAAACATGATAATCATCATCCAAAAAAACCCAAATTATGCAATAAAAACAATTATGGGATCAGAGGGAATTAGAGAGAGAAACTTGAATTAGGGTACCTGAGAGAGGGTAGGGTGAGAATTGGGAGGGAACCCGAGCAAGGTTCTGGCCTCATCACCCTGCATTTCTGACAGGTCGTCTTCTTTATTGTTCTGGGATCCTTTTTTTCTTGAATTTATAGCTAAAAAATCCTAAATTTTAGGAGTCTATCTAAATGAGGTTAACCTTATTAATGAAGGTATTTTTTAACCCCATATTCAAAAAAGAAAATTATATTATTGCATATTTGGTGTGATGGTCATTCTACAAGTATAAATTTTTGTGGGGTGTGGGAGGCAATTTGTGGGGTGTGGGAGGCAAGAGCCGGGTTTAAGTCTCTAGGAGGAAATTTCATAAACATATACACTTATATTAGGCTAGAGGAGAAATTTTATCATGAATTAAAAAAAAAAAAAAATCTTATCTATACTATTATTTAAGGGATTTTTCCCGTTTGAATTGGAGTATTTTTTGTTCCAAAATACCCTTACAACCCTAGATTTAAGTAGAGAAAAAATTCAAGGATAGTCTGGTAAAAATACATGTCTAACTTGCCCTAAAACATTGCTTGCGAAATAGAAACACTCTTCCACTAACCCACTTCTTCGAAGTAACTATATGTTTATTGTTTTTTTTAAATAGAAAAATAAATTAAACAAGCCTGTGTTTTTTTCCTTAAGAAAAAACACCCTATGTTTCTAAAAAAAAAAAAATTTAAAAAAAGTTATCCAAAAAAAAACTAAATTAAACTAAATAGATATATAAACTTGTTATTTATTTATTTTTTATTTTTATATAAGTAGATACATCTTTAACTCCCACTAAAACGTTACCTACAAAATAGGACCACTCTCCTGATAGTTTTCAAATTGCTTTTCTATTTTTTTTTTTTGTAAAGGTTAATAAATTGCATCCATTATAATTTGTATCACACTCCTAGATTTTTTTTGTGATTCAAAAATGTAGTAATCTCACATTATAATGGATTTAAATTATTAACTTTTACAAAAAAAAAAAGGGACTTCTCCTATTTGGACCGGATTTTTTTTTTGAATTCTAAAATACTCCTACATCCCTATGTTTAAGTAGAGATAAAACTAAAGGACAATTCAGTAAAAATATAACTCTAACTTCCACTAAAATATTGCCTAAAAAATAAAGTCAATTTCCTGTTGATTTTCAAATTTATTTATCCACTTATAAATTAGATTCTTAAAATAAAAATTATATATATAAAATAAAAAAATATAGATTTTTTTTTGCTACAACTACTAAAAAAAAAAGCATCATCGCAAGCGCGAAACGCGTGTGATAAGGCTAGTATATAGTATAAATTCAAGAAAAAAAAATATGTACAAAAACTGTTGTTATCTTTTAAAGGTCTTATGATTTAAATTTGGGTAAGCTACATATTTGGTCTCTATCATTTAAACCATATTTCAATTTTGTCCATAATTTTTCAATTGTGTCAATTCAGTCTCTAACATTTTAGTGTCATGTTAATTTAGTCTCTGCTGTTATATATTAGATGAAAATTGCTGACATGACAAATGATCAAAATAAAATTTTAGTTTATTGTAACATCAATGGAAGTTAATTTTTTTATTTTAGCCATTAGACAAGTTATCAATTTTCGTCAAAAAGATAACAGTAAAGACTAAATTGATATAGTATTGAAAGTTTAGGGATCAAATTGACACAATTAAAAAGTTAGGGATCAAACTGAAATATGGTATATAGGATAGAGATCAAATATGTAATTTACCCTTTAAATTTATATAGTAATATGGTATGAATTTAACTTTTTTTGAGAAGGATTGTATGGGTTTAATAACTTATTATGAGTTTAAGTAAGAAAATAATTATATATAACTAGCCTCTAAGCATGCACGTTGCACATGCTCAGATTCTATTTTTTTGGGTAAATATATATTTTGCATCTATTTTTTTTTAATGAGCTTTTTGTTGCATAATTTGTCTATTTGTTGTTGTTTGGACTATTTTTATTATTATTTGGGCTAATATTTTATTTTTGTTATTTGAGCTTTTATTATTTTTTTTAAGGGGTAGTTAAGAAATGTGTTTGGAGATCAAGATTATTTTTGGAGTAATACCACATCTGCAAAATTTTCACAATAAGTCCTAGGTATGATGTCAGTAATGGGCTTGCATTAAAATCAATATCAACTTACCAGACCATTTTGAGTGTGTATTATGTTGTAAAAATATAACCCTAACTTCCACTAAAACATTGCCTAAAAAATAGGGTTACTTTCCTATTGATTTTCAAATGTATTTATCCACTTATAAATTAAAATTTCAAAATAAAAGTTAAATATATAATAAAAAACATAGATTTTTTTTTTGCTACTACCACTAAAAAAAAAAGAAGCCTCATCTCACGCGCGAAGCGCGTGTGAGGCTAGTTTTTTTTAATGAGATTTTTGTTGCATAATTTGTCTATTTGTTGTTGTTTGGACTATTTTTATTATTATTTGGGATAATATTTTATTTTTGTTATTTGAGATTTTATTATTATTTTGTTTAAGGGGTAGTTAAGAATTATGTTTGGAGATCAAGATTATTTTTGGAGTAATACTACGTCCGCAATATTTTCATAATAAATCCTAGGTATGATGTCAGTAGTGGGCCTGCATTAAAACCAATAACAACTTACCAGACCCTTTTGAGTATGTATTATGTTGTATTATAAGTTTTCCAAAAATCTCTTTCCCTTTACCCTGTGTGTGAGTTTATTATCGAAAAAAAAAATCAATAACAATTTACCACATAAGATTTGTTGTGAAAATATTGTGGATATATCATTATATTGAACCTATATTCTTGAAATTTTCAAATAAGGTGTTCAAATTTTTTTTCAAGGATAGAGAAAACAAGTCAGTCTAATATATATATATATATATACACACATTTTTTTTTTGCAAGCAAGGAGCTCAATGCAAAGCAGGTACGGATTCAAGTGGTGGCCCAAGGGGGCCTGAGCCCCCCTTGGGTCCAAATTTTTTTTCTTTTAGTTATTATGTATTTTATTTTTATAGCTGGTTTCAAAACCTTAGACTCCCATTCTTCTCAATAAGACTAACAAGTTTGATCCAAATAATAACTATTCAACTCAAAAATTTAACAAAAATAATAAAAACATTCACAATGGTGATTGTATTTTAGCAAAAAAAAAAAAAAAAAAAATTTTTACCACCAAAGAATCAAAAAATCATGTGTTGTTGGAGAAGTTAAAGCTACATTTTTTTGCAACTACAGTAAATTGGTATTTATGCTAGTTGACTGTAGCATGTTGTTAAAAATAAAATATAATCTTTTATTAAAATTACTCTTCCTTCAATTAAAAAATTCAAATTTTCTCTCTTCATTTTTTATTATAAGGAGCATTTATATTATTTTAAATGAAGTGATAAAAAATAGAACATTTGATATTACGTGTATTGGAAAGTGGGGTGGTAAAATATATAAAGTAATTTTTTAAGGTGCTAAAAACTAAAATTTTTAGCAATACCACTATGAATGCTCTCTAACTTCAACAAAATAAAATCCTAGCCAGCCTAGTATTTAAAAAATACACATTATTTTGTTTTTGTTTTTGTCTTTGTTAGTAAATGATTGCATCTTAATATCTTCATCTTAATATTAATATATATATATATATATATATATGAGTATAATAAGCTAAATAAAATGTGGGAAATGAAAACCTAATTAATCATTTATTTATTTTTGTTATAGAATGATTGTTTTTAAATAAAACAACAATTAATTCCTTTTACGTTAAAAAAAATTTAGTCCCATTCAAAGAGGGAAATATGATCTTATGAGATAATGATCACGATCATGAAGACTACTGACATGGTCTTCACTAACCTTCCAACCAATAGAATGTTATTATTTATATAAATGTGATATCATTTGGTAATTTTTATTTTTTTTATTCCTTGGGCTGATTAAGAAACACACATATACATTTGCATTGATAACATCATTTCATTGGTAAGGGAAGACCACATTAGTAGTTCTTCCGGTGTAAATAATAATTTCTTTGAATCTCTCCTATATAAAGATGATGAAATGTTATAATTAGACATGAGTAACTATTTTATAACATTTTTACAAACTTTGATGATGTGACAAAGTCTTATTAGTTTTTATTTGGGCCCCACTATTAACATCACAATTTTTATATAATCGCCCGCCACATTAGCATTTTGTAAATTAGTTTGTGGTTTTAATATTTTCCCTCTGACTAATAGGTTAATATTTATATAAAAAAATAATAATTCAATTAAAACTCAAACATGCATGCAAGATAGGGAAGTTAATTTCTCCCGTGTTATTGCATAAGTATTAGTACACGATCGAACTCCTCTGTCAACATAATTAATTAGAGCCATTCAATTTGAAACCACCAAAAATAACTGGTTGCTTGGAATGGTAAAGAAGTTAAATGATGGTGGTCTGTTTGAACTGTCCTAAATCCTAATCTAGCTAATTTTAGCATTGCCATTGCCTTTGTGACATAACCTCTTTTTGGGAGGTTATCCTTAGCCACAACAATACAACTCATCTTCCAAAATATCGGTCAGCCATTGAAAGTTAACGTTCACTAACTACCATAAGGTCCATAACCATCCATGCAGAGAGATAATAACAAAAAAGATTTATTACTCACACTAATTAAAGAAAATTAAAACAGCTATAAAAACATACCCTATTCATGTCTATCTGCTTCCACACCAAAAAAGAGAGAGAGAAGAACTCGCATTCTTTAATAAAAGCATCTTAATTTCTCTCCGACCCGCCTCGCCTTAATTAATTTCATTTGGCGGGGAAGCCGGAGTATTTTGCTTTGATTTGGGTGGGAGAGACATACACACATTGTATATATATATATATATATACACACATTGAATTGAAAAACATTATATAAAAAAAAAAAAAACAACAAAAAAAACAAGATGATAGGAAAAGCCGCTGTATCTGCAATTTCTGTCATTCTTGTTGTTGGTGTAGCTCTTGCTATTGTGGGTGTAGTTCAACACCAAAGTTCGTCCAAGAGCGACAGCGCTAGCGACCAGATTTCAACACAACAGAAGGCTGTCTCAGCCTTCTGTGGAAAGACAGATTACCAGGAAATTTGCCAGAAGACCCTTACCCCCGTTGCTGACCAAGGAGTCAAAGACCCTAAGGAATTTCTCAAGGCTGCATTACAATCCACAATCAATGAGGTTTCCAAAGCATTGAACTTCTCTGATGATCTCATAAAGAATGTGTCATCTAGCACCCCTAGAGTGAAAATGGAAGCGGAGGATTGCAAAGATTTGTTACAATTCGCTGTGGATGAGCTCCAAGCCTCGTTCTCTATGGTGGGTGAGAGCAATGTTAACAACATGACTGACAAGGCGACTGAGATTAAGAACTGGTTGAGCGCTGTTATCTCGTACCAAACTTCTTGCCTTGATGGGCTTTCAGAAGCACCTGAATACCAAAGCCTCATGGGCAAGAATCTCCAAAATGCTTCATCGCTCACCAGCAATGCTTTGGCTATTGTTAGTGAGCTTGGTGCAATCCTCAAGGCGTATGGTTTGGAATTCAATATCAAGCCCAGTAGTGGTAGTCGCAGACTTCTCGGTGAGGATGGGTATCCAACATGGTTCTCAGCCTCAGACCGCAAGCTTTTGGCTGCAAGAGGAGCCAGACCCAACGCGGTTGTGGCTAAGGATGGAAGTGGACAATTCAAGACCATTTCTGCTGCACTTGCTGCTTACCCCAAGAACCTCAGAGGCCGATATATTATCTATGTCAAGGCTGGAGTCTATAACGAGTACATTACCGTAACCAAGGATCAGAAGAACGTCTTCATCTATGGTGATGGACCCAGAAAGACCATTGTCACCGGCAACAAGAGCAACAAGGGTGGCTTCTCCACCTTCAAGACTGCCACCTTCTGTAAGTATAATGTCACCCATTTAAAATTTTCAATTCGAAAAATAAAATGTTAGCATGAAATGCTTTCAATTCATTTTAAGTAAATTGAAGAGGATTTTATTTCACTTTTTAATTATGTTATTGTTTTGTGTTTTAAAAATTGACGTATCATGTTATAAGATCAATGTATTAAAATTTGTAATAATTAATAATTATAATATTAATATATAATAGATTTTTTTAAAAATTAATCCAATACTCTAATGACACAATAGATTTCATAAATATTAAGATTATATGTTGGGTAAGTTTATGTTAGCTTTTAATTTTTGCATATAACTTTTTAAAATTTAATTTTTTGAGAGTATAATTATCCTTAGCACATTTTCAATAAAAAACTAAATAAATTGGTGCCAAATACATATGTTGTAATTAGTATACAATAAAAGTAATATTAATGATAGTTCAAACGATAGTTTAATAACATAATAAATTTTATAATTGTTAAACTGATATATTATGATTAGTGTAAAAAAAAAAAAAATGATATTAACAGTGATTCTGGTGAAAATCATGTAACACTAATTACAATTTATCATCGCTACAAATAAAAAAAGTTGTGTAATTCACTCATTTGTAATACTGTGATTCAAGTCACAATCTTGGTTCACAAAAAAGAAGTGTGTACTGTGTATGTAATAAACATTTGCACCTTGTTGTTTTGCATGTGCATGATGCAGCTGCAATTGGACAAGGGTTCATTGCCAAGTCAATGGGATTCACCAACACTGCTGGTCCAGAAGGACACCAAGCTGTGGCTCTCCGTGTCCAATCAGACATGGCAGTCATCTACAACTGCAGGATGGATGCGTACCAAGACACATTGTACGTCCAAGCACATAGACAATTCTACCGCAACTGTGTGATTTCAGGCACTGTGGATTTCATCTTTGGTGACTCTGCCACAGTTATCCAGAACTGTTTGATCATCGTCAGGAAGCCTATGGACAACCAACAAAACACAGTGACTGCACATGGCAGAGCTGACAAGCGTGAGACCACAGCTTTGGTTATCCACAACTCCAGGATTGTCCCAGAGCGAAAACTCTTCCCTGTCAGGTTCAGGTTCCCAACATACTTGGGAAGGCCATGGAAGGAGTATGCCAGGACTGTGATCATGGAGACTACTTTGGCAGATTTCATTAACCCAGCTGGTTATTTGCCTTGGTCTGGAGACTTTGCCCTTGCAACCTGTAGTTACTTTGAGTATGGTAATCGTGGCCCTGGTGCTACCTTCAGGAGGAGAGTGAAATGGAGAAATGTCAGAGTCATCAGAAGGAGTGAGGCTCTTCAATTCACTGTTAATTCTTTCATTCAAGGCAATTACTGGTTGAAGACTACCGGAGCTCCTTACTTGCCCGCTTTGAAAAACTGAGTCGTGGAGGTAGTGATTGAGAGAGACCCACTAAGATATCATTCAAATGTTTGTATAACAATTTGAGGGTAAACTTAGATAACAAAAAAAAAAAAAAAAAAAAAAAAAATTACATACGTATTATTTTGGCTAAAGCCGATCGATCGATGGGCTTTGTTTATGTTTTTAGCAATTTGTGTCTCTTTTTAGTGTCCTTGGGTCCCTCTTTCATGTAGAATGTGATTTTGTTGTGTCATTATACAAGAAAAGAAAAATTTGAAAAATCTGACTTCTTGTATGTTGTATGCCATTATTCAAATTATTAATAATATATATATGATTATATAATATTAAAATAGACCATTTGAATTAAAAATAAATAAGCAAGTTCTAGAAATTGATCCAGATATATCAGAATAAATACAACGGAGTTGGCTCATATTTGGTTCTAGGCCAATTGGCCTCAGGACTTTATTGGGTACCGCAAAATCAAAGGTATTTTTGAGGTTATAACCAAATAGGGTAATGTCATATATAAGCATTATTGTAATCCTAATTTCTCAATAAATGATTCTCCCCATTTTAAACCTTGCCCATTTCTTCCATTTCATTGTCTAAAAGAAGAAAATAAAATTTGAATAACGAAATTGATAGCTTTTGATATCAAAACAATCATATTCTTAATTTTTCATATAGCGGATCATTAGCCGTTCACTTTTATGGATGTAGGTACAATGTCGAATCATATGAAATATCTATGTTAATTTGGTTAATTATATAATAATTTGGTTATTTAAGAGCACTTGCACTACGAGACTAGTACTTGTATAATAGAAAAAGAACCACATTTTAACCAATTAAGCCCAAAATTCTCCCATATCAAGCCATATGTAAAATAGTGTAAAAATACATGATTATTATAAGTAAGCGTGTAAATTTACACTAATATTATTTATTTTACAGTTAAATTATTATTATTTCTTTAGGTAACCCAAGAATGAAGAAAAATAATGGATAATAGTTATTATATGTGAAATAAAAACAATTTAAAAAAAATTCAGAAACATTGACATCTTATTAAAATAAAGTATAATATAGATTATTTGCTAAGGATGTTTGAAAAGTAAAAACGTAAAATAGTCTCCATGGTTTAGGTCAGACTGAAAAGGGTCTGGATTAGTTCCAGTGTACTTAGGTACTAGACCCAAAGTGCTCTTGACCCAAAAATAGACAAGTGTTAAATAACAATAAAACTAGACCTACTCCGGCGCAAAACGTAGAAGTCTCACATGTGAAGGGGCTCTCGTAGCGGGTCTGGCCTTTCTAGTTTCTATATACCTCACCTCACCTCGCGTGGGGAAAAGAAAAAAGCAGGGGAAACAAAGAAGAAGAAGAAGAAGAAGAAGAATAAGCAATGAGAATTCATGGAGGCAATCTGGTACGGGCACTGAAACTGTTCAAATCCTCTGCACCAATAATACCAGGACGCCCAAACCAACCACACAATCTTCATTCTTCCGTCACTTCTTCTCTCATCTCCGACTACTTTCGCTCTTACTCTACACCCACAGGTACGTTATGTTTTATTGTTTTGTGTGTGAAATTATGGAGTATTTGTAGACATTTGAAGACATTTGAAAATAGCAGAAGTGCAGCAGCAGCAGCAGCAACCTCAGCTGTCGGCCGACCTCGTTAGAATAATGGAACAAAGGTTGTCGGCTATTGAACATAGGACTACTTGTCTTCACAATCTCATCAACCAGGTAATTTCATCTTCTTTTTATTTTTTTTAAAGAAAAAAAAATAATCATTATACTTTATTTATCAACCGTTGGTCTGGGTCGAATTTGATTTGCCAATCCGCGTTTTCAAAACCTACATTTTGCTTGAGTTTTCTGAGTAAATTAGCTCCAAATAGTTATAAATCGAATTATTAAATCATTTTTAAACCATACTCAGAAAACCCAAAAAAAAAAAAAAACTTTAACTTAATTATGATATCAATGTATTAAATTTATGAAACAGAGAGTAAACACAATCAAACCTCATGTGGGTATAGTGCAACTTTTTAACCCAGAGGTACAAGTGAATAAAGTGTAATTAGTTTAGCCCTTTTTAATCTTGGGAAACTTTTTTTTTATAAATTTTTTATATGTATGAAAGAAATGGTTAGTTTTGATGTTGAATGAAGACAGCCAGAAGTGTCACCGGCAGAGTATGCAAGGGCCAATAAGGAGCTCCGGAAGCTCAGGGGTTCTATGGAGCTTATAGCTCATTTGAGGACTAAACAGAAGGTACTTTGTTAACTCTTTAAACAATTGCTGCTGAGTGCTGATTATAAATTGAATTGTGATCTTTTCAACATTGTAGTTTTTTTCCCCTAATTTTTGAATCTGATGTTGGGAAGTTCATTGCACACATGGTCATGGTATATGAGCCAAGTGTTAATTCATAGGTGGTAGTAGTGTGACTAGTGTCTATGTGTTATTATTTTTTGGGTGGCGATGTGGGGGGGGGGGGGGGGTTTAAGTTAGTTCTTGCACACGTCTAGTTGTCTTTCTCTGTGTTGCTATTTGAGAGATGCTGACCACATATATTTGTCTTAAAGGACTAATGCTGATAACTGTGTTCATAGAATGCAGTCATTTTTTGATATATTAGTAATAAAATCAAATCTTGTTTGAGTCTTCTTGTCTGTTCTTTAAGTTGTAAAGCTAGGAAATGAATCATAGTCTAAGCCAGTTGATAGAATTTCATGCCTTCGTTACTCACCTACCAACCTAGGTCTAAGTTTCCCCGGTTAAAGAGTGATACAGTTAAATATGTGTATTAGGTATTCCTTATTGCTTAAAAATTCCAGCCTATGATGGTTTTCATGTTTGTTATTGCAACAAGTATGGGTGCATGCAATCAACGACAATGTCGATCGGTTGATGTTTTGCATCTTGCCGAAGCTGTAAATGATATGTACTTGCTTTCTTACAGTGCTTCTTGCATAGCCAATTGGTTAAGGTGGTCAGAAGTGATATGATGTTTCTATTTTTCTTTCTGCAGGAGATTAATGGTTTGAAGTCACTGATGGCTGAATGTCCACAAGACAAAGACATGCTTGATATGGCCACTGAGGAATTAGGTCAGGCTATTGAAGAAGAGAAAAGGCTGCAGAGTTTGCTGCTCAAGTCCTTACTTCCAAAGGATGATGCTGATGAGAGGGACAGTATCTTGGAGGTGAGAGCAGGTAACAAAGGCCTATAAAGAAGGGCATCTTAGTGCAACTTTTGTTGAGATCTACTTCCTTGTCAATACGTTTCAAGGTTTTTTAGGCACCTTTTTTCACTTCTTTTTATAATCTTTTTATAATTGATGAAACCCTTAATCAGGAACGGGTGGGGAAGAGGCTTCTTTGTTTGCAATGGATGTGTTTAAAATGTAAGTTATTACAACAAGTTTAGAATCTCTAGTTGTATTTATTGTACTAGTTCTCAATGGAGATGTTACCTTGTTTGAATCATGACAGATATGAGAGATACTCACAAAAGAAAGGTTGGAAATTTGAAGTTGTAGATATAACAGAGTCTGATCTTAAAGGATACAAGGTGACTGTTCCATTCTCTGTTGAATGTCAAATTAATCCTTTTATGAGCCCCACCTTTAAGGAATGCAAGTAAATACTTGGTTCATATGACTTACTACCTATAGGTAGTTGTGGAGTCTGAATCTTATGTTTTCAGTATTACAGCTGGCATTCATCTTGTTGTGATGTGTCTTTCTCTTTTTTTTTGACTTGTAGTTCTCATTTACAGGAAGCCAGTGCAGCAATTTCAGGAGCAGGTGTTTATGGGAAACTTAAATTTGAGAGTGGGATTCACAGAGTTCAGGTTTCATTGCCACCTGCCTAACTCATTTTCATGATGTCAAATACCAATGACAATGACTGACATTTTCCTTTGGCAGCGAGTCCCAGTCACAGAGAAGTCTGGACGTGTTCACACCAGTGCTGTTTCTGTTGCTATTCTTCCTCAGGCTGATGAGGTACTAACTTTCCAGTTGAAATTGTAGGACACCGTTATCTGAATGTGGGATCCAACTATATTTGAGAGTTTGGTTTCCCCTTCCCAGATGGAACATCCTTTTGAGTTTCTATGTTTTAGGTCACAAACAACTTATCGCTTTTCTTTGCTCATTTGTCAGTAGTCTGTGTAATGTTTCAAGTATGAATATCTGATTGATGGTTCTCTTGTCACTGAGGTTTCTATTTTTATACAAGGAATCATTCCCTTTATCATACATGTTTGGGTCTTCTGCAGGTAGATGTCCAGTTGAGGAATGAAGATTTGAGAATTGATACTTATAGATCTGGTGGTTCTGGTGGGCAGCATGCAAATACCACAAACAGTGCTGTTAGAATAACTCATATTCCAACTGGGATGACAGTGGCCATACAAGATGAGCGATCTCAGCATATGGTATTATTTTCTGAACTTCTGCAACTGTTTTGCAACAACCTTTGGAACAGAACTGACATTTTTCTTACAAATTCTGGAAATCATAATCCCTTAAACAGAAATACTGATTTGCTAGATTTGACAACCTTTCCCTAATTTTACCATGAATTTTATTGGTGAGTAATAAACTTATAAGCAGAAAAAATCTTCTGTTGAATCTTATAGTAATTTGCATATGAGGTAGTTGGATTGTATTTTTGACCTGGCATATATATTTATATCTCTTTTTTACTTTTATTTGGTACAAAATCGAGAGGGCTATTCTCTATTTAGTTTTCCAGCTTTTGCTCTTTATTATATATTTGGAGAGCTACAGCTTCTAAATATTGGTTGTGTTGTTACCAGCAATGCCAACCTGGATAACTATCAATTGGTGTTGAAGTGGAAGAAAGTAGTCAGCAGCATATAGTTTTAGATCTTATGGTTCACTAATAGTGTCTCTTTTCTGTATTGTTGTCTTATCTGAATTATGCATAACATAGGTTTTACATAACTACAGATTTTTGAACTCCTATGCTCGTTATTTCCAACATAGGTAACATGCAGCATACTTGGATTACTTATTAAAACCTTTATATTTGGCAAGCGAAATAAGTTATACCTGTTATTTGCAACATATGCAACATGCAGCATAGTTGGATTACTTTTTGAAACCTTTGTATTTGTAAGCAAGATAAATTAATCAGCAGGCTGTGTGCTTTATTTACTATGCCTTTATGATCTTGATCTTATCCTGGTTCTTGTCTTCCGTATCATGTTTTCATCCCCTTCTCTATTTTTTTTTCTTTCTTTGGTTTTATTAGAACAAAGCCAAAGCACTTAAGGTGCTGTGCGCAAAGCTATATGAAATAGAAAGGTCTAGAATTCAGATCAGTAGATCAAAACTACGATTGGAGCAGGTACGTGAGATATGAGATGGGTTTAGGTTTGGTTTGTTTAGCTGTTTATTTTGAGATTGTTATACCTTGTACACATTTCAAAACAGATTGGTAGTGGGGACAGATCTGAACGCATCCGTACATACAACTTTGCTCAAGGGCGTGTCACTGATCACCGTGTTGGTATCACTCATTATGCAATAGATGATGTGATGCAGGGAGAAAGTCTAGATGTCTTCATCAATGCTCTTCTTTTGCAGCAGGAAATGGATGCAATTGCATCTTTTGGTTCTTCCAAGTGATAATTGTTATTTATTTATTTATTTTTTTGATTCAATTGAAAGTCACTTTCTTTATATTTTTCCATTCCTTTATGTAGAGAGAGAAAGAGAGCTCATAATTTTTTTTTAAGGTATGATTTATGTTGTCATTAAATGAAACACATGCTCTACATGTGGGTTTACCGTCATTTTTGTTTGCGTAAAACAGTAGACATTTTCATCACCCCTGTTTTATTGTTTGCGCCCATTAGGTTTCTCTTAACTTCTGTTTAACACATTCTGTACATGCACTATCTTCTCATAGACCATGAGAAAGATCAAAGAAAAGTTACTTGCATAGGCATTATAAAACTCATTTAACCAATCCAGGCTGACAATGTACTAACAACTAGGGGTGGTCATAGGTCAGTTGGGCTTAGGTTAGGCATCAAACTGTCACTTGACTCGACCATGTCAGATGGGGAAGAGATGAATCCACTGTCCACTTATGCAAAACAACCACTCGACCGTTTGAGAGTCCTCAAATTGGCAGTCAAATTTTGTTGAAATGGTTTCAACTTCTTTGATTGATGATGCTTTTCAACGACAACAAGGCTTGGCTGAAGAGAATGATAAAATTGTATAACAGTTGTAGATCTTGCCCTGAAACATGTGACGAAAGTTGGCAGCGGTGTTCAAGCAAAGTTGATGTTATTTGGCGATGATTTAGTGGCTGCGTAGCGATGGCTCTATGGCAGAATGTGGTGGAGATATATGAAAGAGAGGTGAGAGGTGGAGGATTCAGTTGAAGGTGATAGAGAAAGGTGGGTAGTGCGTGGGAGTAGGAATAAGGGGATAAGGTGCATTAGGAGTAGGGGTGGCAAATGGGCGGGTTGGGTCATAAATAGGTTGGGTGTGTAATTATCCATTTATGACCTGTTTATATATAAATTAATTATCCATTACTAACTTAAAATAGCTCCTAAAACCAATAAAATGACTAAAATACCTCCAAAATCATTTTTGGGTTTCAGGGGGTATTTTGATCATTTTATTGGTTTAGGGGGTATTTTGGTCATTTTAGAGGTTTCGGAGGTATTTTAGTCATTTTATAGGTTTCAGAGGTATTTTGGTCATTTATTAGGTTTCGAGAGTATTTTTGGTAATTTTAAGGTTTCAGAGGTATTTTGGTCATTTTTAAGGTTTAGGGGGAATTTTGGTCATTTTTTAGGTTTAGGAAGCATTTTGGTAATTTTTTGGAATTTGGGGGTCTTTTGGACATTTTAGAGGTTTGGAGGGGGGGGGGGATTTTGCTCATTTTAGAGGTTTTGGAGGTATTTTGCTAATTCTGTGGGTTTTGGGGTATTTTGGTTATTTTTTGGGTTTTGGAGGTATTTTGGTTATTTTTTGGGTTTTGGAGGTATTTTGGTTATTTTTAGGTTTCGGGAGTATGTTGGTCATTTTTTGGGGGATATTTTGGACATTTTAGAGATTTTGGAGGTGTTTTGGTCATTTTGGGGATATTTTGGTTATTTTTGGGGTTTTGGGGATATTTTGGTTATTTTTTGGGTTTTGGGGATATTTTGGTAATTTTTAGGTTTGGGGGTATTTTGGTAATTTTTTGGTTTTAGGGGGTATTTTGGTCATTTTTAGGTTTTGGGGCGGTATTTTGGTCATTTTTTGGGTTTCGGGGATATTTTGGTAATTTTTAGGTTTTGCGGGTATTTTGGTAATTTTTTAGGTTTTGGGGGTATTTTGGTAATTTTTAGGTTTCGGGGGCATTTTGGTCATTTGTTGGGTTTTGGGGGTATTTTGGTCATTTTTTAGGTTTCGGGGGTATTTTGGTCATTTTTTTGGGTTTTGGGAGTATTTTGGTCATTTTTTAAGTTCCAGGGGTATTTTGGTCATTTTCTAAAAATTTAGATTTTATGTTGTTTATTTAAATTTTAGATGGGTTTAGTGGGTATTAGTGGATTTATCCATTTAGATACATCTAATTAAATAACCAAATGTGTCTTTACCCATTTAACCCAAATATTCAAATGGGTTGGGTTAATACTTATCCAAATAAGGTGGATAATGGGTGGGTTCATAGATATGAATAAAAATTGCCACCCCTAATCAGGAGGGACATGTCAAAGCAAACTGGGCCTTTAGGTTAGCCTAGTTTGAGTGGGTGGGTCAGGTGAGGCAAGTGCTTGATCATTTCTACGGATGACTTTTTATATAAAACTCATTCACTTATTGGCCAATGTGACCAGTAGAGTAGGATTCATTATATATCAAAGCAAATGTATAGGGATTATTTCTTGGAGAAGATTCAAAATTTTATGAATTGATTTGAACTCTAGATGTCTTTCTTGGAAACACCAAAGTTCCAATTGAGTTACAAGGCTCTTGGCATTCAATATTTTAACTTTGTGAAATACTAAATTTCACCTTGAATTTGGACCATTTTGTCTCGTAGAGTAAATGAAGATATCTGTTTCTGTAATGGAATATGCTTTTTTTTTTTAAATGACAAAAATTATTAATGTTTGACTTATGAGACATGGTAATTTACTATGAAAAACAACTGTCATATTTAATTAAAAGAGACCCAAGATGCGTTTTTAGGCCATGAGCTTAGTCTGAGGATGTTTACCTGTTCGAGGATGTATTGATAGTAATAAGGATGTCAAACTTAGAGACCCCACGAGCAAATGTGGTGGCAGAAGTTGATGGAAGTAATTCGAGGAGGGGTATCTCCTCGGCTAAGTGAAGTAAGGGTCAGATGGTACGTCTTGTTAACTAGAATGATATTTTAGGAGGTCTTGTGGATGAAGATATGTTTCACAGGGGCACAGAGAGTAAAAACAGTTGGGAAATATCTTAGAGAAAGCTTCTACTACCGCATTGAATGCTCTGTACCTAAGTCTCTGGCTGCATTAATGAGGAAGTGATATTTGAATAGTGATTTTCAACCTTACAACTGTTATCTAAAGACTTCAAGAAGGTGCTGATGAGACAAGTATCAAGGGGAGTAGTCTAGGTCTACACGTGGAGAGCAAAAATGAAGGGGGGAAAAGAAGTATAAAAAGAAAGAAGGCCCTGGAGAAGAAGAGGGAGAAAGAGAAAACATTGTAGACTGGATATCTGTAATTAATCTTTAAGAGACAAGAAATATAAGAATCTGTTCCTTGGCTTGAGTCCGAGGACAAGTTTCATCATATAAATTCATCCATCCTTATCATTTTGTAATCTTGGGCCACTGTTGTTACTGTTTAAGCTCATTAGAAACAAGATTTTTGACTTACTTTCTATAAATTTATTGTATTGGGCTTTTTAGGCATATACTCTTTCTCTTGGTGGGCTTAGGTACAAATTGTGACCTTATAATTGGCGCCGTCTGTGGGAAATCTTTGGTTTTTAGTGAGTTTAAGGTCTAGTTATGGCAAATTCAGGTCCACACCAGATGGAGTCTAGGGGGTCCCAGCGTCAAGATGACTTCCTCAATCTCGAACGAGGTGGAGACCAGGAGGGAAGTGTACATACCACCCATACTAGCAGGAGTTAGTCAAGAAATGGAAGTAGAGTCTCCCATGAAGAGAATGCCAGGGCCATGCAGTTGGAAATTGACCGTTTGAGGAGACAGTTATGTCACGAATGGCGGAGGTGAGCTCCGTCCATTTTTTACTCTTCTTCTGGTGAGAATGAGGAGGGCAGCTACAGGCCTAGGTCAAGAACTCCCCCTAGTGAGTCTTACTCGTACGAAGAGAGTAACCCCTATAATCACAGGAATAGAAATTCATCCAGCAAGGGTCTGGGAACTGGTGCTATGAGCCGGGCGCTGAATCAAATTTCTAAATCACCCTTTACACGTAAAGTTGAAGGGGGAAAGCTTCCTCGGCGTTTCACTCAGCCAACATTCACCATGTATAATGGTCGAACTGACCTTGTGGAGCACGTAATCTATTTCAACCAAAGAATGACTGTGCACTCCAAGAATAAGGATTTGATGTGCAAGGTTTTCCCATCTAGCTTAGGCTTGTCATGATGAGGTGGTTTGATGGCATAGGATCAGGGTCTATTGATTCCTTTAAGGAACTCACCCGGGCATTCGGATCTCACTTTATTACATGCAGTAGAGTCCCTCGGCCTTTGGATTCTTTGTTGTCTATGGCTATGTGAGAGGATGAAATCTTAAAAACATACATAGACAGGTACTGGGAGATGTTCAATGTGATTGATGGGGACTTTGATGATGTGGCCATCAGAACTTTCAAGGTCGGCTTACCGGCTAAGCATGGTTTGAGAAAGTCGTTAACGGGGAAACCAGTTAATAGTGTGCTCCAGCTTATGGACCAGATCGATAAATATAAACGGGTTGAGGAGGACCAGCAGCTGGGTAAAGGAAAGGCGAAGGTGTTCTCTCAGGATAGGAGGGACTCCAGGTCGGATAAATATAACGATAATTGTCCTCGGCGAGATTTTGCTAGGCAGACCGGGTCTGCTATTGTGCCACAGGCAGTCAACACGGTATTTCGAGAGCCAGTTCATCAGATTTTAGAAAAGATCAAGAATGAGCCATACTTCAAATGACCTAACAAGATGAGTGGACACCCCGCCAGACGCAATCAGAACCTTCATTGTCAATATCATCAGGAGCGCGAACACACCACTGAGAATTGCAGAACCATGTGGTATCATTTGGAGCAATTGGTTAGAGATGGAAGGTTAAAATAGTTCTTATATAGGCCCAATGGATAGGTTGATCATACAGGCTGAGGCATTCAAGGGAACACTTCTTCAAGGCCTCCGTTGGGCACCATTAATGTCATTTTTGCCGCTCTTGAGAGGACGGGTCCGTGTCCCTCCCGTGTAATGACTGTAGCTCGGTCGCTACCAGAGGACTCTAATCATGACCCGAAGAGGGCTAAGGTTGCAATCCAACTGGCATTGAGTTTCTTGGAGAAGGATAAGGTTGGAACTATGCAACCACATGATGATGCTTTAGTGGTCACGCTCAAGATAGGGGGTACAATGTGAAACGTGTATTGGTGGATCAAGGTAGTGGGGCGGAAATTATGTACCCCGATTTGTATAAGGGGTTGGGGTTAAAATCAGGGGATTTGACTAGTTATGATTCACCTCTAATAGGTTTTGATGGAAAGATGGTTATACCAATGGGGCAAGTCAAGTTGCCAGTACAAACTGGGATAGAAGTTGTAGAAGTCAACTTCATAGTGGTGGATGCATATTCTCCATATACGGCCATTGTGGCAAGACCCTGGCTTTATGCCATGGGGGCTGTTCCTCCCACTTTGCATTTGAAGTTGAAGTATCCATCTAGTGACTAAGTTGAGGAGCTGATTGGAAGCCAATCTACGACTAGGCAGTGTATGGTGGCCGCAATTAGACATCCAATTGAGGGGGAGTCCTCAGCATCAAATACACACGGTTTGTAGCAATTAAAGGAGTCAGTATTATCAGAGGATCTAGTGGTGGAAGCAAAATGTGAAGGTTTAGAGTGGGTTTCTATAAGTGATGTTAAAGAGAGGTATTTTCAGATAGGCGCCCAGCTGCCTCCTGAGGAGAAGGAAGAATTGATGGAGTTCCTTAGGGAAAACATTGATGTTTTTGCTTGGAATGCTTGGAGATCATTTAAGGAACATTCTGAAGGTGTCAAGGAAGAGGTAATCAAGCTCAAGCAGGCGTGAGCTATCAAAGAGGTCTTTTATCCTGATTGGTTGGCCAACACAGTGGTGGTCAAGAAGAAGAATGGAAAATGACGGGTATGTGTAGACTTTATTGATTTGAATATAGCGTGCCCCAAAGATTCTTTTCCCATGCCTCGCATTGATTAACTAGTGGATGCCACTATGGGGCATCCTCAGATGAGTTTTCTGGATGCCTTCCAAGGATATCATCAAATACCCCTGGCCTTAGATGATCAGGAAAAAAACGGCTTTTGTTACTCCTACAGGAAATTACCATTACAAAGTGATGCCTTTTGGTTTGAAGAATGCAAGGGTTACTTATCAAAGGATGATGACCGAGATGTTTGAGCCACAATTAGGGAAAAACATTGAGGTTTGCATAGATGACATGGTGGTGAAAAGTAACGTAGTGTCCAAGCACGTGGAGGACCTTGAAATCATCTTTAAGATACTGAGGAAACACAAGCTATGCCTTAATGCTTCTAAATGCTCCTTTGGTGTGGGATCAGACAAATTTTTGGGGTATATGGTCACTCATCGTGGAATCGAGGTCAATCCTGATCAGGTTAAAGCCATAAGTAGCTTGCAGCCACCTTGAAATCCTAAAGAAATTTAGAGATTGACAGGAATGATGGCTGCCTTAAACCGGTTTATTTCTCAGTCCGCGGATAGATGTAGGCCTTTCTTCTAGTTGCTGAACAAATAGAAGGGATTCGAGTGGACTAAGGAGTGTGTTTTGGCTTTTCAACAGCTTAAGCAATATCTTTTTCGACCACCTATTATGTCCAGGCCCGAGGTGGATGAGGTGTTGTTTGCTTACATTGATGTGGCTTCTCATGCTGTCAGTTTGGTGCTGATAAGGGTTGACGACGGTGTTCAGAGACCAGTCTATTACGTAAATAAATCATTGCATGAAGTTGAGATTTGTTACTTACCACTGGAAAAAGCCATTTTGGCAGTGGTGCATGCCACGCGTAAGCTTCCCTTTTTCTTCCAGTCTCACACAGTTGTGGTCTTAACCCAACTCCTGCTCAGATCTCTACATTAGAGTGCTATTTATACAGTAAGAATTACCAAGTGGGGAAAAATTCTGGGGACTTTTGATATCAAGTATATGCCACGTACTTTTGTAAAAGGCCAGGTCCTCGCTAACTTGGTGGTCGAATTCGCGGAGCCCTCGTTAGAAGAAAATATGAAGAAGTCAGACATGGATGAAAAATCAGTTGACATGATTTCCAAGAAAGAATCTCTATCGTGGAAGGTGTACGTGGATGGTGCGGCAAATAAAAAAGGATCTGGAGTGGGACTAGTTATAATATCTCTAGATAAGATCATCATTGAGAAATCTTTGAGAATGGGTTTCTCGGCCACAAATAATGAAGCCGAGTATGAAGCTCTATTGGTAGGAATGACCATAGTTCAGAAAATGGGAGGGAAAAATGTGGAGATGTTTTCAGATTCAAGATTGGTTGTAGGCCAGGTGGAAGGGGAGTTAGAAGCTAGAGATCCGAGGATGCAGGAGTATTTAAGTTAGGTTAGATGTTTGCAATCAAATTTTAAATCTTTTGCCTTAGAACAAATCTCCAGAAACAGAAAACTCATGTTGACTCTTTAGCCACCCTGGCAATGTCCTCGGCACAGAGTTTGCCTTGGGTTATTTTAGTAGAAGATTTGTGTATGCCTACCAAGATGAATGTGGATATAGTCCGTGTTCATTAGATCAAGGTGGGACGTAGCTGGATGGACCCCGTTGTGCTATACCTTAAGGAGAATATCTTACTCGATGAAAAATTTGAAGCTGACAAGGTACGTAGGAAGGCTCCTCGATTTTGGTTGTCCAAGGATAAAAAATTATACAAGTGTTATTTTTTAGGACCATACCTGCTGTGCCTAATATGCTGAAGGAAGCACTGAAATATGTAAAGAAGTGTGACCAATGCCAGAGGTTTGCTCCCAACATTCATCAACCAGGGGGTGTCCTTAATCCTTTACCTAGTCCTTGGCCTTTTGCTCAATGGGGCTTGGATATTGTAGGACCCTTTCCCAAGGCAGCAGGGAATAGGAGATGGTTGCTGGTCGGCATAGATTATTTCACTAAATGGGTTGAAGCTAAGCCACTATCAAATATCAGGGATCTGGACGCAAGAAGATTTGTTTGGAAAAATATTGTCACCTGGTTCGGAATTCCTCATATCCTTATCTCAGATAATGGTGTTCAGTTTGATAGTAAGGCATTCAGAAGATATTACTGCGATTTGGGTATTACAAACAGATATTTCACTCTGGTTTATCCGCAAGGGAATGGACAGGCCGAGGCTGTTAATAAGGTAATAGTTAATGGGCTAAAGAAGAGGTTGGATGATGTTAAGGGGAGATGGGTGGAAGAGTTTCCATATGTCCTTTGGACCTACAGGACTACACCTTGTAGGTCCACAAGAAAGACTCCCTTTTTAATGACTTACGGGGCCGAGGCAGTAATTCCTCTCGAAACAGGTTTCCCGATGCTGAGGGCAAGCTCTTTTAGTTCGAGCAACACTGATGGGTTGTTAGAAAGGAATTTGGATTTGGTTAAAGAATGAAAGGAAAGTGCCATGGTTTAAGTAGCATATTATCAGTACAAGCTTAAACAGGGTTATGACTTGAACGTGAAGTTAAGACCATTGGCACTAGAGGATTTGGTGTTAAGGAAAGTTTTGGGTACTGCAAAAAATCCAGTTTGGAAAAAATTAGGGCCAAACTGGGAAGGGTCATATCGTATCACTTCAGTAGCTGGAATATGGACTTATTATCTAGAAGATCTGGATGAAAATGTTGTACCACGTCCCTAGAATATAAATAACTTGCGAAGGTATTATTATTAATGAAAATCTTTTTTGTTATATATAGTCTATTACTTCATGCGTTACATTCATTAGTTCTCAAAGAATCAAACAAAACCTTGGTTATGCTTGGCTTCTCGGACTACATACCTTGGAAAAAATGATATCTTCCATTATCTCTAAGTGTCAAACAGAATCTTGGTTATGACTGGCTCCTCTGACCACATACCTTGGGGAAAATTGATATCTTCTATTATCTCTAAGTGTCAAACAGAACCTTGGCTATGCTTAGATCCTTGGACTACATACCTTGGAAAAATTGATATCTTCAGTTATTTCTCTAAGAATCAAACAGAACCTTGACTATGCCTAGCCTCTCGAACCACATACCTTGGGAAAATTGATATTTTCCATTATCTCTAAGTGTCAAACAGAACCTTGGCTATACCTGGCTCCTCGGATCACATACCTTGGAAAAATTGATATCTTCAGTTATTTATCTAAGAATCGAACAGAACCTTGGCTATGTTTGGCCCTTCGAACCACATACCTTGGAAAAATTGATATCTTCCATTATTTCTCTAAGTATCAAACAGAACCTTGGTTATGCATGGTTCCTCAAACCACATGCCTTAGGAAAAATTGATATATTCTACTATTTTTCTAAGTGTGGAAATTGATTTTGGTTACATTTTTCTCCTCGGACCATAGTGATCTGAACAAACTGAGGTTCATGAGTATCACTTAAAGCATTTGCAAGCATATCATATATATATATATATATATATATTTATGGTCTGGTCAATATTTGGATGCTTCATCAAGAGCTTTAGGTCTATGTGGAATGATGTGAATGATTACTCTGTTGTAATGTATAGATTTTAAAATTGCAAGGGTGATTTATTAATATTGTTGACTTAGTAACTCTTGGTTCTATTGAATAGATAGGAAGGTATTATTTGTGGAGATTGTCTCATTGCCCCTCTAGTTAGGTACTAAGAAAGACAAAAATTACACAAGGAAAGGATATAAACATAACTATCATGAATAAAGAACTTGTAATTTTCATTTACTTAGCTCTCGGTAAGAGGCAATTTGCTTACAAAAACCTGATTACATAGTGGCAAAATGCCATCATCAAGGAAAATATATAAAGAAAAAATTACAGAGGAAGTAAAATCCTAGGGGCTAAGCTTTGGCTGCAAGAGCAGGGTCTTCTTTGGCTGGAGGAGGATGGTCTTCTTTGGATTTGGCCTCTACCTCATTCACTTTGGCCGCATCATCTTTGTCTTTAGCAGTATCCTTGGCCTTGTCATTGTCCTTGGCCCTGGCAGCATCCTTGGCCTTGGCATCGTCCTTGGCCTTAGTAGCATTGTCCTTGGCCTCGGAGGAGGGCTTGGCCTCCTTGTCCTTACCTTTATCCTTGCCAACCTCGCCCTTTTGGCCTTCATCACCAGTTGGGTAGATCCTTTGGAAGCTTCAGAGGGCGGAGGAAGGCCCTGTGCAGCAAGGGGCTGCACAGAAGATTCTGGAGCAATGACAGGAGAAGGTGTGGGGGCAACTGGGATCTCACGAATGTCAGGATGGAAGTACACTTTCCTAGGTTGCCTTCATTTCGAGGAAGTAGAGACCCCTGCAAGGTCAAGGGCTTTCTCCCAAGTTTCCTTACAGTAATCCCTACACACCTCAGTCAGTTCCTTAGCTAACCAGATCTTAGTTTCTTCTACTCCGCGGATGTAAGATGCTTGTTTTACGGCCTTGGCAGCTTCCTCGGTTGCCCGAGTAGAGGCTTTGGCTTTCTCCAAGTCCGCCTTGAGCTCCAGAACTAGTTGCTTCTGCGTGGCCAGATCAATTTCCTTCAGATGAAGCTACTTGCGCTAGTCCTCAGCCTGGGCCTTTGTGCTATGTAAGCCAGACTCTACGCTCTTACGCGCCCTCTCCTCAGTAATCAATTTGTCGGCCAGCTCCCGCTTCTCCTGTTTTACGGCCCCTAGGGTTTTAATGGTTTGGGCGTGGCGTTGGATCTTATCCTGGGTTTTCTTTCGAGCATCCTTGACCCACTCCTCGACCATAAAAACTTCTTGGATAGCCTGCATAAAAATGAAAGAGGAATCAATAAAGGATTAAAAGGAAGCCTTAAAATTTATCTGAGATAAGTGATAGCAGAACTTACCATGCCAAGATCTCTTTTCAACGACATGAAGAGGTTTTGCTGCCTCATGTTTTTTAGAGCATCCTTGTCTTTCGGCAAGAGAATAGGTTGCTCTAAAGCCTCAACAATGTAGGCCGAATGCCTCCTATGGAATTCTCTAATAGAGGAATCCATGGGATGGCGGTGCCATCCAACTCTAGTTGAGGAGCCCAAACGTGTTGCTGGAGCACCTCGGTTGCAGTCGGACCCTCCCTGTGGTCTGCGGGGGCGACTCGTTTATCTTATGCCATTTTTTGTTGCTTAGCCCCCTTTAGAGGGACCACTTCTCCCCCCTCCAGTTCCTGCTCCTTCCTCTTCTTCTTCAAGTTATCCATAGGAAGTTGTGGTTATAAGAGGAGGAAGGTTAGGTGGAAGGGTGTGTGGAAGTTGGGTTTTAGGGGCCTCTTTGGATGATGACTCTTTGTGCCTAGCAGCCATTATATCCTTCAAACCCTTCCTTGGATTCAAAGCCATTGATTCTTCTCGACCTCGCTATCTACCTCAGCGATTATCAAAGGAGGGAAATGGGCTATTGATCTATCGGGCTCACTCTCGGAGTCTGAGAGGTCGATTGGATTGATTTGCTCCTCTTCTTTTTTTTTCGAGTTAGAATTAGTCTATTTCCTCTTTGAGAGACAAGTGTGAGGAGGTAGATTCCTCCCTAGAAGCTGCTACTTCGGGATATACAAGAGGGAGAATTACTGCTATTGGGCGTACAAGAAGAAGGGGAGGAGACTCGTCGAGCAGGTCTTGTTGGGCAAAAAATCCTGCTTTAGAGACGTCTATTCTTCGGCGCCTAGGGTCACCCGCTGTGATTGCGTTACCTACATCTTGGAAGATGGTTGATATTGGCTCAAAGCCCAAGATGAGATGGACCGCCCTCAGTTGCTCGTCTTCACTTACAAATACCTCGGACCTTAAAACTCTGTTGAGGTCTTTGATGTTGGTTAGGCTTAAGCGGGGCGCTACGTGTTGCTTGTCTGCAAAAACATCCGAGGAGCATCATGGTCAGACCAATAAAATCCTCCACCAAAAGGAAATGAAAATAAAACAAAAAATGAATGATAAAGCTAAAAGAACTAAATCCCGTGTTGAGGGGCCTAATCCTATGGAATCGCACCTAGTGTTCCCTCTTGAACTGGGCAGTGAGGACCGTCGTGCCACTCCCTGGAGGTGATTAGGTAGTCGTCTTTCATGCCCTTGTTGGACTTGGGAAGACACGATATAAGCCTAACAACACTAGACCTAGACTTGAGGTAATACCTCGAGTTAGCGAGTGGGTGACACTTATACATATGGACAACGTCGTGCCATGTGAGTCTCAAACCCATCTGCTCATTAAGAGCATCGACGCTACCTAAAATTCTAAATACATTGGGTGCACATTGGTGAGGGCATAACATATGGTTATACAAGTAGCCTCGAGTTACGCTCCCCATGGGAAGCGTCATTCCTCCTTCTATGAATGCGATTATAGAAATGACGACCTCCCCTTCTTTCCTATCGGTAAGTATCTGGTCTGGGGCGCAATACCTCAAACCAACTCCCTAGGGGATGTGGTATTTGGCTCGAAAGCCCTCTATACCTGCGGTAGAGTCTATTAAGTCTTTGAATCTACCCATTTGAACAAAATAAAAACGAAGATTTAGAAAAAGGGGAAAAGATTAAGAGGCCGAGGAGAAAAAGAACCTAAAAGCATGAAAACTTACGAGAGAAAAAATAGATGACTCTTCAGGAACTTCTTGAGAGTTAGGAAAGTGAGGGATTGTTAAGGGCTAACCAGTTTATGAAGTAATGGAAAAATGGTAACCTCCCAAATGTTTTATATGAGAGGCGGGATTGAGTGGGAGTTATCCCACTCAAAATTCAAGGAGAAATTCTGACTGTAGGATTTGCATCATACCATTGAATGTGGAGGACAGGGCATCGCTTGGAGCATTTAATGAGGCATCACGGGCTTCGAAGCGTCAGAAACAGTTTCAAGAGTGGGAAACGACATTCTTACGTGTAGAGGTTGGGGAAGCGTGTAGAAGCTGTTACGTTGGGTCAAAACCCTAATTTTCTCGTCAGATGGGAGAGAAAAATGGAGTTTTGAGGGGCTATTGTGGGGATAAAAGGCCCAAGATGCGTTTTTGGGCCATGGGCTTAGTCCGATGATGTTTACCTGTCCGAGGACGGACTGATGGTAATAAGGATGTCAAACTTAGAGACCCACGAGCAAATGTGGCGGAAGAAGTTGATGGAAGTAATCCGAGGAGGGCTATCTCCTCGGCTAAGTGAAGTAAGGGTTAGATGGTACGTCATGTTGACTAAAATGATATTTTAGGAGATCTTGTGCATGAAGATATGTTTCACGGGGACACAGAGAGCAAGAACAGTTGGAAAATATCTTAGAGAAAGATGCTACCACCGCATTGAATGCTCTGTACCTAGGTCTCTGGCCGCATTAATGAGAAAGTGATATCTAAACAGTGATTTTCAACCTTACAGCTATTAACCTTACGTCATGTTGACTAAAATGATATTTTAGGAGATCTTGTGGATGAAGATATGTTTCACGGGGACACATAGAGCAAGAACAGTTGGGAAATATCTTAGAGAAAGATGCTACTACCGCATTGAATGCTCTGTACCTAGGTCTCTGGCCGCATTAATGAGAAAGTGATATCTAAACAGTGATTTTCAACCTTACAGCTATTAACTAAAGAATTCAAGAAGGTGCTGATGGGACAAGTATCAAGGAGAGTAGTCTAGGTTTACACGTGGAGAGCAAAAATGAAGGGGGGGGGGGGGAAAGAAGTATAAGAAGGAAGGTCTCGGAGATGAAGAGGGAGAAAGAGAAAACACTGTAGATTAGATATCTGTAATTAATCTTTAAGAGAGAAGAAATATAAGAATTTGTTCCTTGGTTTGAGTCCGATGACAAGTTTCATCATATAAATCCATCCATCCTTATCATTTTGTAATCTTGGGTCATTGTTGTTACCATTTAAGCTCATTAGAAACAAGATTTCTGACCCACTCTTTATAAATTTATTGTATTGGGCTCTTTGGGCCTATACCATTCCTCTTGGTGGACTTAGGTATAAATTGCGACCTTACAATAACATTCTTAAATTAGTATACCAACACATATATTAGTCCACCACAATCTCTAGCTCACATGGCTTCACGTACTAATTTATAAATGCTGTGAAATTGTTGTAGTTTTTTTTGTGTGTTAGCATTACTTGTCAAATTATCAACAAAAGAAAATAAAGTCAAATTATCAACAAAAGAATATAATAGTCTTGAACTTGTGCACGCGGAGTGTGAGCAACCAATGAATCTAAATTTATTCTTTGAAAAATGTGTATTATAAGTGATGGTTGAATATTACTTGTGCCATGAGATCAGCTTAACCATATCCATTTTAATATTAACGTTTCTTTATTCCCCCAAGTCATCAATGAGTAATTCTATGATTCTATATTGAGAAGCTGAGTTGTAATTAAAGCTCCTTATTGGCCCTGTTGGGTCCAAGATTCATATTGGGATTTCGTGTCGGCTTAGATACAGAAATCATTTACTATTTTTTAAGTTTTGGTAAATTTCGTTAATATATTATAAGGTTTAGGCTAATAACAATAAGTTTCAAGACTTTTCAAAACTAATTAATTTGGTCCTTAAAATCAACTTCATTCCTAATACAATTGTGAAAAATGACTAACAAGTCTAACAATACTTAGGGGCTAAGTTGGTTTTAGAGACCAAATTAATTAATTTTTAAAAACTTTAGATTTGGTTGGCATTAACCTAAATCTCTAAATATGTTAATAAAATTCACTTTTTTTTTTTTTTTTTTTTTCTGATAAATAGTTTACTATTTGAGTAATTGGAAGGGTTACTAATTGAGATATTTATTTTTGTTGCCTTTAGTTTTACAAGTTGAGGAATTTCTTCAGCTGTTTTAAGTTAATAATCCATATTAGCAAAACTTAAATACAGTTATATATGTCTAAATTGAACACCATTGGTTTGCTGATAACTAATTGGTCACTGGTTCAAATCCTACTCAAGGAGATTTTTGGTTTATCGCTATTTTGACCTAGTGAGCTCTCTCATTTTTTATAGTTTATCCTAGGATTTTTCTAATGTATTTTTATTTGAAAAATATTGATTATTAATTCAATAATTGAACCAATAATCCAACGGTTGAACCAATGAAGCGTCATACAACTCTCTAGACCGTTCAATGCTTATCGTTCTGATAACTATGAAATATTTTATTATACATAGAGTTCAAATTAAGGTGCATTTAATATTTCTTTAAAAGACCTCTTCATTCTTTTTTTAAAAATAAAGTATAATTAAATAAAAATATTAAGAAACATTTGAAATACACCATACAATCACCTTGAACTTGAGCATTCAAGCTAATGTATTATAAATATTGTTTAAAACACTAATATTACTATTTTCGTGTATGTTTAATAAGTATTACGGTTCACTAAAAAAAAAAGCTAATAAATTATTGATAAATGTCTTTTTAATAACATAGATTACAGCTTATAATTGCATACTAAAAAAAGTTTGATTTCCCCTTTTCCTTCTTATGCTCTTTGGTGTCCCATCAAATGTAGTGAGTTTATTAAAATTGAATTTTATTATATTTTAATTTAAAAAAAATGCCACATCAATTAAAAATATATTAAGTTACTATTCCGTTAGCCACATCAATAATAACATTAGCGACAATTAACAAAAAGACTATTAATACTCATTATTGAAACTTGAGGGACTAACAACATTTACTTAGAATTTAGGAGACCAATTGTGCTCACATGATAAACTTCAAGGATTAATAGTATAATTTTGCCTAAATATTTATGTCGTTTCTAATTTATAGGTTAAGGCATTTCATCCGCTGTTTAAGTTGAGGCATTTCATCCATTGTTTTAAGATAAGTTTTAAGTTAATATGTTGGTTTTTTTTTTTCTTTTTCTTTTTTCATATATGTTCCACTGATAGCAAGTGCAGAAGATGAACTTGAATCTCTTTAATTTATAAAAAAAAAAAAATCTAGATAATACAAATGTACCACAAGAGTAAACTCTTGGCAATATACGGGCATTTGAATCCTTTCACTTTTGATTATAATCTTGTCTCACCAACCTTACCCCTTGTCCTGAAGCTAGACCACAAATTATCTTCCTTCCAAACTCATCCAAGTCAAGGCATGCCCCACACACAGAAGTAGATAATAAAAATCATGATTGTTATCTTGCAATCAAAACACAAAGATAATATAATCATGATTAGTAGTCTAATCTTCTAATAAAATAAAATTTAACTGCTTCAAACAAAGTTGGGGGGGTGGGGACTAGAGAAAGAGAGAGATGGGATTGTCTAGGCTGGCAGAGATCAATTGTGGGGCATAAAGTCGGTATAGAAAAAATGTTGCCACTTTTTCTTACAAGTTCTATCTTCCTAACCTAGGAAATGAGGAAAAAGATCCAAGGCTTTTCAGTTACAGTAGTGTGTTTTAGACTTGTTAAGTATCAACCAAATTACAATTACGTATATATGTGAGTCACATTCACGTATATATGATAAAGAAAATATATGGCTACAAGTAAAGCCCAAAGATATGGTGCAAATCCACTGGGGTCCAAAAATGTCCGGATTGAAGGAGACATTTGAACATATATAACATAAAGCTACCTTACCCTATAAACCTGTCATACAAGAAAAATAGAAAAAATGTGGGGCTGCTTATTACTACCAGATACATTTTCTTTTCTCTCTCTCTTGTGATTTAGGTTCATTTCATGTCTTTTTACCTCTTATTATATGTCTTTCTCTATTAGAAAGTCCATGAAAGTGACGCAATTGCAGACTGTGATGACTTGAAAATTTATATGAAAAGATGAGGCATTGTACATGTAATTCCCACCCACAAAAGTCCCTTTCTTTTCTTGTAAGGTAGAAACGTAGAAACTTTGAAAGATAATATTAGATGAAAATTGAAATCTGTCGGCTCCTTTTCATTATGGGGTTGATCAAATTTCTAATCTTGATTAAAATTTACATGTGATGTGGAAGACTGATAATCCAGGATCTATTACCTTTTGGTATCCAATGCTACAAAATAAAAATAAAAATATATATATAAAGAACACAAAATAAAAAGAGATTCTTTGGTCTTCGAAGAAGTAGTTAATGAGGTTTGAAGTTTTGTCTGCTTTTGATCATTGGTTTCCAGTTTTGGCCTAAATGGATCAAAATAATATATTATATGATTATATCATACCAAGATATTATATAATTATTTAATATATCTCATTGCTTATGTTTGTTTTAGATCTGAGCTAAGGAGGGCCTATTGTTGTCTCTGACAATCTGACACAAGGCCTCCTTAATAAAAACAAGCTTTGTAGCTCATAACAGATTCCTGACACTCCCTCCAGAAACTCAGGGGTGTTAGAATCTAGTTAGGAGAATCAAACTAGGTACCAGAAAAGATATTTAACCCATTTTTTTTTCTTCGATGAATACTAGAATGTAACTGAATCATTGGGAATTCCTTATTTTTCTCAAAAAAGAATCAAAGTGATCAAAAGGGTGTGGTCTAGACTAGTGCCAGTGCTAGTAATATGGATGACTTTCCAAAGGTTTTGTGTGGGTGGAGCTGGGAGGAGAACAAGTTGTTTGAACTGGCTTTAGCAGTGGTAGATGAAGAGGACCCAGATCGGTGGGAAATGGTTGCAGCCATGGTTGGTGGCAAGAAGAGTGCAGAGGATGTGCAGAAACATTATGTGATCCTTTTGGAGGATTTGCAGGTTATAGAATCTGGAAAGCTGGATCATAAACTAGGTGAAGCTCAGCCTTGTGGTCAAGTTGATTGCACACAACCCAGATGCTGGACTGATGAAGATAACAGGTATGCAGTTCTCTCCTATTGCATCGCAAAAGCTTTAATCTTTCTCCCTTTGTTGGTTTATTTTAGATTTGTTTTTGCATGTTCAAGTTTTCTGTGTGTTTTTCATACATTCCTGAATCATTTTGTCTTTATCACTGTTCCAATCTCATCTATATTCAACAGAAAAGAGATACCGGGTTTATTTTGGTTTCGAAGGGATTCATTCCCTTCTTGTTCTTTTCTTTGGTCAGTGATCTCCCGCCATATCAGCATATGCACAATGGAGTCAAATTGCAGTTTTAAATATGCATTCTTCTCAAAGAAGGGGAAGATAATCCTTAATAAAACCTACATACGGAATTATATACTATATACTAAAGATCATTGATTTTAAAAGCTGTGTGCTCAGAATCTCTTAATTTATTAAGCTCTTTTAGGGTCTTAACATTCCCAGTTCGAGGAAACGAAGGCAAAGTAAAATTAGTTGTGTTCATTTCTGTAGGTCCTGCTTGATCCGGTGCCAAAAATTAGATGAAATTGTAGCCTCGTACTCCTTTGGGTCTTTTAAGTTTTCTGAATGCCTCTACTTTCATGCCATTTGGTCCTCGTCTCATCCTCATGGCTTTCCACTCAGCAGTAAATACTAAATGGAAACAAACTCTTGCATTAGAATAAACCGCACATTTGCATCACAGATTAATTTTGTTTCGTGTTTATATGATTATCTCATCATATAATGCATTACATTAAGGAAAGTAAAATGCTATAAAGGGATCATTTTACACACAAAACAGATAAGAGGGCATAGCTATGTTCACTAAACATGGAACATCGTAATGCCTCGTAATAAATATCCATGAATAACATAGTTTTTAAAAATAATTCTCCATATCAAGACCTGAACAACTCTGCTATATTTCAATGTTTTGTGTGATTTTACTCAATTTCAGGTTGGCTATTTTGGAATTTTATGATTGCAAAAATGAAGCTCAATTCAAAAGCTCAATGAGTCCTCTGGCTGAACTGTTGAAATTCTGACGAGATGTAAACGATGCCTTTATTAAACCATTCATTTTAAATTAGGGTTACAGTAATTTGTTTGTTACACATCATATTCTCAATGAGATGAAGTTTTGTATCCATTATGTGTAAATCTTGTTGACAAAGTGAAGAGAAAACAAAGGAAGTTCATGTCTTCAGCTTGACTCCTTAATTATTTCTGCAATCAGTGGTTGCAGAGTAGTTTGCCATGAAAATGTGATGTGTGTGTAATACATAGCTCCAATGAGCATGTGAAAGCAGTCGGATGAAAAATCTGGCATCTTAGTTGTCATGTGGGTGTTAAGCAGCACTGAAAATTTTGTTTGGAGTAAATTGAGGCATGCATACCCAGCCTAGTTCCCAAAATTGTTACATATTAGATAAAAATGAATTGAATTTCTTTCATTTGATTTGATTGCTTCAATGATTAATGCTGAATTGTAGTTTGTCTGAACAATATTAAATTAAAATCATAAATGTGAACAAAATCCTCTTCCTTCCTCCACTCCTCCCCAGTTTGTGATATTTGCAGCTAGTTTCTGATTTTGTAAATTATTTTTATTGCAGCTTGCTTGTTCAGTGGAACATTAACTGATCTCTGGAACCTTTGGCTATCCATAGAAGCAGATTGATATCTTTACAAGAACATGCCCAGTTAGAACTCAGCCTAAACAATGTTGATGCTTATGGTTAGTGCATCAATCTGAATTTTATTTTATAGTTTGTAGACGCTTTCAATCTCTTCTTTGTAACATGGGAATGATCAGTAAAACGCAAGCAGAAAGACTATGATTCCAGACTGTAAATAGCAGATAGCGAGATATTGGTAGAGCCTCCGCTATTAACTTGGACTCAAAAACACATAACAGCCTCTTTCCTGTGCTGGCTGCTTCATCCACAAACCATAATGTGGCCCAGATATATGGTTATAAATGTGAAGGACCCTGAGCATTTGATTCACATTTTCATTTTGTTGTGAGGTGTACTATAAATGTTTTGAGACCTGATCTATTTCTTTAAAATTATTCTGTGACCATTGAAATCTTTTTAACATATTTAATTGGGTGTCTAACTGTTAATGCTGGCATGTGATCCTAACATTCCAAAAATTCCTCATTATTCCTCACATGGCTATGCTAACTTTGGAGCATCACTATAAGTATAGATTAGAATTACCTGTTCAACAAATATGTGAGTGACAGGCCTACAATGAGTTGAGGCCTCTTGTGTTATAATATCTCTAATAGCTCGACCCTAAAATTACTTATTTTTAAAACTTTTTCCAATTATTTACGTAGTTTACTTTGCAACTATGTCTCTTCCTCTCTATGGCTCTTCATCTCCTATTCAATATTATGTTTCAGAAATAAATAAATAAAATCTTTCTACTTGATGCTGAAACTGAAAGGTTGAGGAGTAGTAATGGTGAAATGATTGAATTTCCAAGTGGGTCCTCCACCTCTAATCAGAGGCTTTGTCGTTGCCATCAAGCTACATTTCCCATCTACAAAGTTTACATTATAATAATTCTATGACAGAATTAGAAAGCATGAAAGAAACAGTTTAGGTTAGTCGTGTGATAGTTGCTGGACCTGGATGTGATGCTTTGCCAAATTTTGTGACAAGGTAACTGACACCTTTCCAATTTAGTACCTCCTTTGTAGAGTAACTTTCAAGTGTCCTCCCTTTTCCCTTTTCTTTTCATCTTTTGTCATTGTCAATCCTAATATTATACAGTACATCCCTTCTCCTTTCCCTAGCCCCTCTAAATTCTAATTACCTCACCTTCTTATTATCAGTTTCCATTTTAATTATATACAAAGCATTTTTAAGTTTTTTTTTTTTTTTGAGAAACAAAATAGGATGAGATGCTTGGAAAAAAAATAAGGAGCATCCATTCAAGTTTTTGTTAGTTTCCTTTTTTGATTTTTACAACATAACTGAAGTAACATCCGTTTATGATTTTTCATTTGGTGTTTCCTTATCCTTATTTATTTAATTTTTTTGAAGAAAAAAGTTGGTTTGAGACTTTGAGTAGACCTTTGAGGGCTCTTAAATCATTTTCAAAGTTTTTTTTTAGGCTATTTTGTTTAGTTAATTGTAAATGTTTCTTGATTTGTTAGATCATTAATTCTGAATTTAAAATGACTTCTAGAATGTTATTTTACAAAATTTCAAGACCTAACATTTGTCTTCTTAAGGGTTGTTTTGTTTGTTCTTTGTGCATGGTTGATGGTCCAAATATTAGCTTCAATTATTGTACAAACACACATGATGCTACGATTGTTTGTGGTGAGAATAAATCAATGGCAATTCAGCTAACATAGGTTCAAAATGTGAGCTTGACATATATCAACCATTTTTTAAAGTTTTGTTGAAATAATAAATTAAAGACTCAAGATGAACGTATCAAATACTTACCGCATTCAAGTAGAATTCACAAAAGAGTAATAAAAAAAGTTTTTATCAATACTTATAACATTACACTCACACCACTCTTAACTATTTCTCTTTGCTTTCTTATTTTCTTACACTTATTCTTACTAGCTTGCTATGTCACGTATATTGCTACACTTGTGGATGCATTGATACAACCCGTAGGAAGCCTTGTATAAAAAAACAACCCATACACTAAAGAGAAAGTATTAAAAACCTATCACTTATTATAAGTTAAAATGGTTAAATGCATATAATAAAAAAAGTCAATTCTCTACTTATAAAAAAAAGTCATTTCTTTACTCACTAGCCAATGTGGTGATGACCCTTACATTTGCAATATGATATTTACTCTCCATCTATATTGGTGTTAACATGAGATATTCAGTGTTCAAATCTCCACTCTAAAATATATATATTAATTAAATCACAGATCATATTGAAAACTTCGTACCCTACAAATTGATCTGAATGAAACTATAGCGTGTGCGCGTTAGCTAGTTTGAAATGGTTTTACTATTTATATTATATCCTAGTCAATCAGCTGAGCTTGTTACTCAAGCGGGGACCAGAAAATGATCCGCTCTCCCTGAAATTATTAAGTAGGAAAAAATCCCGATTCATTGGACCTTTCCATAGAATCAAATAGAAATGCCAGAAAGACAGTTTTCTAAGAGCCCAAATTATATAATCGAATAAATCTTTCGCTATCTGTTACTTGTTGGGACTCCTCATTCCCCTTCAATTCACATTGTTCATACAAAAATCCCTGATAAATTATAAAACAAGATCATTTTGCACCATATCTAATGGATTCCTTGGTTGAAGATAGAACTTTGGCACAGCACAACATGATTTAGTATTTACAAAATAACATGATACAAGAATGGAACCCTGCTTAGCCTGTGCAGAAGAAATTCAAAACCCACGATTGTCATTTCATAATGGTTGCTAGCTGCGGTTCGTCCTCGACAGTATTGGTACAGTGTCCACAGTAATACATTACAGGCTGTAACGTTTACAGGGATATTTCAAGGAACGAAGCTCAAATAATGTGTGCAGTTTCTTGGTGCTGCTAATTTCTGATCTCTTTGAGGAGCTAACAATGCCAAAAAAATCCATCCCTGGACAAATTCTAATATTTTTGAAGCCCAAACCTGAGGAACTTTTCAATAGACAATATCAACATAAAGAATTATTATTGTTATTCTTATTTTTTTTGGTGGGTATTTATGTCAAGTCTAATACCCCGACTAGCTATAAAATCAAGCAATCATTCGTCGATCCCTTAATTAATTAATAATAGGCAAAATGCCACTTTTAGTTAACAATTTCCATCAATTTCAAAATTTAATGGAAAATTCATGTATTCCAAAGGGGAGAAATTCACTTTGTGAACATTGCTCAATTTCAAAATTACCCTTTTAAAATTTTGAAATTGATATAATTGTTAATATTAATGGGCATTTTGCACATTACAAATCAATCCCATAAGTAGTATTGCTGGGTCTCATGGTTTAGTGGAGGGATTGAATTTGACTTACAGTTTAAAAGATAAATTACAATCAAACCTAACATTTTACTCATTTTTCAAAATAAGAAAGTAGATATAATTAGTGACACGTGTCACCATCTTAACCGTCCAGTGCACTGGAGTAGGAGACCCAAACTTTATCCACTACACTCAAACGAAGCACATTTGAGGAGATGTAGTCCTGACAATTGCAGAAAATAATGATCTGCATCAAGCAATATGACAAAATCACATAGCTAGTTGTATAGTAACATCTCCAAGACTAGAAATGAATTACTCAAAAACACATTTTTTACTACAAAAAAAACAATATATATGCAAGCGTGTGTGTGTGAGACATACTAAAATAAATGAACGAGGAGAGGAGAAGATAAGAAAGAGAGAGGCACAGCCAGGGAAGAGGCAGTGCATGAGTAGAGCCACAACAGGTTGCTCTTCTCAATCTCAAATCTATGCTGTTGATAGTTCCATCCATGCTCTGCCTGTTCCCCGTCTATGTTTGTCTTTTGCTGCTCCTTCTCTCTCTTATTCTAACCCCCATTTTACCTTACCGCATACTTGTCACCATCTCAGCTTCTCAAAAATAAGATTGCCTCACACTTTGATTGATTACTTCGTGGGGTTTCTGTTTGATCTATGCTGTAATTTTGTTCAAATATATAATGAAACAAAGGCAAACCATTGTCGTACATGTTAAAGTACTACCAAATTTTGGTTGAATAAGCTGACCATGTACTACCTCTTTTGTGTACTAGAAAGAAAAGGTACTAAGGAGAATGAAATGTACTACCCTCTTGCATCTATTCAAATTATGGTACTGCACCAAATAATGAGAAATACACAATTTTGGAACCCAATTAATTATAATATTAGCGGTTCTTTCAAATCTTATTGAGTTGAAACTTGAAATTGTTCATGACTTTTGTTCGGTATCTTTTCATAATTAAAGTATCTTTCCTAGTTCAAATGAAATACCTATGATTCCTTTCTAAGACTAAAAGTCGAAGAAATAGGTATTAGATACATAGGTTTATACTTTATACGTGTAAAAAATAGATGATGGTGGAAAAGGAAAAAGTCAAGGTTAAAGGACAATAACAACTTTGTTTGAAGCTAGCATATGAGGCTAGCTGACCATGACCACCAAACATTATCGTTCAGAACCACCACAGCCACCCCACAAATGGAAGAAAAGTAGAGAAACATCTCCCTTTGACACACATGGTCCATGTATACAAACATGTCGTATTCAAGGGAATGAAGTAAAAATCAAAACATTCTCAAAAAAAAATCAAAAGAAGTAACATATATAAGATGAATTCGAGAAAGATTATGGCCAATTAAAGAATTCCAAAAATAATTTACCAAATCAACATTTTCTTTTAAAGATATGATAAGATTTGACCTTATGTATAATGTTCGCTTAATTTTAATAAATAATAATTACGTTAGATATGGCTTCAAAAAAAAAAAAAATTACATTAGATATCAAAGAGTCTCTTTATTTGATGATGATAAAATATTTTATCAATTTAACTAACTTAAGCCACAAATCAACTTACGTAAGGTTGCCCTCTCCCTTGTGTGTATTTGTTTCTAAAATCCAAAAAAAAAAAAAGACTAATGGATACGCAGACAATTAGGAATGGAGCCACACTAGGGTCCAAGGGGCCCTAGCCCCCTAAGTTGAATAATTTCAATTATTTTTTTTAAGGCCAAATTTGAATTGAGTCTAAAAGAAATACAACTTGGCCCCCTCTACATCTCAATCCAAAAAACCAAAGTTCACACATCATCATCCCAAAATTATTAATAAAAACTTATTACAAAAATAAAATAAAATAATTGACAACCAATCATGAACCTCTCTCTCTCTCTCTCTCTCTTTATATATATATATATATATATATATATATATATATATGTGTGTGTGTGTGTGTGTGTGTGTAAGTGCACAAATGTGGAAACGATTATGGGCGGGGCGATGAGCGCTTAAACAATATGAATTTGTAGAGTGTGGGGCAAGCAGGGTTAGAAGTGTGGGGGAGTAAATGACAAACCAAAGATTGCAAATACTTGTAAACAACAAGGAATATTGTAAAACGGCCTCCTCGGATATAAGCGAAGTACAGAGCTGTTCTTATATTATATCTTTCTCTTTGTCTGTTTCTTTCTTAGGTTACAAAAAGTCCGTCCTTCTTTCAGTCCCAGGTTCCTCCTTAAATACTCATCTTTTTAATACTTTGTACACGTGTTGCCCCAACTCCTCCCTTAGCCTAGATATTTCCCTTTTTTTTTAGTGCCTTTGAATAGTAATAATAAGTTTCCCTTCCACTGTTCAAGTGTCACTTCCCCATTAATGCGGCCAGGGTGGTAGGTGCAGGGTCTTTAATGTGGAGGTAGCAGCCTTTATCTTTGACATTCTTCCAACATCGGTGCTTCTAGGACATTCAAGGGTTCACCCCCTTTAACCATTGGTTTTGACCGTGTCCTTCCCTAACCTTTACCATGAAGTCCCGGGTCCTCCTGTGTCAGTCTGAGGGGAAAAACATCCTCGGCTGGATCTTCAGATCCTCGGCGTATGGGCCGACCCGTAGTACCAACAAACCCTAAACCCAAGAGCGGGTCGGCCCTCCTTAGCAAGACCCAACGGCCCATATTCTCATCAAGATCTTTTTACTCCCCACAATAGCCCCTCAAAACTCTAATTTTCGACATCCGAGGAGAAAAATAGGGTTTTGATTTGACGAGGATCCACTCCATACACTTTACAAGTGATGGCACATATGGAAATCGTTTCGCGTCCCAGAAGATGCCATTTGGCGGTTTTATTTTCAAAAACGCGCGCATTTATTACTGTAAGTTACTCTTTGTTTCCCATGTTCAACGGTGAGATGGGCATCCAACGATCCTCGTTACTCCACGAAATTTTAGGCGGGACAAATATAATTACGAGGCCGCCTTTTCGCACGTCGGGACGCTTCGGGAACCTGCGCCTTCATTTAATTCATCAGGGATCAATCCCATCAAAACACCAACAATCATTCTTTACCAGCAGAAAACCGTGGGAACCTGTACCTTCAACCTTGTAAGTTCTTGCTTTCTCTATTCTTAACCTTTTCTCCTCGGATACAGTCCTCGGCTGTCTTCATAAACCTTCTCCCTTTTAGAGTCTAACCTTTCGTTCTTTTCTAATGGGTAGGTTTAAGTGTCTAGTTGATACCGCTGGGATGGAAGGCTTTAGGGCCAAATACCATATTCCCGGCGATGTAGGGTTAAAATATTGCCGGCGAAGCCGTGGCCGGTTCTAGGAAAGAGGGGGAGGTTATCATCCCTATGATAGCCTTTATAGAGGGTGGGATGACCCTTCCAATGAAACCTGTAACTAGGGAATACCTTCGCAACCACCGGTTGTGTCCCGATCAATGCCTCCCAAACGTTTTTAGAGTTTTGGGTAGTGTAGATGCTCTAAACGAGCAGATGGGTTTAAACCTCACATGGCACGATGTCGTGTTCCTATATGAGTCCCATAAACTTTCTAAGGTAGGTTATTATATTAAGTTTCGGTCCAGCACCGTTAGGCTAATCTCCTGTCTGCCCAAATCCAACAAAGGCATGAAGGACGACTACTTGATCGTGTCTGGGAACTGGCACGACGGCCTCCACTGCCCAGTTGAGTGGGGGGATCCAGGTGCGATGTCGTAGGATTAATCTCCCCACAACACAACTTCTTCTAACACACACAGAAATGCGTATTCGTACTTACTTAAACTTGTTAAATATTTGTGTGAATCTGACCAGGTTTGTTTGTTTTGATGTCTTTTTTGCAGATAAGCAGCACGTGCGTCCTCGTCTGAGTCACTGTAACGTCGCAGATCTAAACCGAGTACTTCGCTCCGAGGTGTTCGTTAGCGAAGACTTACAACTCCGGGCTGCTCATCTCGTTCTAGGGTACACTCCCCTTTCCTTGGACTTCCAAGAGATAGAGAACGCCATAATTGCGGGCGACCAAAGACGAAGGAGGATAAACGTAGCTCGGCCCCACTTTCTGGACTACCGCAACCTCCCGGACGCTCCTAACACCTTTTTATACAACCAGCCTATAGCAGCAATTCCCCTTGCTGTGCATTCACAAGCAACTGTCGTTCCAGAAGAGCAGGTGTCTTCCTCGCACACACTTGACGACGAGATAGATCAATTCCATCTCGAAGACACCGAGAGACCTCGCGGGAACCAGTTTGTGGTACTTTCTGACGAGGAGGAAGAAGCCACCGAGGCCTCTGGAATTGCAGGGTTTGTGGTTGCCCTTCCCGAGGACGAATTTGAAGAAGACATGGGAAGAATGGAGGGTCTCCTCACCGATAGAGTACCTAAGGTTGTAGAGAAAAAGAGGGGGACGTCTCAAGTTCCCCGTCTTTACCACCACCTCCCCCTCCTCCGAGTGAGCCAAAACTTCCGGCCGAGGATCCCAAGAAGAAGAGGAAGGGGGATAACGAGGGGACGACTAATAAGGACCCCGAAACCACGACAACAACTCCCGGCCCGGCCCGAAGGCGGACAAAGGCAAGGGCGGGGCCCGCTCGGTTGAAATCGGGAATTCGGGGACGAGGCGAAGTGCGCCGAGCACCGACCACCTGGTCCCCCGATCTAAGGCGGACGGCGCACCCATCTCTGCCCGGTCCGGCATAAGGGCGGTTCAACGAGGCCATGCCCACCACCTGGCCGAGGTTTTAGAACGCCCTCTCCTGGCACTTGCCCAGGACATGGAGACCTTGGAAAAAATGGGCCGGCCACAATTATTTCTCTCACTAAAAAAAGAGACTTAGCGGCGGTAAGTTTTTCCCTTTTTTAGGAAGATTCCACTTTTAACAATACTTATAAGTAAGTTTGTTTTTTAATATTCTTAACTCCATCATCCTTTGTTACGGGGCTATTCGGGAGGTCTTCGTAGCCAGAGAAGTTTATAGAAGACACTCGGAAGGTAGCCGGGCGAGCTCGAAATCGAGGCTTGAGAAGTCCTTGGGCACGACCATGGCGAGAATGAGAAGTTGACCTCGAGAGGTGGCTGATGCGAGGAGAAGAGAAAAATGGGGTCGAGTCGAAACTTGAAGACTATGAAGACCCGGATAGAAGGACAGCGCAAGCTCCTTAGTGAAAGAGATGAAGAGCTCTCCCCGAAGCTCGGGAGTGCTCGGATGCGAAGAAGGAGCTGGCGTTGATGAAGAAAAAAGCCGGCTCCTTCCAACTCTCTTCAAGCCGCCAAGCGGGCGAGTTTCGAAGAAGGGTAGCAACCACGGAGAGCGGTGACGAGAGGAGTTCGCGGCTTTATGCCGCGAATACTGTCAAAAGTATGGGGGGAAGCTCTAAACGCAGCGGGAGTTCCTCTATCTTCGGATTTGAGGAAGTCAGAACGTTGGCTTCCCCTAGAAAGCTCTGAGGAGATTGAAGAGGCTCTGCTTGCCACTCCTACCCACGAGACAACTCTTCCCGCTCTACCTACGGTGGTCCCACATTTGATTCATGATCACACAGAAACTTCTGGTTCCAACAAAGAGAAGGAATGAAGAGGGGATGCGAGAGGAAGGGCCGAATCGAACGAGTGGAACCCAACGTCCTTCCACGACGACGAGATAAGGGAAAGCATGTTTTGACTCCCTTTGAAATTTGGAGTTGAGGGAGACCGAGGGCACTAGTACCTCTCAGCAAGACCCCCCTACCAAAGCTTAGGACCTATCTTTAGGACTTCTCTTTTTCTATGTTTGAATTATATGTATGTAATGTATATTTGGCTAATTAATGAAGAACAATCTCACTTTACTTTTTACTTGGGTTGTATCTGTTTTACTTTACTCCTTTTTTTTTTATTTGTTATAAAGATTGCCATTAGCACATAACAAAAATTTCTTAAAGTAAACAAATCTAACTCCAAGGATTACACGATCATAACTTCCACATAATCATATGCACATTATTAAGGGTTTAACAAAAGGTTGTATGGTTGAGATATTTAAACAGTGCCTTTGAAAAAAAGAAGAGAAGATCCTGTAAAACGATTAAACCCTTGTAATGTACAGCATCCTTTCTAGTAGGATGTAAGGTCCGAGGGCCATTCCTTACACAAATTTGCTTGACATTTAAGGATATAAGACTTAAGATCCAAGTTAATAAACAGCAACGCATTAACACCCAGGCATAATCAGAAGTTAACTTTAATCAAAGTCGTGGTCCGAAGATAAGTCTTAACCAATCTTTCGTTTAATTCTTAAAAATTGTAACTTCAAATGTTAAATTCCCCAAAGTAGGAGGTCCGAAGACCCGGCATAACTAAGGTTTTGTTTAACAAGTGACAAGACATCAATTTCCACAAGGTTGGTGGTTCGAGGACTGCACTTAACCAAGTTTCTGTTTGATTCTTAAAACTAGTAACTTCAAATGTTAATTTTCCCAAAGTAGGAGGTCCGAAAACCCGGCATAACTAAGATTCTGTTTAACAAGTGACAAGACATCAATTTCCACAAGGTTGGTGGTCCGAGGACTGCACTTAATCAAGTTTCTGTTGATTCTTAAAACTAGTAACTTCAAATGTTAATTTTCCCAAAGTAGGAGGTCCGAAAACCCGGCATAACTAAGGTTCTGTTTAACAAGTGACAAGGCATCAATTTCCACAAGGTTTGTGGTTCGGGGAGGCGCACTTAACAGCAAGTTTGTTTGATTCTTAAAACTAGTAACTTCAAATGTTAATTTTCCCAAAGTAGGAGGTCCGAAAACCCGGCATAACTAAGATTCTTTTTAACAAGTGACAAGACATCAATTTCCACAAGGTTGGTGGTCCGAGGTACCCAATCAAGTTTACGGTTGATTCTTAAAACTAGTAACTTCAAATGTTAATTTTCCCAAAGTAGGAGGTCCGAAAACCCGGCATAACTAAGGTTCTGTTTAACAAGTGACAAGGCATCAATTTCCACAAGGTTTGTGGTCCGAGGACTGCACTTAACCAAGTTTCTGTTTGATTCTTAAAACTTGTAACTTCAAATGTTAATTTTCCCAAAGTAGGAGGTCCGAAAACCCGGCATAACTAAGGTTCTGTTTAACAAGTGACAAGACATCAATTTCCACAAGGTTGGTGGTCCGAGGACTGCACTTAACCAAGTTTCTTTTTGATTCTTAAAACTAGTAACTTCAAATGTTAATTTTCCCAAAGTAGGAGGTCCGAAAACCCGGCATAACTAAGGTTCTGTTTAACAAGTGACAAGACATCAATTTCCACAAGGTTGGTGGTCCGAGGACTGCACTTAACCAAGTTTCTGTTTGATTCTTAAAACTAGTAACTTCAAATGTTAATTTTCCCAAAGTAGGAGGTCCGAAAACCCGGCATAACTAAGGTTCTGTTTAACAAGTGACAAGACATCAATTTCCACAAGGTTGGTGGTCCGAGGACTGCACTTAACCAAGTTTCTTTTTGATTCTTAAAACTAGTAACTTCAAATGTTAATTTTTCCAAAGTAGGAGGTCCGAAAACCCGGCATAACTAAGGTTCTGTTTAACAAGTGACAAGACATCAATTTTCACAAGGTTGGTGGTCCGAGGACTGCACTTGACCAAGTTTCTATTTGATTCTTAAAACTAGTAACTACGAGCATCAGAGCTACCCATAACTTTGAAATATTAATTGACAAAAGCTCATTTCATTAATAATAATACCTTCTAAGATTATTTACATTCCATGGACGTGGTATAATTTGTTCGTCCAGGTTAGCTAGCCTATACGACCTTATGCCTGCTATTGAAACAATGCAATAGGGGCCTTCCCAGTTAGGTCCCAGCTTACCCCAAGCTGGGTTCTTAGATGTGCCTACAACTTTCCTTAATACAAGATCACCAAGCGCAAGTGGCCTTAGCTTCACGTGGGCGTCATATCCTCGTTTTAGCTTCGCGATAATAATAAGCCATTTGGACCATATTGCCTCACGCCGTTCCTCAAGTAAATCAAGATCTTTCTCTAGAAGTCCCTCATTATTCTACGGACTAAAAGAACTTGTCTTTAGAGTAGGAAAACCGGATTCCGGTGGTATCACCGCCTCGGCTCCATAAGTCATAGAGAATGGCGTTTCTCCGGTGGACTGCGGAGTGGTCCGATCGTCCATAGGACATGAGGGAGCTCTTCTACCCATCTGCCTTTCGCATCATCCAACCTCTTCTTGAGCCCGTTGACTATGACCTTGTTAACGGCCTCGGCTTGCCCATTTCCTCGAGGATAGGCCGGGGTAGAATATCTATTTGTGATACCTATGTCACCACGATATTGCCTAAAGGCGTTCTTGTCAAATTGAACGCCATTGTCGAGATAAGTGTATGCGGTATACCAAATCTAGTAACAATATTTTTCCATATAAATTTCTTGGAATCAACATCTCGGATATTGGCTAAGGGCTCGGCCTCGGCCCATTTAGTAAAGTAGTGTTCCACGGCGACGACCATCTTTTGTTGCCGGCGGCTACGGGAAATGGCCTACAATGTCCAAGCCCCATTGTGCGAAAGGCCAAGGGCTGGAGAGAGGGTTAAGAACCCCTCCGGGTTGATGGATATTAGGGGCAAACCTCTGGCATTGATCACATTTTCGCGCATAATCCTGAGCCTCCTCTGCATAGTAGGGCCACCAACCTAAGTCGGGGCTGCATGGGCTAAGGATCTTCCCCCGGTATGGCTCCCACAAATTCCCTCATGCGAGTTCCTCCAATAATATTTGTTGATTCGGGGTGCATACACAACAAATACGGTCACGAAAAGGATCGTTTGTATAACACGGTCCTCGGACAACCGGAAACGCGCGCCTTTCGACGTGCCTTTTAGCCTGTCTTCGGGAAGAATGTCATTTTTAAGAAAAGATATGATCGAATCCATCCGGCTAGGACCAGGGCCTTATTAGATGGATGCGAGGCGCGTTAGCCGATTACAAGAGAAGGTTCTACCAAATCTGAACGAGGATAACCCTTGGTAAACGTTGAGTCGAGGATGTTGCCAACGTAGCCAAGGAATGCATGAGTGTTTCCAGCTCCTAGAAACGTGAGCTAGGGCAAAGAAGTCGAATTCGGCTGCAACTGGCGTTTGACTGGGCCAAATATTCCACGTACAGGGTCTCTAGCCTCCATGGTCCCCATGACACGGCCGACCACTAGCGAGAGTGCGAGAACACATGGATTTCCTTGCCACCCATCTTATGTACCATTTGCATGCCTACTAAGACTGCTTCATACTCGGCCTCATTGTTAGTAGCCGAGAAGGCCAATCTCAAAGATTTTTCGAAGACAATACCTTCAGGGGACATTAAAACAAGTCCAACACCAGACCCCTTTTGATTCGCAGCCCCATCCACATAAACTCTCCAAGCTGAGGGCGATACGGCTGTGATAATACCAACTGATTTTTCACCCATGTGTACTTCTTTTGAAGTTTCTTCTAACAATGGTTCAGTAAACTCTGCCACCAAATCAGCGAGGACCTGTCCCTTTACCGAAGTGCGAGGCTTATACTTAACATCAAAGGCTCCCAAAATGGTTCCCCATTTTGCCACCTACTTGAGAATAATCGACCTTGCGCAACACGACGCGAGAGGCAACTGGGTCAAGACAACCACAGTATGAGATTGGAAATAATGAGGAAGTTTACGCGTGGCGTGGACTACAGCCAGAAGCGCCTTTTCCAAGGGCAGATAGCGCACCTCGGCCTCATTCAAGGACTTACTAACGTAATAGATCGGTCTCTGCACTCCGCTTTCATTCCTTATAAGGACTAAGCTCACCGCGTGAATAGCCACGGCCAGATAAGCGAATAAAACCTCGTCCACCTCGGGCGAGATAAAATGGGTGGCCGAGAAAGATATTGCTTAAGAGTTTGTTGGAAAGCTAACTCGCAGTCCTCGGTCCATTGAAACCCTTTCCACATGTTCAACAACTGAAAGAAAGGACGGCACCGGTCAGCTGCCCGAGAAATAAATCTATTCAACGCAGCAATCATTCCAGTCAATTTCTGAATCTCCTTTGGGTTCCTAGGCGGCTGCAAATTCTGAATAGCCTTAACCTGAACTGGGTTTACCTCTATGCCCCTATGAGTAATCATATATCCCAAGAATTTTCCAGATCCCATGCCAAAAGAACACTTGGAGGCGTTAAGGCGCAACTTATACTTCCTTAGCATCTGGAAGGTGTCGGCCAAATCTGTCATGTGCGAAGGTACTGTCTTGATTTTCACCACCATATCATCCACCATATCAAACATTCGGGTCATCATTCTTTGGTAAGTAGCCCCCGCATTTTTTAACCCAAATGGCATGACCTTATAATGATAGTTCCCGGTTGGAGTAATGAAAGCAGTCTTCTCCTGATCCTCTAACGCCAAGGGAATTTGGTGGTAACCCTGGAAGGCGTCCAAGAAACTCATCCAAGGATGTCCGACAGTAGCATCTACCAGTTGATCAATCCGTGGCATTGGGAACGAATCTTTAGGACAGGCCTTGTTCAGATCAGTAAAGTCCACACATACTCTCCACTTGCCATTCTTCTTTTTAACAACAACAGTATGAGCCAACCATTCAGGGTAGAAAACTTCTTTGATAGCCCCCGCCCTTTTGAGTTTAAGAAACTCTTCCTTCACGGCCCTCGGAATGTTCTCGGGAAGATCGCCGAGGTGGCTGCCTCCTCGGAACAATGGCGGGATTGACGTTTAAACGATGACAAATGAAGTTCGGATCTACACCAGAGCCTCGAGGGTCCCACGAAAAGACATATAAATTATCCTTAATAAATTTAAACAACTCCATCTTCTCTTGGTGTGGCAAAAGTATGCCAATTTGGAAGAACCTCTCTGGATCATTTGTTATTACAAACTTCTCTAACTCCTCGCGAAACGGCCACAAATCATCATCTGTCATCGCTCCAGTGCCTCGGAGGCGGTACTATGACTCTGGATGGGTAAAGTTGATGACTCAATTTCCGGCCGACGAAGCACCGCGGCCGATATGCATTGCCTAGCCACCACGCAGGGGGATTTCCTCAACATGCTCCCAGGGAAATTTCACCTTAACATGTAGGGTAGAGGAGACGGCTCCCGGAGCGTGCAGCCATGGCCTAGCGAGGATGGCGTATATGGAGAGTACGCGTCAACCACAATGAAATCCACCTCAACCGTTTCGGTGCCGGATTGAACGGGTAAACGGATCTGTCCCTTCGGCACAACGGCTCTCCCTTCAAAGCTTATAAGTGGGGAGTCGTAAGGAGTTAGATCCTCCAACTCCAACCTTAGCCCTTTAAATAGATCGAGGTACATGATATACGCGCGCATTGCCACGATCTATCATCACCCTCCTCGCATCATAATTCCCTATCACGAGGGTAACCACGAGAGCATCATCGTGGGGTTTGGATAGTCCCAGCTTTATCCTCCTCGGAGAAACCCGAGACGGGTAAAGTGCCCTTTAATCTCTTCGGCTGCTACCCACATCCTCGGCTGAGGATGGGAAACCGCCATCACCCTAGTGGGACTGAGCCGGTCCTACCGGGTGCGGCGAAGATAACATTAATTGTTCCCGATGCGGGCCGGGATGAATTGTTCCTACGGTTGTTTGAACCAACTTGACTAACTTGCCCAGGTGACACAAATCTGCTTTAATCTTCCCTCACCGAGCCAGTACACTCTAGATGGTTCCACGAGGTCGGCCGAGTTCTCGGTAGTGTGGCCACATCCGATAGTGCTTGACAAAAAGGTTTTGATTTCTTTTCGCAGGGTCCCCTGCCATCTTTTCGGGCCATCTGAAGAAGGGTTCTTTACGAACTTTTTCTAATAACTGATGCACTGGTTCTCGGAACACAGTACTTACAGCCTGAGGTGCCGTCGAGCCGGATTGTCCAAAGTAATCCCTCCTCAGCTTGTTGTTGTGATATCTGTCCGACCTGAAATCCCTTCTCTCCTGCGGGATAACCTTCTCCTTTCCTTTCCCCTGCTGCTGGTCTTCCTCTACCCTTTTGTACTCGTCAATACGATCCATAAGACGGCGTACGCTACGGACGGGCTTTTTAGTCAAAGACTTTCTTAGGTCGTGACCAGTAGGGAGACCCACCTTAAAGGTATTAAGCGCCACCTCATCAAAGTCGTCATCTATTTCATTAAACATCTCCCAGTATCGGTCGGAGTATGTTTTCAGTGTCTCCCCTTCCTTCATGGCCATGGATAACAACGAGTCCAATGGTCGAGGGATTCTGCTACACGTAATGAACCGCGAAGCAAATGCCCTAGCTAGCTCCCCAAATGAGCCTACAGACCCCGATTTGAGACCATTAAACCATCTCATAGCCATAGGTCCCAAGCTGGAGGGAAAGACTTTACACATCAGAGTCTCGTTGTGAGAGTGCACTGCCATCCTCTGGTTGAAGTGACTCACGTGCTCCACCGGATCAGTCCGGCCATTATAGATGGTAAAGGTGGGCTGGGTGAACCTCCTGGGAAGCCTCCCCCTCTCAATCCTCCGTGAAAACGGAGATTTAGAGAGTTGGTGCATTGCCCTACTCATGGTATCGCTACCTAAGCCCCTAGAACCGAAGCTTGCTGCACGTACGCGGGTTGAGTGGTCATCCTCCTCACGGAGGATGTTGCGGCGGGTGGGGGAACAGGACCTTGAACTGTAACCAACTCCTCTATCCTTCTCTGAGGAAGAACTAGACGAGGACGGGGAAACCTTACGTTTAGCACGGCGTAACTTCCTCTTCAAACGATTGATTTCCTTCTGCATGGATTTAGAACCCTCATCATGGGTAGTGCTACCCCCTCCATGAGTATGGCTAACGCCTGGGTATTCTGTATGGACGCTTCCCTCACGATCCCTAAGATGTTCAAGACGTGCGAAATGATCTTCCAGTTGTGATCCTTGCGACTCTGCATGGGAGCCTAAGCCTGCCATAATACTCCTACCTCTTCTAGACTAGATTCCCACAGACGGCGCCAATTGTAAGTGCACAAGTGCACCTGGCCCCAAGAACAGTTATGGGCCCAGGCCCAATGAGCCTTAAACAATATGAATTTGTAGAGTGTGGGCTTGAAACCCAGGTTAGAAGTGTGGGGGGAGTAAATGACAAACCAAAGATTGCAAATACTTGTAAACAACAAGGAATATTGTAAAACGGCCTCCTCGGATATAAGCCGAGAGCTGTTCTTATATTATATCTTTCTCTTTGTCTGTTTCTTTCTTAGGTTACAAAAAGTCCGTCCTTCTTTCAGTCCCAGGTTCCTCCTTAAATACTCATCTTTTTAATACTTTGTACACGTGTTGCCCCAACTCCTCCCTTAGCCTAGATATTTCCCTTTTTTTTAGTGCCTTTGAATAGTAATAATAAGTTTCCCTTCCACTGTTCAAGTGTCACTTCCCCATTAATGCGGCCAGGGTGGTAGGTGCAGGGTCTTTAATGTGGAGGTAGCAGCCTTTATCTTTGACATTCTTCCAACATCGGTGCTTCTAGGACATTCAAGGGTTCACCCCCTTTAACCATTGGTTTTGACCGTGTCCTTCCCTAACCTTTACCATGAAGTCCCGGGTCCTCCTGTGTCAGTCTGAGGGGAAAAACATCCTCGGCTGGATCTTCAGATCCTCGGCGTATGGGCCGACCCGTAGTACCAACAAACCCTAAACCCAAGAGCGGGTCGGCCCTCCTTAGCAAGACCCAACGGCCCATATTCTCATCAAGATCTTTTTACTCCCCACAATATGTATGTATATACTTTGGCTTTTTAAACTTGAAATCCTGATTCTATTCTTACCGACAATAAATGGTAGCTCTAGAAATCTTTTTTAGGATGGTTCACTAAGAAACTTAAATTATACAAAATTTAATAAAGAGACAATTTGAATATATCAACCTCACAAAAAAAATGCAAATACATGAAATATTACAATTTTTTTTGTACTAACAAAGAGAATATGAAAAAAAAATAGACCAATAAAAAATAAAATGCAAATTGAAAATGATGATATAAGAATAATAAAGTGGCCACAAAAATTTTATAACAAATCTTATGTAACAAGTTGATAGCCTGTTATTGGTGGGTAGAACATGTCAATATTGAAATTTAATTAGAATTCGTAACAACTTACCACATAAGATTTAATGTGAAATTATTGTGAAAATATTGTGGATGTAATATTACTCTTATATTTATTGAATTCAATTTCTTATGATTCTCAAGTAAAGGTATTCGACATTTTTATTAGAGTGGTCAAAATAAGTTAATTTAATATATAATATATATTTTTAAAGTATATATATACAATTTTTTTTTTCAAGTCAGGTGGTTACAAAATATATTAGTTTAAAATAATTATTTATATAAATTTTTTTTTTTGACAAGTGAGGACCACCCTCACATACGAGTCGAGCCGCCAATGCCGACAATTGAAGAGTGCATGTTTATTGCTAGAGACAGGTTAGCGGATGTAAAAGAAGCCATGAACTTCATGGAAAGCATGGTTCACATCATGTATTTGCCAAAACAAACTTTATTTAATAGATGAGAAGAAAGTCTCCTTCATATTAAAGATGCCCAATATTAGGTGCAAACTAAAGTCACAAGCTATGCAAACGATATTATAGTGAATATTGGGAAATTTCAACATATATATATATATATATATATATTTTTTTTTTTTTGCCTTTTTAGCTTCAAAACCAGGAGGACATTTACGGTTGGTGATTGACCAAATTAAGAAACAGAAACTAGGAAATGATTCTGAGAAAGAACCTAGTTGCCGCCAAGAAAAATACACAACAAGAGCTGCTAATATCATATGTGATATGATTATGTACATAACAATAGTGAGGAGCACAAGTGTCTACACTCTGATTAATTATTAAAACATTTTATATCTTAAATTTAGGTAAAATTATTAGCAGCTAAGTTTTAAAAAATTTAAAATTCTACTCCAATTACAATTCTATTACCAATTTTTTTAAAAGCATATATATATATATATATATAATTATTTTGACATTTAACATAATTTTGTATTTTTATTATTATTTAAAATCTACTTGGCATTAAGACTTTTAAAACCCAACCTTTGTTGTAGTTGTAATATGATATATAGATTATAGATGCATATAACATATTATTTTATTTATATCTCAGAAGCATATAAGATTCTTTTTTTTTTTTGTTGGTAAACTAGAGAGATTTTAGAAACTAAGGGGGAGAAACATTGGCACTCACAGAGCGATCAAAGGTCACTCCGGAGTTGTCTAAATTAACAAGAAACAGAACCTTAGAAGGAGGACTTAAGAAAACAAAAAAAATCTACATTTAATAGAGCACCACACCACGCAAGAGTGTCGGCACATTTGTTCGTGTTCCTATAGCAATGTTGGATTTTCACTTGGGGAATAAGCCTTAGCCCTTCCTTGCAGTCCGCCAGAATCGAGTTACTTGAACTAGAAAGGTCATCTGCTTTGCCAAGAAGATGAACCAGCAACTAAGCATCTAATTCAACTATCACAGCAGGCAGTTTGAGAGAAATACACAGCTGGATACCATCCCGAAGTGCCCAAAGCTTTGCTGCGACACTAGAAGCCCACCTTATAGCTCTCGCATAGCCTCTGATCCAAGCTCCATTTGCATCCCTAATAAGGCCTCCTCCCCCAGCCTGACCAGGATTTCCCAAGGAGGAACCGTCAGAATTTAATTTAACCCAACTAATTGGCGGCGGAAGCCACTTAACTTGGACTGTTGACTTGGTGTGGGCATCATGGTAGTTTGCTCCAACAAACACATACTCCATCGCCTTTGCCAGCACTTCCTCTTTAAGGTTTAAAGAAGGTTTGGCATTCTGAAAAACAACCCTATTTCTTCGGTTCTAGAGGCACCATAGCCCAATTGGAAACACAACCTTCCAATCAACCTCCAATGGACCATAACTGGCCGTACTACACACATTAAGCCTACACCAATCCAGCAGATTCATCCCATAGAAGCAATTAACTTGCATCGGGGGGGAGATAAATGCCCAAAAGGATTTAGCAAAGCTATAGGATCTCAATAAATGGTCAATGGTTTTTGAAGAGTCATTGCACAGAGGACACGTATCAGAAGCTAGGATTCCGCATTTTGCAAGAACAGCTCGCATCGGGATACTCTCGTGACAGCACTGCCAAAAGAAACATCGAATCTTTGGGATAGTGTGAGCTTTCCAAACCCAAACTTCACTAAATTGCCCACTGTTCAGATTACCCGATATGGAGCAAGCAATGTTATACGCATCTTTGGCATCAAAATCTCCATTAGGTAAAGATATCCAGGCCATCCGATTCGCAATGTTGGCAAGATGGGGAATGGGCGTGGCCTTAATGTCTAAAAGAATGTGTCTCGGAATGAGGAATGAGCATTTAGACTAGTCCCACCCTGTGGCATTAACCATATCCTTGATACGGAGAAACTCTTCCTCCCGTTGAAGTGGGCCGTGAAGAAGGTTTCTAAGGGGCCCTTTGTCCAGCCACCTGTCACACCAGAAAGACAGATTACTATCTCTGCCAGCTACCCACTTGGAGCCCTTTTTAAACACGTCATGCCCCTTTGCCATAGCACTCCAGACCTTAGAGCAAGCACGCTTAGGAAAACTCCTGCTAATGGACCTCCTTCTCAAATACTTTTGCCTAAGCACTCGAGCCCACAAGGCCTCCTTTTCTTTGTGAAACCGCTAGTTGAGCTTGGCAAGCAGAGCCTTATTTTTCTCACTTGCAGCTAATAAGCCCAAGCTGCCCTTATTTTTAGGTTTGGTGATCTTTTTCCAACTTATGAGGTGAAGTTTTTTCTTTGTTTCCGAATCGCCCCACAAGAAATTACAACTAAGCCTATCCATTGCTCGAGAAATTTTGGGAGGGATATCCACACATTGCATAATGTAATTAGGGATTGCCGAGGTTTTGGACTTAGTGAGAACCATTCTTCCCGCAAAGGAAAGCAGATGGGCTTTCCATCCAGCAAGACGGTTTTGAACCTGCTTAAGAAAGAAGCTATAATCCTGGTTGTCACCTGTTGCTTGATTGGAAAACCCAAATACTTCCCAAGATTAGGAGTAGATAAAAAACCCAAGATGTCACAAAGCCGATCTCTCTCATGGCCCGGGAGGTTTGGGGATAAGAAGACTCTGAATTTTTGATTGCTAACCTTCTGCCCTGACATATCACAGAAGGAATCAAGAACATCCCGAATTGCAGCATAGTTCTTTTGGTCCGCTTTAGCAAACAAGACTAGATCATCCGTGAAAAAAAGATGAGATATATTGATACCTCCTTGGGAAGCTCGGACCGGATTCCAGAGATTATCTTCACATTTATCAATAATAAGAGCTCCCAACACCTCCATACAAAGAATGAAGATATACGGAGAGAGAGGGTCCTTTTGTCTTATACCACTAGAAGGCAGAAAGGGGGGAAGGGCACCTCTATTGAAAAGGATTGAGACGGAGGAGGATGAAACACAATTCATAATTAGAGATATAAGCTGGTTCGGGAATTGAAACAAATGAAATGTGTCTCTAATAAATCCCCAATCCAACCTATCATACGCCTTTTCAAGGTCAATCTTAATTGCCCTAACCCCGGTTCGGCCTTTTTTCCTAGAGATAGTGTGGATCATCTCTTGAACAGTAATAGAATTATCCACCCCCTTCCTCCCAGGAACGAAAGCAGTTTGGAACGGAGACACCAAATCTGAGAGAAGAGGTCTAATATGCGCAATAATGATTTTTGTAATCATCTTATACACAGTGTTGCACAAACTTATAGGCCTATAGTTGCTGAGCTGCTCAGGGCTTGGGCATTTAAGGATGAGGGTCACTAGAGTTTGATTAAGGTAATTTGGAATTTTGCAAGAAGTAAAAGCCTCCTTTATTACCTTTCTGATCGAGTTCCCAACCAATAACCAAAAACGTTGGAAGAAACCAGTGTGGAGTCCATCAGGACCCGAAGCTTTGTACGGTTTAAGGGACCAGAGAGTTGCACTAATTTCATCATCAGTGATTGGACGATCAAGACTTTCTTTCTCGGCATCCTTCAGAGCACATTTCCAAAAGGGAGGGTTCTAGTAAGCTCGATAAGAGGTTGATGCATCTGTGGTAAAAAGCTTGACGAAACCGTCCCGAATAAAACTAGAAATTTCAGTATCCCCATTGAGCCAGTTGCCCATGTTGTCCTTCATACTCACAATACGATTCCGTCTTCTTCGCACCAAAACAGAAGTATTGAAGAAAGTTGTATTCCTGTCGCCTTGCACCAATAAATTCACTCTTGATTTCATTGCCTAGAATTCCTTCTCAATCTTGGACAAATCCACATACTCACTGATAAGCCTTTTTTCCTGCTCAACTAAGAAATCATTTGGCGTACTAGAAAGGGCCACTTGAATACCTTTTAACCGAGCTCTGAGGATTTTTTTCTTGAGGAAAATATTACCATAATGTTCCTTGTTCCACACCTTCGCTTTTGAGCTAAATTGATCAATAGCCAATTGAAGATTTGGGGCATCAATCCAGACATCACGAACCAAATGAGAGAATGAGGGGTGCGACAACCACATTGGTTGGAAGCGAAAAGGCCTGGGGAAAAAAGCGGAGGGAGGTTTGTGGAGAGACAACAGAACAAGGCAGTGATTAGAATGAACTCTTTCCAAATGTTGAACGTAAGCATCCGGATAGAGCTCGTTCCACTCAGAATTTGCAAAAACACGATCTAGCCTTTCCTGGATAAGGTTGGTAACAGGACGACGATTGGACCAAGTAAACCGGGCCCCAAAGAAACCAAGATCGACCATTCTACAAAAATCAAGACACTTCTTAAACCGGAGAGCTCTAGAAATTTTGACAGTTCTACCTCCAAACTTGTCATCACCAATAAGCACCTCATTGAAATCTCCCATCAAAACCCAAGGAAGAGAGTGAAGAGAAGCTACAGTTGTTAGATTATTCCATAAAAGACATCTTTCAGCATATCTAGGGGAAGCATAAATAGCTGAGAGAACCCAAGAATAATTAGAAGATATTACCTAAACAACGACGTGAATTTCTTGCTCAATGGTGGCAAGTTCTGAAACCTCAACTTGCGATGCATCCCACAAAACCAAGAGACCTCCAGCAAGCCCTATAGTCTCTGTGTGGATAGCTCGGTTAAAAGGCAATCTGTTCGAAATTGCTTTGGCTTTTAAGCCACCGATTTTCGTTTCAGTAATTACCATCACAGCAGGAGAATAGAGCTGAACCATATCTCTTATAACACCATAAAAATTGGGGCTTTAAGCTCCCCGAAAATTCCAAATAAGAAAATTCATAAGGACAGACTAAAAGAAAGGGGAAAGACTTCAAGAAGACAATGGGACTAACCCAGCTTCCTCAATATGCATCTCATCGGTGTCATCCTCATGGTGACCAAGACCAACCACGTCATCAACCCCGACTGCAGCATCAAGATGAGCACCCCAACCACCAGAGCTAGGAAGGTCCTTGTGCACAACACCCCTAAAATCACAAACCATCCCCTTCGTATCACAGTCGAAACTCTGGCGATCGTGCGGATTAGGGTCAAAATCTGTTTGGGCATCCTTTTGTTCCACTCTTGGATAGTCCCGGATTGTTAAGAGTTTGGCATTGGCAAAGCTGGATGAGACATTAGCGACAATGTTACCTGAAACTGGATTCCCCGGGATGTTGGAAATCTCCAATAACGGTGGTCTCTCCGGCTCCATCCTCGAGGATTCACCCTCCACAGGCTACTTCGATTTCCCCTCCAACATCCTGTCTTTGATTAAGCTTGAGCTACCGACAGAGAAACCCCTAAACTCCCCTAGATCCATCCCAAAATCCCTAGTAACGCCGACCCCCTTTCCTTCAATGGCTTTCCACTTTTGGGTAGGATTCCCTCTGTCCACCACAATAGACCTTTTAGAGTCATTGGATTTAGCATTGTAAGTCGTTGGTTTTTGACCTTTAGCCTCGGTATAACCTTTCACTGATTTTATGCTTGACACGTGTCATTGCCTTAGAAGAGAGAGAATGAGTGCGATCTGCAAATAGTGCACTGAGAGACAGAGGCCCCTCCAACATGCTTTGACCCACCGGTTTAACATGGTTAGCGTTGTCCTTTTCTTCCTGGCTTAGGCTTGGATCTAAACATCCTGGGCTTCGAGATGGGCTAGACTCCATAGAGTACTTATAAGGGGAAAGGCGTGCACCCTCTTTCTAAAATTGACCCTTACCTTTCTTTTTTCGTGTAACTAACATTCAAGTCCTAAAGGAACCCTCATGGGCCTCTGACATGGGCTCGGGTCACACCTCAGCATCGGTCTTAGCACTCTTGTCATCACCCATAGCTTCAACCCCCTTCCCCGTAGAGTTTGTTCTCACTGTTGGCTGCATCGTATACGACCACGATTCCGTTCTATGGTCTACTAGGCCACAGGAGACACAAAGGGAGTTTAGACCTTCGTACTGCACCGTTTGGTCTAGCTTGCCAATATGGAGAAGCCTAACGAGGAGCTTATTAAGTTTTATTTGAATGCACAACCTGGCATATTGACCCCACGCTTCCGATGCTGTGTGCGTGTCGATCCGCAGGACCGGTCCTATCACACTACCTATTTCGCGTAACACCGAGCGTTCATAGTATTCAAAAGGAAGCTCAGTTAGGCGAACTCAGACAGCCACCGAAGACTCAGAAGCTCGTGACGGTCTAAAGTTGGGTTCCCACCTTCTGATAGCTAAAAAGTGACCACCCATAAACCAGGGACCCCCTTTGAGAACCTTATCATGGTCAGCCTTTAGTGTGAATCTGATAAGGAAGCAGCCTCTGCCAAGGTGCACACAGTCCATCTTGCCTACTGGTTTCCACATGTGAATGATACATGCGTACAGAAACTGATACCCCACCGACTTGCCAAAGACTTTTATAATCAGTGCACTTGATAGTTGGGACCGGATTCTGGTTTTTGTCTCCCCTGACAAAATCACCTCCGCTTCACCGTCAGGATACACTTAAGTTTCCGTGTCCGAAAAAGATTTCGACCCCAAATCACATTCAAAGTCAAAAGCCTGCTCGTACGCCCCTGGTATATCACCAAGGAGTTTATCTCTGAATGATCTCCCAGGTTCCCCGAAGGAGATCGGGGAGGAGTTTTCCTGCGTGCCAGGAGCATTGTGCACTTCCTTAACCTTCTTAATGCTTCTTTGGAGCTCCTCATCTTCCTCCCTAGAGCGTCCAAGGCAATCAGACGTGGAGTTCCGCACATTCACGTACATGTTCTCGTCCATCATGTTGACCTAGTACAGTTTTAAGAACCCAGCCACTCCACGTATAGCATATAAGATTCTATTTGCATATAAGACTCATTTACATATATCTAGGTGTCAAAGTCGGCATATTTTCTTAAAGGTCCGATACCCACATTCCACGAGTAGCTTCTTGATTCGCCCAATTTAACATAGACTACATGACCAGGTTTTGGCGCCCATAATGGACTAGGGGTTGGTAGTAACCTTCTCAAGCAATTGAGCCTAATAATTAGGGGTGTTTGACAAGCTAGTTTAAACACATTTTAAACAACATTACATACTTTTTTCACACATTTTTTCACCCACAAGTATATCAAAAATACCCAAACAACATAACTTAAACTACTCTCCCAAACACCCCCTTAATATCTTGAACTAGTCCAGATTGATTAGTGATAGCGGCTAAGCAATTTTCTTGAAAGCCAGGTGGATAATTTACAAGCCCACCAATTAAATAACTTTGCTAAATAACTATTTATGTTTTGATATTTCTTCCAAATCCAAATTCTTTGATAAATTTGTATTAGTTTTCTCTAAAGAACTCATATGTGTGGTCACTGCTCTGACATCACTTAAACTCCCACATTGTGTTATGATGTGAGACCACTTAGGCACTAATTAGACTTGCCACTACTTGAACCCACAACCCTTGGACTTATTGGTATGATAAATCACAAGGAGTTCCTACCACTAGACCACCTCCCTAAGCGGTATAATTAAACTATAGTTGAAATTATATAATTTGATTTTTTATTTATTTAGGAACTTAAAGAAATAGGCTCACCAACCTTGCATAATTAAAAATTATATATTAATTTTTACTACTAAATTGACTATGTATATTATTTATCAATTACAAAATAGTAATATGATATCTTATGAATTTATTTTATTAATAATATCAAGTTTATACATATATGTTTCTCAAAAAAAGTTTATACATATATATATATATATATATATATATATATATATATGTATAGTATAATACCGCATCATACTCACAAACTTATTGATAACACATTATTCTGTTTGAACTTGGTTTATCTAATAGTCAAACCTAAATTTGTGCTAGAGTTCATTTGATTTACTAAATAAATGAATATAAACAAGTTTTTTTTTCTTTTTTTGAACCGAGTCCAAATTGTTCATAAATAATTTAATTAATTTATGACCCAAAACTTCCTTTCCGATGGGGCAATCTTTACATGCCCATAATAGTTGAGAGGGAGATGGACACCAACACGTTTACTAGTGAGAGAAAGGTGATTTGAACGCAAGACACTTTCCAAGCAAAGTCTTGTTGGCCCTAGGCCTTGACCATCAGGCCACTTGCCACGTTGGCATTTATATATTTTACTTGTTGAATATTTAAAAACAAGACCTATCCAAAAAAGAAAAAGAAAAAAAAGAAGAAGAAAGCCCTATCATCCTAATACCATCCCATCATTTGTTGCATCAAAGCCGAGGTCATTGGTAAATAATTAGTGATTGCAAAATAAATTAAACTTTGGGATTTCTTCAAATTCAAATCTCCTAAGCTTAATTTATTTTGCTGTCACCAATTATGCATCCATCAAAGCCCAAGAATAACATTTTCCCTCTCAAACATCTTATGAAACAGTCACAGGCCCCTCAGGGACTCTGGTCCCAGCATCTTTACCTTTTTGTGACAGCATAAAATGAGGCTCATAAGTTGCATCACTGAAGCAAGCATGCAACAAAGAAAGCTGCAAACCAATTTAGTGGAAGCACTCATCTCTCTGCTTTATGTGATCAATAAACCAACATTCAATTACCTGGTCCAAGAAACTCATTGTCTTGATTTCACATTAAAAGTTTGGTATGTTAGGTGCCAACCCACATGGTAGGTCCATTCCACTTTTTAGAACCAAACCACAATGATGTAATGTAACGCATAATTGTCCCAGTGTCCAGACTACTTGAATTCTGTCTACTTGCGCTTAATTGGAGGAGACAAATTTAGGAGATTGTCTAGTTGCTTATTGTCATATACTTTGTCGGGTAATTGCCGCTTAATTGGAGGAGACAAATTTGGAGGTCAGTACATAATGCAACAGAGAGATGCAGATGCTAATGCTAATGCTAGACCATATGAAAATAATACCAGGACCCCAGGAACCAATTTGCTTGGGTAAGCTTATAATATATCAGTAAAAATTGGGAAGATACACTTGTACATGTAAATGAAAGATTCATTCTTGATGACAATCTTTTGATTTGCTTGTGCGTTGAGAATTGAATTTTTCACAATGTCTGTATGTGTCTAGGATGTGGAAGCTCTGCCCTTGCGGGCTTTTTTTCCGGCTTCCTCATCCTAAGTCCTAACATTCTTTATCAGCTCTATTGCAAGTGTCATGAAATATTCTTTTTCCGTTCTTTTGCTTACTTTGGAAGTAAGAGATGAAGAAACGGCTAGGAAAAAAGGTAGGAAACTAATTATGAACTTGGGGGCGTGTATATCACGTTGAAGTCGCTAAGAGTCCATTCTGCTATTTCATCTTTGTCACTAACAAAAATTTCAGTACCCACATCTAGGGATGTCCATATTCTTCTAGCAGGACGGGAACCAGGATCCTGCAAAAGAAAAGAATGCATCGCTTTTAATCAGATTCATTGCAGTTTTTTTGGTAGTAGTAACCTGACATAAAAAATGCATCAATTATTAGTCAAAAGGATTCATTACATATCTATACGAGTAGTAGGTAATTTTGGAGTACAGTTGATGTGGTACTCCACACTAATAAACGCGAGTCACCTAATAATAGACTAAAATTAACTCTCTCATATTACGTTATGAGCTTATGTCATATTTTATATGAAATGACTTGTATTATTTATTGGAGGACTGTGTCACTATAATTATCCTATCTTTTAGTAGTAGTAATAAATGACTTTCTAAGTTTCTAACCTGATAGAAGTAGAGTCTACTGGACAACCCACCAACATCAAGCTCCCATGCCCTTGCATCACCAACCCAACCGTCTCCTTGTTTGATTGGATAGCCGTACTCAGTCCATATGGGGTGTGGCAGCAACTGAACAATTTCTTGTGCTTGAGGATTGCTATAAGGATCACAAGTGCTTACAGGTTGCTCCAAATGTTGAGCATTACCTGGAGCACAATAGTAATGATAAGCTCCATATGGGAATTGAGCAGTATCATTCCTGGAGATCTTTTTGTTGTCTGGAGTAATATGATATGGTGGGCAATTGCCTATACTTGTGGAGCTGCACCAAGCTGGAGTCTCAGGGTTGATGATCATCTCACTATATCTGGTTACATCAGTGAGCACATCTCCATCACAGGGATCACCATTGTTCTTCCAGCAGCTACCCATATCTATTAGGTAGAACTGGCTCTTGGGCCCTCCTCCTCGTTTGATATCCAAAGTCAGCCTGACCTTAAAATTAGGTGACTCTGGTAGCTGAAATATAACTAAAATTGTGACTACTGGAATGAAAGGAGCACGGGCAAGACAGCATGCTGAATCTATTTTTCTAAGCATTTAATAAACATGAGTACATGACCAAAGCTGGACTGAGACCCGCAAATGTCAATTCTGGTTCAAGTGGTCCAAGTGCAGACTTGTTACAAGGTGATGTTAAATTAATATCCAATTTGGTCTATTTCAATAAATAATCAGGACAGCAAGTACATAAGTGCTAATGGAACACAGTGAGAATGATTATTTAGTTTAAAACTTTTGGGGTACTATTTCAATGTTGTAATGAATATGCTTATGAAGTGAAAAATGAGAAGAGTTCTTTTTTGCTTGATTAGTTGGGGAAAACCTATGAGTCTACAACCAACTGGCAACTCATGGTTGCAGTGCTCAGCATTTGAAAAAAAAAAAAAAAGAAGACAAAAACAGAACTAACAACTGCATGCATTTGCAAACTATATAGGCAGGGTTCATGTGATCCATTGGTAACAATTTTTATATAATGGCCTTGTGACCTTCACTGAATCTTAAAGCACAAGTTAAGGATAAGGACGACTTTATGTTTGACCATGGTTAGGTATGAATTTTTAATTCATATGAATCAAATAATAAATCTATTCAGGGGAAGAGATCAATGGACAAAGATTAATTATTTATGCCTAGACCTGACATGGAACCAATTGATTGCAGGAAGGCCAATTAGCAGTCCAATAACGAGCTTCTCTTGTTATCATATCTCCTTAAAAAAATCTAGAAAATCCAATCTCTCTCAACCATTCACTAATATATGTTTAGGTCACCAAGAAAAACAATAAGACTCATTTCTGTTATTTACTTTATTAAAGTAAAAAAGAGTCAAAATATACAATGAAAAATGCTTACTATATTTCAATTATAGCCTAGAGAGAAAAAATTTCAAATGGGTATTGAATTAATGACTTCTAAGGAAAAAATAGCTTCCAAAGAACTCATACTTACTGTTTTGAGCATTCCCCTTGTGTTATAATGATACCCACCAGAGAATCCTTTGGTTGCATCAGCTCTGAGGTATAGCATCAACCATGGGTACTTCTTTGAGGTCTTGAGCTTATGATTGAATACCCAACTTCCAACACCAACTTTTTTCTCCCAAACCACCTCATAGAAAGAGATTCCACTAAGTCCAGCACTAATGTCAGAATCCAAATCATAAGTTCCATTAAAACTTCCTCTCATTCTACCTCCGCCTAACAAATGTGTATGTTGATGATACAAGATGGGTTGATTCATACACCCCTTTCCAAAGCAAGGAAACCTCCCAGGATTGAAAGGAGGTACCTTTTTCCCATTTTCAGGACACAAGCCAGACTGAGTGTCATAGTTACCATTTTTCAGCATGATCATCCAAAACTGCCATGGACTTGGGGTATCAACTTGACATAAAGCACCAAGATACTCCTCCTTCTCTGCAGCATAAAGGTCTACATCATTTGCAGCGCCTGGGCTCAACCCTGGGAATGGTTTACCCACCCCAAGTTCGTTATCAGCTTCTGAAACCTTGTGTCTCAATTCCAGAAAGGAACCTGCCCATTGTACCCAATATTCAGAATTCCTTTGTTAGTTTTTTTTTTAAAAGCCCAACGTAATGCTAGCTATTGACCAACATGATTATATTATTTAATTTCAATTGTTTACTACAGCCAAGAACAAATCATGCATTCTGAACATATATAAAAAATGGAAGCAAATAAAGAATATTCCCATTGGACATTGCCATGGCATTTAGATTATAAATAGAGGAAAAAGATTGAGAATTTCTATATAAAACAGAAAAAAGAAGAGAGTAAAAACTAAGAATTAAAAGCAAAACACATGAAAATAAAAAGGACAGCGTTGTTCATTCTTATGTTTCCTTCCATGGTAGTAGACATGCTTACTTGAGAGATCAAAACAATCAGCAGCTCTGGGACTCCCCATTCCAGGAGCTTCTTCTCCAACTTCATTGCAAAAGTTCCAAGCTTCAAATGCCACCCTCAGTCCATCTCTTCTCATTCCTGGGTCTCCCACTGCTGAGATATACTGTTCACCTCTTGCACCAGAAGCAATTATCACAAACACAGTTACCCACGAAAACAGCACATGCAACAGTAGCTCCATTGCTATTTCCAGGGTAGTGTTGTGTCACTGTTGTGCTTCACAGACACAACAGAACAAGCTGAATTTTATTTATAGGCACTTATTAACACAGGCATAGTTAGTTCCTCAGTAACTGTGAGGAACTAATTGACACTTATCAGCTTGCGGTGCTATTGACCCTTTCCATTGTTTTTTTAATTATATTTTATAAGTTGTAACTGTGAGACAGTGCTCATTTCCATTTCACCCCAATTCTGGGCTCTATTTTTGACAAAATGGAAACTAGTTTTTTCTTTTTCTAATGGAAAATTATTAAACTCTCACGAGAAACTTTCTCTAATTGTTCAACATTGAATCCTAACAATTTTTTTATGACAGAGTATGAAAATACAGTCCTAAATATGGACCCACCTCATCAAATGAGTAACTCATATTTATTTTTAAGGATGCTTAGTATTTTACACAAAAATAGTACTCTATGATTAAATGTTACACTAAAAAATTTATGAGATTGCTTATATTATGAAGAAAAAAAAATTTATTGGAGCTTTTGTTTATTTTACTACTTTTCTTTTTCTCTTTATAATTGAATTATTATTGTAACTAATTACAGGATATTAAAGAGACACCAAGGTCAAGCACTGAACCAAGCAAAAACAAATTTCGTTTTCTTGTAATCTTATCTTTTCTTTTTAAAATACAGGAGGTTGCTTTGGTTTGATTAGTTGACTTGATGACTCCAGGAGCAAGCCAAACCAAGAAAAAACAATTTTCGCTTTTGTAAAGTTCTCTTTTCTTTTGAAATACAAGATAGTATGATTTTATTACATAGTAATGCTAGAAACACAAATAATCTCACGATTTTTTTCACAACTCAAACACATGATGAATTGTGGATGGTGGAGATATTGACTCATGTGAAGTTGTGAACCCATACTTTTGTTTTGTTTTTTTGTTTTTTTTTAAGTTGTGGGAAAAATTATGTAATGATTTGTAATTCTAGCATTATTCTTTATTGTACCATCTATTCTCTATTGTATCATTAGGTCGGCACTTGGGTCCACCTACTTGGTTACTAGTGGGTTTTAGTCAAAAAGAAAAAGCGCAAATCTAGATTTTGTATAAAAATTATTTAAGTGGCAAAAATTATTTAAGTCATTGTCTTTGAAAAATAAATAAATAAGCAAATTTTTTTTTCTTTTTTTTTGTGTGTGAATAATTTGATATTTAGGTTTGAGGAATTTGAACTCTAAATATTTCATTAAAAAATATATTAAGAAGTATAATTAAAATGTGTTTGAATACCGCTTATTTGTTGAAAATTGAAAACTTATTGTTGAAAACACTGTAGCAAAATATTTTTTAATTGGCAAAAACAATGTAGCAAAAACTCTTCACGCGTTTTTAGTACTTCACTGGTTCATGAATAGTGCCATGGGACCAGCCAAACACAAACGCAAACGCAAATCATCACAAAACAACCGGACGCTTAAAATTTTTTTTTTAACAAGAATTGAAAGAAAGTAATAAGAATGAAAAAGGGAGAGGAATTTTGATTTTTTTGATAATTAATTGTAAAAGTGTCTTTTGATTAATACGAAGTTATGAAATAAATGCATTTGGATTCGGAAAATAATAAAGTTATGTAGAAAATACAAAATATTAATAATATAGACGTAAGAACGCAATTTGTGCCTAGGTCCAACAAGGAGGGTATAGGTCCAAAAAGCCAAAAACAATAAATTTATAGAGTATGGGTCAGAAACCTTATTTCTAATGAGCTTACATGGTAACAACAATGGCTCAAGATTACAAAATAAGGTTATATGGTAACAACAACAATGAGTTTATATAATGAAATTTATCTTTAGACTCAAGCCGAGGATCAGGTGCTTATATTTCTTCTTACTTAAAGATTAATTACCAACGTCCAGTCTACAGTCTTCTTCTTTCTATCTCTCCCTCCTCCTTTCTTCGGAGCCTTCTTTCTTCTTATACTTCATCCCCCTTCATCCTTGCTCTCCATGTGTAGATCTAGACTACTAACATGGATACTTATCTCATCAGCTCCTTCTTGAAGTCTTTAGGTAATAGCTGTAAGGCTGAGAATCACTGTTCAGATATCACTTCCTCATTAATGCAGCCAGAGACTTAGGTACATAGCATTCAATGCAGGGTGGTCGATACCGTACCGGTACCGGCCGTACCGACCGGTACATACCGTACCGGCTAGTGCACCGATACCGGTACCGGTACACTTCTATTTTGTACCGGAAAAAATACCGGTCGTGTACCGGCCATACCGGCCAATTTCGGGCAATACCGGCCGGTACAAAAAAAAAGCTTTTTTTTTTTTTTTAGTTTTGTAATTTTTGAATTTTTGTAAGGGCATAATGGTAACTTATTTACATTAACTTATTAGTATTATTTTTTTTCTTAGTATGTAATGAACAACTAAGCTTTCTATTTTTTATATTGTGTTTTTTTTTCTTTTAATTGATACTAAAGTCTAAAATTATGAATAATTTGTTTTGAATTGAGGTAATGTTTTATGATAAACTTTTATATTTACTATAATATAAGTGAAATATTATATGCTTATAAACATGGTTCTAGAGATTTTGGTGTGTGTGTGTGTGTGTATATATATATATAAAATAGCAGTAAACCCGAAACGGTATACCGGTATTGACCGGTATCCGAAATATATCGTACCGGTGGCCAAACCGGTATAGCCTCCAGTACGGTATTGACTTTCTTGATTCAATGCGGTGACAACAGCTTTTTCTGAGATATTTTCCAACCGTCCTTGCTCTCTGTGGCCTTATGAAACATGTCTTCATCCCCAAGACCTTCCAAAATATCATTCTAGTCAACATGACGTACCATCTGATCCTTACTGCACTTAACCGAGAATGTACTCCTCCTTGAATTATATACATTCACTTCGTTTGCATATTTGCTCTTGGGTCCGTAAATTTGATATCATTATTACCTTCAATCCGTCCTCGGACAAGTAAGCGTCCTCGGGCCAAGCCCATGGCCCAAAAAACATATCTTGGGCCTTTTATCCCCACAATAGAATTTTTTAAACAATTAACTTGTAGTAGTTAAACAAAAGAAAATCCCGTTTAATATAAGTTAAGGTTGAACTGAAACTACTTCTACTTGACAGGTTAATTTTTATATTGATATGTATTCGGCTTTTGATATGAGTTAAGGTCAGGTTCATAGTATAATTTGTGTTTTGCTTGTGTTTTCCCGTAAATGGAATTTGATAGATTCATAGTATATGTTATCTTTTGCCGAAATTAGAATTTGACAAGTTTATAGTATAGTTTGTGTTTTGTATAAATGAAATTTGACAAATTCATAGTATAGTTCGTACTTTGCATAAATGGCATTTGACGAGTTCATATTATAGTTTGTGTTTTGCTCATATTTTGCATAAATGGAATTTGATAGGTTCATAGTATAAGTTGTTTTGCGTAAATGAAATTTGATAGGTTCATAGTATAAGTTGTTTTGTGTAAATGAAATTTGATAGGTTTATAGTATAGTTTGTGTTTTACATAAATGGAATTTAACAGGTTCATAGTATGGTTTGTGCTTTGCATAAATTGCATTTGACAAGTTCATAGTATAGTTTGTGTTTTGTGTAAATGAAATTTAATAGGTTCATAGTATATGTTATGTTTTGCATAAAAGGAATTTGACAGATTTATAGTATAGTTTGCGTGTTTGCATAAATGGAATTTGACAAATTCATTGTATGATTTTTGCTTTGTAATAATGAAATTTGACAGGTTTATAGTATAGTTTGTGTTTTGCCTATGTTTTATGTAAATTAAATTTGATAGGTTCATAGTATTGGTTGTGTTTTATGTAAATATAATTTGATAAGTTCATAGTATAGTTTGTGCTTTGCATAAATAGAATTTGACAGGTTTATAGTATAGTTTGTGTTTTGCCTATGTTTTATGTAAATTAAATTTGACAGGTTCATAGTATTGGTTGTGTTTTATGTAAATATAATTTGATAAGTTCATAGTATAGTTTGTGCTTTGCATAAATAGAATTTGACAGGTTTATAGTATAATTTGTGTTTTGCATAAAAGGAATTTAATAGATTCATAGTATAGGTTGTGTTTAATTTGTGTAAAAATTTGATAAATTTCTAGTATAGTTTATGTTTTGCATAAATGGAATCTAACAGGTTTATAGTATGGGTTTTGTTTTGCATAAATAAAATTTGATAGGTTCATAATATAGTTTGTGTTTTGTTTATGTTTTGCCTAAATGGAATTTGACAGATTCATAATATATGTTGTGTTTTGTGTAAATAGAATTTGATAGATTTATAGTATAGTTTGTGTGTGTGTGTGTGTGTGTGCGCTTTTTATTTTTTATTTTATTTTTTTGTGTTTTGCGTAAATAGAATTTGACAGGTTCATAATATAGGTTGTGTTTTGCGTAAATAGAATTTGACAGGTTTAATGTATAGTTTGTGTTTTGCATAAATAGAATTTGACAGGATTATAGTATGGCCTGTTCTTTGCATAAATGAAATTTGACAAGTTCATAGTATAGTCTGTGTTTTGCTTGTGTTTTGCATAAATGGAATTTGATAGGTTCATAGTATGGTTTGTGCTTTTGTATGTTATGATCTTAGTGTCCCACATTGGTTAAGTGTAAGCTTAACCATATGTTTATAAGCTCTTGGGTACCCTCCCTTTGCAAGCTGGTTTTCAAGGGTGAGTTCTATTTTTGAGTTTGTAACATTTGGTATCAAAGCCAACCATCACCCCAATTAATTGGGTGTAACTCATTGAGTATGGGATCAAATGAGTTGTAGTTTTGTGGTCGGATCTCGGAAGGGCCAACCTAGAGGCTGAATTAAAATTACTGATAGTTGAGTAGAGCCACCAAAAAGAGAAAGGGCTACCAACGGGTCAGTGTCGCTAGAGTGAGCCGTCATGGACGTCGGCTGCGGAGCGTGGTGGTATGCTAGCTTTATAAGCTCTTGGGCACCCTCCCCTTGCAAGCCGGTTTTCAAGGGTGAGTTCTACCTATGGGTTTGTAATATTGCATAACTGGAATTTGACAGCTTCATAGTATAATTTTTGTTTTGCGTGGAGGAATTTGACAGGTTCATTATATAGTGTGTTTTGCGTAAATGATTTTGACAGGTACATTATATAGTGTGTAAATAGAATTTGACAGATTCATTATATAGTATATGTTTTAAGTAAATGGATTTTTACAGATGCATTATGTAATGTATATTTTGCATAAATGAATTGTGATACATTCATAGTTTAATTTAATTAGAACAAAAATTAGTTTCATTCTACTCTTAAAAGAAACTTTTTTGATAAATATAGGAAACACATTTTTTCCAAACAAATGATTGTCATGGAAATATGGATTTCTAAAAATATGATTGTTCGATATAAAAAACTTTTCATAAGTTTTAAAAAATATGACCGTTATTATAATGATTATTTGAATATATGACCGTTGGAAACAAATAATAAAGAAAGAATGAAAAAGAATATTTAACTGAGATGGTATAAATATAAAAATTGGGATGTTAGGTGTATTGTAATGTGAGATAAAGTAACTTTTGAGGTGGTAAAATAGTAACCGGTTCCCATTCCCGGATGCTAGTGCTCTTAGAATTGATTGATGTTAGGGTATTACAAATTTACTATATAGAACTAACAGCTGTGTCAACAATAAATAAAATAATTTAAATATTCATTTATTAATTGGTTGAAAATCATTAATCACATTTATTTCTACATTATTTTGTTAATTTTATGTAGATTTTTTTATAAAAAATTTATGATTTTCAAATAACATTATTAGTAATTTAGGATTGTGAAATTCTATGTCCTTAAATTATTTATTATTGTATTTTTAAATTCTGTTAAAAATTAAATTATACACAAAATGTTTAAAGTAAAAAGAAACATATACAATGGATATACTTGAATAAATAAAAATAAAATGTATTTGAAATTATTTCTTAACCTCTATTTTAGACACCTGAAAAAAAAAAAAAAAAAACTGTTCCGATGTTATCAAATTTTAGAGACACCCAATTTGTTTTTTTTTATTTATTTATTATTATTTACAATCGCTAAGAGTACAAGTTTTGATTTAGTAGTTGATTTATATAAAATTGATGCTCTAATCACAACTTACCGCATTAACAATTAAGAAAAAAAAAATTAAATTGTAAATTTTTTGGCATGTCAACTTGAAATGGAGAGAGCATATTTCACGGTTAAGATTTATTTCCTATATTTAATAGGATCTTCTCAATTTCAATGAAACAGAGAAAGTAAATTTCTGTGTTAAAATTTTATTCCTTAGATTGAGCCACTACAAACTAACATGTTATTTAAAATTTTAAATATTGTGACTTGTCATTTTTTTTTTTTTTTTGAAAGGGTGACTTGTCATTTTTAATATTAACCTTGAAACTTTATTCATTTCAAATGGGAAGGGATTTTTTTTTTTAGAGGAAAGACATATCATATCATTTTAAATTTTAAATAAAGTAACACCGAATACAATGTTAGATTTGTCGTATCTAATCTGAATAATAAAGTAGGTTAATGAAGAGAATCTTTCACCATGTTAATCATAGTCTCATATACTAATGATAACTGTCCAAAAGGTCTGCAAATTGGTTTCTCCCCAACACCCTACCCAGGCTGATTTTTCAGGAAAAAGGGCCAGGTTCTTATCCTTTTGTCTGCCTTAGTGGAAGGCTTTTCCAACCATTGAGGCACTGATGAGTAGTCTGATAAAATTACTCGCATGGCTAAATCAGTGGCCCACGTACTTCTAGATTAGAGGGTGATGATTATCTTATCTGGTACCAAATCTTCAATTTCCACTCAAATGTATATAGGTTTTGCTTAGTCCATATGGACTTCTTGCATTCACAAACATAATGATTATCGATTTCTAAGCATTGAATATTATTCTTTCAAATTACATCTGGGGTGATTGTTTCCACAAAAGGGTTCAATTCAAATCCTCAAATGTTACGTAGAATTGGCTAAGAACGAACTCAAATTTGTCAAACTAAACGTATGAGAGTACATCACCAAAACTAATGTCTCGAGGATCATGGATATAATAAGGAAACAGGTAGCGAATTAGGTGGTGCGTAACACTATTCAAAAGGCAAATAATACATCTAAACAGATGAAGATGACTCATGCAAATTGACTCCTCCACTCCACCTGGGTTGCTCTGCGTTGCAGCCATCAATCATTTTTTTACTTGCATGTTTCTCATACAATACGTACGAGAGAGATCATGATAATCTAAGTAATTGATATTTGTAGAAGAAAATGTCAATTTTTTTGGCTCAATGAGTATTAAAACCTTAGGAAATGTAACATTTGAAGCTCATGGGAAATATTATTGCAGACCAAACTTCCTTGACAAAATGAAATAAAAATTGAACGTATGGGAAGGTTCACTTGGAGCTCTAGCAAACCAGCCAAATCAATGTGGTGGAGGTAGCTTGTGTTTATCCAGTTGGCCATGAAATTTTTCTTCCCTTGCGAGTTGCAACTTGCAACATAGGCTTCAAACTCCTTTGAATTCACACCAAGTGAGGTTTTTTTTGTTTTTTGTTTGGGGGGGGGGGGGGGGGGGGGGGGGGGGGGGGGGTTATGTGTACATTGTACGCTAAGTCTTAATAATAGTTGTCATGACTAGATCTTTTCTTTCACACTTTTGTTTTGAAAAAAAGAAAAGAAAAAAGAAGAAGATGTTTTTGACCACCTATTTTCCTTGCTTTCTTCTATTTACTCATCATATGTTCAATTGTTCGTGACTACCAACTTCTGATTTTGGGTAGTGTTTTGATTTTGTTATCTTTTCATTGTATATGCACACCACCAAAAAAAAAAAAACAAAAAAGATTATTGGTTAGAAGAATTCCTTTGGCCTTGAGGTACAAACATAATTTTTGTGTCAGAATTAAGATAAAAAAACTACATAAAAATGAATCATATGAAGTAAGTTGAGGGTTAATTTAATAGACCTCTATTTCAAAAATTTCATGTACTAGGAGTAGTGTAGTAATGTATAATTAATTTATTATGGAGTGGTTATTAGTTCACCTACAACACCTGGTTGGTTGAAATTGAAATCGACAGGCAGACAAAGACAATAAAAGGGTTTCTACTTTCTAGTTTCTAGCCCCATCTTTACTCATTAGTCATTAGTCATTAGCCACACGGGTACTACACGGTCTACAAGTTGTGGGCCACAGCTCAGAATAAACGTCGGTCAAGCCATTTGATTAATTATTTTTGGCAGTATATATTGGTTGGGATTGATTATTGATCGATCTCTTCCTCTACGCCCATAGTTAATAGTATACCATTGAATGTCAATTATAGTTACTCAATTTCTTTTTTAGTCTTTGTTTTCTTGTTTATTGTCCAACTCTGCAGCACACAATGCACATTCACATTAGCATCAATATATTTTTAGTCAAATTTGTTCAGTTTTGTTAGCTAACCTAATCTAATATTCACAAACAATTGCATGAATCTCAATACTCTATTACTACTAGCTTATAATTTCATGTATATCATAAAATACATAATATAATTCTTATATATATAATTTAAATACTATTGATAGTTATTTTTATATTTCATTAACTCTTTAAAAAATTTTGTTAGGATATTATTAGGTATAAAATGTAAATTGTCTATGTTTATTTATTTATTTATTATTGTGAAGTATTTTTTCTAATCTTTTTTTTTTACGATTCATTTATTTTAGACTCTTTGGTTTTTGTACTTTTTTTTTTTTTGATGATACAAGATAGAATTCTACTCTAACCTAATTTCAGTGTATATGTGTGTGAAGTTCATTTCTGAAGACTTGAACCCCGACCCTTGTCCCCCACACCCCACAAACATTTATATTTGTGGAGTGACCATCGCACCAAGGATGCGCAGTGGTTTGGCTTTTGTACTTAATAGCTCATTTGGATGAATATTTATAATGTGTTCCTACATTTGATTCTAAAATTAAGAAATAAAATTCTTTAAGAATAAATAATTTAGGACACATGACACAAAATTGAAACTCTAATTTGAAATTCTAATTTAAGTTTTTCTTAATTTCACCTATTATTATATATATAGATTACATTTTAATACTGCTTCCTCTCTCTAAAAATATATTCTTTTTTTTTTCACCAAATCATTCCCCAAAACAATTTATTTTAACAACCATAGAGCCACCAAACCAAAAACTCATAGCAAAAAAAACAAACACACACATACACACACTAGAAACCAAACATTATAATCAAAGAACACTCTACTAGATTGCCAGAGTACCACCAACTTGTGACACAATGCACCACCATGGAAGGCCATTGAGTTTGATATCAGGTTGGAACATAGGATTCAAAGCCATTTTCTGCTTCTCTCTCTTCAAATTTGATTTTGTTTGGCGTTCAATCTTGGTATCTTTAACCCAACTAGGTATATGAACTTAGTACTCTTATACTATGTATATGAACTCATTATTAATGTTAGAAATATATAATAATATGTTAGATATATATAATACATGTTTACCAAAAAAAGATATATATAATACATATTAAGGCTAATATGTATTATATATCTTTAACAAACGAAAGTCAGTCAACAAATCCTAGTCAAAGTCAATTGTCAATCAAAAGCTACATGGTCTGGGTTGGTTCCAAGTTTCCAAATCGGGTTGTAGAGAGGTTGACATCATCTTGATGACGTGGCACTGACTTGGACTAGGGCCAACGTGGCTAGGGCCGGCGTGGCTAGGGCTTGCGTGGAGCTAACGTGGCTAGATGACGTCATCAGATGACGTCAGGATGACATCAGAGGTTTTCGGCGCATGGCTGGTGTGTGCAATGTCCACTGGCGCGTGGAGGAGAAACCAAAAACCCTGGCGGTGTGTGTGAGCGAGATCGGTGGCTAGACTTCTCACGTTTTGTAGATCGGAGGGCTATGAGGCCGACAGAGCAGTGCGTGTACCATAATCCAATCTGGGATTCGATAATTTTCGGTGGCATGTGGGAGGAGATACCAGAGGCTTTGTCAGCGAGTGGGGGCAAGTGCGAATGCTGATGGAAGCCAAACTTCTAGGTTTTTCTCGTGATATGCCGTGGACCACGTCTGTATTGTTGGTTTCATTAGGCAAAGGCTTGATGTGCACAGATTTGATAGGTGAGTGGCACGGCTTGCTTGAGAGATCATAGACCTAGCGGTGAGGTAGCAACAGAGTTTCCGTGGGAGCTGTGTGATGCTATAGGCCTAGATCTGAAAGAAGGCGTGGGATCCGATAATTTTCGGTGGCGTGTGGGAGGAGATACTAGAGGCTTTGTCAGCTAGTGGGGGCAAGTACGAATGCTGATGGAAGCCAGACTTCTAGGTTTTTCTTGCGATATGCTGTGGAGCACGTCTATATTGTTGGTTTCATTAGGCAAAGGCTTGATGTGCACAAATTTGATAGGTGAGTGGCACGGCTTGCTTGAAAGATCATAGACCTAGCGGTGAGGTAGCAACAGAGTTTCCGTGGGAGCTATGTGATGCTATAGGCCCAGGTCTGAAAGAAGGCGTGGGCACTGTTGTAGATTTGTGTTGCGCGTGCGGGAATCTTGTTTGTTGTGTAGAGATGTTTATTTGATGCCAAGAACGAAGTTTGACTTTGATACCATGTTAAATATATATTAGCAACGCAATGTGTTATACTATGTTGTATATGCTAGAATGGATGCAGAATGGGAAGTATAGAATAAAAATACTGAGAACACGAAGGTTACGTTGTTTAGCCTTGTCAGCCTACATCCATAGAGGAATACCTTAATGACTACCTTAAGGACTACCTTAAGGACCACATCTTTAATATATAAGAGTGTAGTACAATGACATGTGTTACAATGAACCCTAACATGAGTATATATAGGCGACTAAATCATAAACTGCTAGTATAAGTAAGTATGGGCTTGGGTCTATAACATTGGGTTAATATGTACTATATATCTTTAACAATTAAAAACTAGTTGAGATTTATATTTATTTGTTAGTAATAGGTATCGTTTTTGTTAGTAAGGCATAATGTGAGATGTGGTGTTTGGTCACCTTAGTTCACACATCACCACTGAACTGTGGATTAGAGAGAGAGAATATGAATAAAAAAAAAAAATTGGGTGTTTTGGTGAACAATACCTTAATAAATGTATTGATATATTGTTCATTTGTTATTTTTCCACGAGAATTGTGAGTTTGATGCACACACCATTTAAATAGGTTTAGCTATAATTTTTAGAAAAATCTTATTTAGATGAGCCTGATGTTACTATCGCTAATTGAGTTTCCTCATGTATTCGAGAAGGAATCATCCCCATCCCCATCTCTTCTATTTTATTCTATTCTATTCTCTATTTTCAACTCTTGTTGTGCAAATGAAATAAGGTTCCTCCTTTTTTTTTGCCTCCTTTCTCTTAATACAAAGTTTATTTGACATTAAACATAAATCATTCAGTCCAAGTTTTAAAAATATTTTAAAATAAATATGAAAATGAAAAAGGAAAATAGAAGTACAAACAATATATTGTAGAGGAATGCCTATAAATACCATATTATTTCCATTATTATATTTCAATTTAGTAAAATATTATGTTATTTTACTATAATTTTATAAGGTATTATACCTAACAACTAAGTTAGTCCTCTAATGTAGTAATTTATTGTATTTAGTATACATGTTTTCAAATTTTCATCACACTTTAAAATAATATATATATACACACACACACGCCCATAGTTACTTGAAATTACATGACAAGTACACAGTGTAAGCCTAAGTTTTTATGAACAATAAATTAAATAAAAAACTATAGAATAATTTAAAATAAATAATGAAACTTCTTTTAAATATCTTGAAAAAATTAATCATTTAATTTTAATCAAATAGTTTTACTTAAAGCAAATTAAGTTAATAATATTTAAGTTTGGACTATTTGTATACAAATATAATATGGGAAATAGTTAATACTATATTTATAGTACTTTCAAAAATGGAAATTCTCTACTTTTCATTTTTTTTTTTATAGAAATATGTTACATACGTACGTGTATAATATAATATACTACACATATAGGATTGAAAAAAAAAAAAACTCAATCCTGGAGCGATTATGCTTTCCCCTCCAAATTAAAAGGGGGAAATCCCTAAGTTAAAAAAAAAAAGTTTTAATCTTTGAAAATTCCAAGATTATGATGGACTAAATTAACCCCAAATATATCTTTATGCTTCTTTTTTTAGAATAAGTACGTTAATTTTTTTTTTTTTGTATAAACAAATATGATAGATTATTTTCTTTTATCTTTTTGGAGAAGAATACTAATCATTATCATTAAAAAGAAAAGTAGCTAAAATAAGCTATGAGTACATTATTGATGTGTGATGGAATATCCTCTATCCACACAAATAAATCACTCATATATCTAGTCAGCTTATGAGTTACAAAATTACTTTATCTACGGACATGAGAAAAACTAAGCTAAGATTACGCTAAAAGGCTAAATGGCTATATTAGTTTTGCAACAAACGATTAAATTCTCATTAATTAGGATAGTTCACTTTAGGTTAAAAAAAAGTTTATTAGCTAACTTTAAAGAAATTTTAAAAGTCTACTCTAATATAGTTTAGTTTAAATAAAACTCTATTAGCCAAGACTCGAGAAATTAAAAATTCTTACTCCAACTAAAATTTTATTTGAAATAAAATTAAAGAATTTTAAAATAATTTGAATTATTATTTTCATCTATCATAATTATTTTTAAATTTTAATATTATAAAATTTACACATTACATACCATCCTTACATAATTACACCAAGTAGTTCAACATATTTTGCAGTCCGATAATTTAATCCAGATATAACTCTACTAAAGTTTCAAGTGGCTGATTAAAGTTTCAATGTTATTTTGAAAATATCTATATTGTTTATATAGAATTTTTAATTAATTTATACATTGTCAGAGCATACTACTTGCTTATAAAAAAGAACTCACACCTACTCTTTTGGGTCATTAATTCAAATGGTTATGAAATTGAAAGAAAAAAAAAATTGTGAAAAGATACTGCCATAGTATTAGTCTAGCTATAAATAGTATCTTACACAAGATTTTAGTGACAAAATTAAATGAATGTACAGAATAATGATTGACTGTCCCAAAAATTCAATTTAATAGAAAATATAAATTTAATCATTATCCAAAATTTAACATGGCCTAATGGCTTTACTTCTATACCCTAGTAAAAAAATTAGAGCATGGTAGAAATTGTAGTTTAGATAGACATATCACATATACGAGTTACTCAAAAACCTTAGAGAAGGAGTCTCCTAGGATTTCATTCTCTGCAGCATTCTAGCATTGCATCTGGCCTTGAATGGATCAGAACCGTTCCTTGCAATCTTTCCCATGCAGGTCCCACACACAAAACAAGATGCCTCTTCAATTCCAGCACATGCTGATACCGTAGACAATAAAAAACCCTTATTTACTTGTTGAAGGGTTTAAGGACAGGGTTTAAGACTTGCGTATCACTCTTAGAATAACTCATACAAAACCCTAGCAAGAGAAAGAACAAAAACAAATAGAACCAGAGCAGTTCAAATTTCACACCAGAGAAGAAGAAGAAGAGGCCAAAGATGTTGAAACCCAGTAACCTTCACAGCCTGAAATCTTTGAAACACCATGTAGACATGGCCTCAAGTTTCAGGGCGCTTACAACCTCGTCTTCCTTGCTTCTCAGGCAACCCTATCTCCTCGACACTCAGTCCACCACTCAATCTCCTCTCCTCCCAACTCCATACCAATCCTCAGTCCGTAATTTTTTTAGTTCCAGAGACCCCAGACGTGCTCACCAGATTAAGCCTCCCAGGAACAAGATTATCCAAATCGTCCCTGAGAAGAGAGCTTATATAATTGAAAGGTTTGGAAAGTTTCAGAGGATTCTTAAGCCTGGAATCAACTTTCTCGTTCCTTTCATTGATAAGATTGCATACGCACACTCCTTGAAAGAAGAGGCTATTCCCATTGGTGACCAATCTGCTATTACCAAAGACAATGTTACTATCAGCATTGATGGGGTACTTTATGTGAAAGTTGTCGATCCAGAGCGAGCTTCTTATGGTGTTGAAGATCCTATTTATGCTATTACTCAGATTGCACAGACAACAATGCGTAGTGAGCTTGGGAAAATGACACTTGACAGGACCTTTGCTGAAAGAGATGCATTGAATGAGAAGATTGTGGATGCTATCAATGAGGCCGCTACGAGCTGGGGCTTACAGTGTCTTCGGTATGAAATCAGAGACATATCGCCACCTAAAGGGGTGAGAAGAGTGATGGAGATGCAAGCTGAGGCGGAACGCAAGAAGAGGGCTCTAGTGCTTGACTCGGAAGGTGAGAGGCAATCCAACATTAACATCGCTGAAGGGCAGAAGAACTCAGTAATCTTGAAATCGGAGGCTGCAAAGATGGATCAGATAAATAGAGCACATGGCGAGGCAGAGGCAATTCTTGCCAGAGCCAAAGCCACGGCACAGGGGATTGAGGTGGTGTCAAAGGCTATTCAGGAAAGTGGTGGTGTAGAGGCTGTGAGTTTGAGAATTGCTGAGCAGTATATTGATGCATTTAGCAAGATTGCTAAGCAAAGCACCACAGTGCTCCTACCTAGCAATGTCTCTGAACCATCTAGCATGATGGCTCAAGCTCTCACCATGTACAAGAACATGATTGGGAATGCTCCCAATAATGGACAGAACACGATGGGGAATGATTATAGTGATGGCGAGATGGGGAATGATTCCAGTGATGGCAATATTTCGAACTCCACAGAAAGTAGAAAAGAATAGTCCTGCTGGTCATTTTTATCTGCATTTGGTAATTCAATTTAGTTTAGTCTTGAATTCTGTTAGATTTATGGAATGTTAAACTCAACTGAAATAGGGTGCTAGTTTCTCATGCTTAATTTGATTGGCAGTGTCTTTTGGTCAATTAAGATTTTTTTTCCCCTGAAGTGATCATATAGGATGGAAATATGGTGGGTTTTGTGAACGCCGATTTCACTGTTCAAGATAAAACTTACATAGCCTTCCTATTCTTTTTCGTTTTACTTTGTACATAACTGATTTCATAACTTGAGTTTGGGAAGCTGCCAGGTTTGGAGTGACAATCCGTATCCCTTGGTTCAATAGTTAAGGTGAAACAATGTCTGAATGCAATCTGCATGATTGAATGTTTCACTTTGAGGAAAATTTAATTAATTCTCTCTCAGAAAAAACTAAGACCAGGTTATACAGTGAGCCATTGAAGTGGGCAGTAATGCACACCACAACTAGATACATTGATGCTTTTGGCAATATAGTCCCAACACATGCTGTCAAAACCAATTACCATGTATGGAACTATGTCATTGGAGAAGATTGTGTAGGGGCTGAGTCCCATTGTTGGATTCAGGTGAATTTGATAGGGTTCTGTTATTCTTTGGCCACTCGTTGTTGCTGGTTCCCCCATTCCCTCAGGCATGATTTTTGTGTTGTTTAGGCTACTTGATTTGCATCACAAACATGATTTAGGCCCTGTTTTGCTCTAGAGTGCAGCTGGCCACAAATGTGCCAATATCTTGAGCTTTTTTTTTTTAGGGTCAGAATATAATTAGAGATATTTTATGCACTTTCCCCCACTCCCCTCAAGCATGATAGTTTGAGGTTTTTAGAGTAGACTCCTTGATTTGCATCACAAACGTGACTTAGGCCTCTGTTTGCTGAGAGTACTGCTGGCTACAAATTATCAATATTTTCAGATTTTTTTCTTTGGGGGTCAGAATATAATTCGAGCTAGTTCTTAAAAGAACGGTTATTATTGAGGAATGTACTATTATTATAATTGAGGTGTAGTATTCTCAAACTCCACCTCCACTATATGAAGCCTTCAATCAGAAGCACGATACAGCAAGGCATTGGAAGAAAAGAACACTGCTACACAGATCTATGTGAGTTCTCAAAGAAAGGGGGTGAAGAAATGCCATTTTAAGTGAGAAGGTTATCAGCATTTGCTCTATCATCCTTTCACACCAATGATGTGCTCTGTGGGATCAATGGCATTTTATGATGGAGTCTGTTTATAGAATTCAAAACCATCTATATCTATTACTTTAAAATCCACTTATTTCTAATCCTAAACATTAATATAAAGAGCTCACTCGATATATATCTATATAACCAATATAGAGGAGAACAGTGGTTTAGAATTAGAAGTAAGATCATCCCAAGATCGTTTACTTTCCTCGTTGACTACTTGAATTATTAGTGTCAAATCTACATTATACAATTCAAACCCTCCATAGCAACCTCTCAATTTAATGGCTGTAAGAGAACCTATGATAGAAGGGGGACTTATCCCATTGCTTCTGTTTTTCACTGTTCCTATATGACTTGAAACCTTTACAAGTATCAATGGAAGAAGAAAAAAAACTAACAAGATTTACATAATATGTGAATGGGTGGTCCCTTGTGCACCTCCTCTCCCAATATGAGAGAAACAATACATTTCTTCCATCTAAAGAATAGAACCAGACTTCAGACTTCATATTTCTCGCAGTCACAAGGTTCCTATAGATCTGGCAGTGTTATCTTCCCAGAGTTGTTGCGATCAAGCTTACTGAAGTGATCGCAGATCAGCAATATATCTTTCTCCCCAATCTTTCCCATCTCTTTGAGCTTGTAAATTACATACTCTGATTTGCTAAAACAAATAAGGGAAATATTCAGTGTTGATTTCTACATGAAGAAGAAGAAAATTAAGAAATAATAATTGAAATGCTATATAAACAGACAAGCTTTTAGTAGTCTTGTCTACATCTATAAGCCAGTAACGAGGTGCTTGATTCCAATTAGGTTAGCATAATCATCAAATTGATAAGCTATTATCACACATGTGACAACTGTCTGGCACCATTAAATTGGCAACATACAAAACATAATTGATTAGCTTAGTTCCATACTCAAAACCAATTTAAAACCCATTATTGTCGATCAAAAACCAGAAACTTGATTTTCGAATAGCGGAAACAAATAAATGATCAAATTTACATGCTTGCAATGGTGCCAAACCAAATTGCAATTCACAGGAGACCAAAGGCATCCAATCCTATGTTCAAAATTAATTCATTGGTCACTTCTCTAATTATTGGGAAAAAAAAAAAAAGAAATCTAAAACAGCAATTAGCAAACATTGGGTTAGAATTACAGAGATCCCACCTAATGAAACCATTGTTATTGACGTCCGCAGCAAGCAAATCCTGAACTGTTATATCCCTAGACAACACCCACTTAGCAATACTTCTGTGCCTCTTATCAATCCTGGCCTCCACCAAATACAGAAACGCCCGTGCCACCATCAGCGTCGAAAACAAAAGCCAAACCACGGCGAACAACCGCCCCGGCAGCGTCTTGAAGGCCCTATCACCATACCCAACTGTGGTAACAGACATAACTGACAAATAAACTGAATCAATCCAATCCAAATCCTCCACAAAATACAACACCAAAGTTCCCATCCCAATACTTAACACCACTACACCAAGTGCCAAACCAACCTTAAGCCTAATTCTCATCCTACCCTTTTCTACATCAACAATACAGTCCCCAGCTGAAAACCCTTGTTGTTGGCGCTTACTATTCATTTTGATCCCAGTCAAAATCATGTTCTCTTGCAAATCTAGCACATAATTCACAACCCCACTAAGCAAAATATGAAAGAAAGCAAAACCTACCAACACAAACACACAAGCAAAGACCTTTGTAGCTGGTGTTAGTGGAGTTATGTCACCGAAACCAATGGTACACATAGTGACTATACAAAAATAAAGGGCATCAACAACCGGATGGGTTTCAAAACCTGAGAAGTTATCCTTGTTGAAATAGTATATTAAAACTCCAAGAGAGAGATATATGAAAAGCAAGAAAATGGCTTGCCTGATGATGAAGTTGGCGTCATCAGACTCTGGTTTTGGAATCTGGGGTGTCTTTGGTTTGAGGTCTCGCATGACAGCCATGGCTGGAGCTGTCCTGCAACGGTGCAGGCCACCCAGACCCGAATTCGATTTCTTCATGTGGGTCGATGACACATCTGGATCTTCTTCAACTTCGAGGATGGGTTGGAGTTGGGGCCTTGTTTGGGTGGCTAGAAAAGGCTCATTTTCCATCTGGGAAAATGGAGTGTAAAAAAGTGCTCTTTTTTTATTTTTTTTGTTCTCTTTACAGATCAGTGTGTGGTAGGTGGTGGGCTTGTGAACTTGATTGGGTGAAGTGGATTGATTTTATTTGATGCTTGATCATTGATCATTCATTCAACCTCATGCCAGAGAAATCAGACTGAAAGAGATCAGAGAGGTCCATCTTACGGTTTCTGGGCCCACCCCATATATATATATATATATATTTCTTTTTTTCTTTTTTCGAGGAACAGCCCACCCAATATATTAGGACAAATAAAATGCCTAATCATAGTCAACACCAAATGATTAAGACTAGGGAATCTTTTTATTTTTATTTTTAATTGAATATATTCTTATTATATAACTTATTAATCTAAAACCTTAAGAAAATTAAAAATTAATAGTTATATATTTAAATTAAATATTTAAATTTTAAGTTTTTGCATTATTAAATTATACATAAAAAGTATGTTTATCTCGATTGAATAGTAATTAACATTTAGTTTGAATGAAATTTGACAGGTGTGTTAATAACATAAAAAATATGTAATCCAGCGGATAAATTTTCAAAATATGTAACTATATTAATTTTTTAGCGAGTGTTTAAAGGATTTTTTTTTTCAAATTAGTTTAGAGAGAAACTTTATTAATAAAAATAATGTTAATACCACAACAAAACCAGCAACTTTGTCGCAACTTACTCAGATAGAGAGTAGTGAGTAGTGGAATAAAAGCGGTGAGTTTATATAGGTCTACAATTCATCACTCATGACTCATTACATAGGTAAATTATGACAAAAATTGTGAATTTTGTTATGGCACTAGCATTGCTTAATGATTGAGAGTTGTCCATTAGACAAGTTCCACCATTTACTATATTTACGTATTTTTTCCCACTAGTTTTTTGTTTTTATTTTATTTTTTTTGTAATTTTTAATTACAATAATAGGGAATGAGATATTAGAAATATAAAAATGTGATAGTTGAACTATAAAATTCTTAAATTTTTTCCGATAATTTTAGTTTAAGTCATTTTTCCCTAACAATCTAATTTCGTGAACATATAATACAAGCATCACATTACATACCTTTACAAGTAGTAAGACTGGTTAACGTTTATTATTACACGTGAGTTTTTTCTGTCCTTTTAGAATTAATTTTTTAATATATATTTTTTCTTTTTACCATTAGTCTCATGAATCTTGTACTTCATTGTTGTATTAATTGAAACTACTTAATTATGTTCATTTAAGGAGGAATATTAATACATCAACAAAAAAAAGCATATTTGCACTTCATTTAGAAGTTCATAAAGGAATGCAATAATTTTGATTGTTTTTTTTTTTTTTTTACAAGATAGAATTCTACTCTAGCCTAATCTAAGTGTAAATGTGTGTGTGAAGCTCCTTTCTGGAGACTTGAACTCCGACCCTTGCCCCCTACACTCCACAAGCACTTATATTTGTGGAGTGACCATCGCATCAAGGGTGTGCGATGGTAATTTTGATCGGTTTTTGAAAATGTGTTAAACTATGTAAAACAGTTTATGTTTAATAAATATTACTCATAATTAAAAATATGAAAGACAATGGAATATGATGTTGGTCTATAATGGTCATAGCATTTTTTTGCTAACCTTCTATTGTTTATTTGCACTACTTGTGCAGAGAATGACATTGCTCTTGCTCCAGTTATCACTTTCTTGCTGATCCCAAAATTATGTAAGAGTACGATTGTAGTGTTTATACTTTATACTAGAATTATCTCAAGTAATAAGAGTAAGATCATAGGACATGATTCTAATCTAATCTCATATATACCAAAAATTAATTGGTATCTTAGTTTAATAATAAAGAATAATAATCATGAAACAAATAAGTTATAAAGTATCATATCTGTCAACAACAAAATTTTGTACACACATATATAAATTCCATAAGTATATATTTAAAAACCAAAACAAAAGTATACAACAGAATTCATATTTTACAAAAAAAAAAAAAAAAAAAAACAGAATTCATACGCCAGGCAGAACAACAGGCCCATCGTTTAAGCTTTAAGCCAACTCAAAAGGATCAAATTAAGAAACATCACGTGGTCCTAATACACAATATAAACACAAGACACAAAATACCAATTCAATTCATTCATGATTGACTTGTGAAGTTTGAAATGATCAAACAAGTTGTTGAAGTGTTCCTCAGTAACATTTAAGCCCTAAGTTTTATGGAACTGAAATAAACTTTTGGAACTTTTGGAGTCTTTAAATAATCAACTTGAACTCTTTGAAACCTATAGATGCCCGAAAATTCTATTCTTTTTAATTGGTGACACGACTTATGTTTAATGTTTTAATTGTTAAAACCTAATTGAATTTGGTATAATTGGATTTCTAGTCAATAATCCATGCATGATCAATTCTGGGTCTAAATTACTTTTCAAAAGATGCGATGGATGCATTCTCTCCATTTTGGGAAGCTGCTACAAGAAGACATGACAGAGATATACAAAACAACTGAGAAGCCACATATATGTTCAACATGTTGATGTTCTTTAAATAAGCAAACAGCCCCAAATAAAGAAGATATCTTGAAGCAATGTTGGACCTATGCGTGAAGATAGGTCTACGCGAACAAACTTTCCACAATTGCAATTAGAGTCAAAAAAGATTTGATAGTGTCACTGTACCAGTAGTGTAATGTAATTTTCAATAGCAAATTGTCAAAGATTGAAAGTAACTAACACATATAAATTACTAAAAGTATAAAATACTCCATGAGAGTATACCTAACACAGAAAATAAAAAAATATATCATTTTGCTTAGAAATTTACCAAGCCATAGTTTTTTATTTGCGGAATGATCCACCAAACCATGATTAGAATTCAAGCCAAGGAGTTCATATTTTAAAATATACCCCATATATATTTCCACTCGATCACATAGCAAAATGGTATTCTTATACTTGCTAGCCCACCCTTATTCAGCCAGCCAATCTTCCCATAATGACTTTCTCTGTAATCAGATCAAGCAGAAGCCTGGTTAGGCCATCGGAAAAGACACCACAAGGCTCACTACTTGATCTATCTATCATTGATAGACTACCAGTTCTAAGATGCAATGCTCGAACGTTGCATGTGTTTAGGCATGGCCCTGAGGTAGCACGAGTTATAAGAGAAGCTTTGTCCAAGGCTTTGGTTCCTTACTACCCTCTTGCTGGAAAGTTGAAAGAGTCAAGCCAAGGTCAACTCCAAATTGAATGCTCTGGAGAAGGAGTGTGGTTTGTTGAAGCGTCTGCTGATTGTACCCTATATGGTGTCAATTACTTGGACGATGATATTGCATCCATCCCATATGATGAGCTTCTACCTGATCATATCCCAGAGAATGAAGGCATAGACCCACTTGTGCAAGTGCAGGTAAATATTCCGATAAGTTATAACCAATTCATTTTATTCGAATTATCTTCAAAATTAAGTTGGAAAGAAACTCTAGCCCTAGTATTTGCTAAACTCAATGTTGATTAGCTAAACATGGAACAAACTGCTAGCTAGAACCACAAGAAAAGTAGTTAGAAAGACGCTAATTAATGACACATGCTTATTTGATACAAGGGATGTGGGCTAAGTCAACTAATTCTAAATTCAAAAAAAAAAAAAAAAAAGATAAAGTTAAGTGGACTAAATAGTTTTCTTGTTTTTAGCTCAATGGATAAAACTTTCGTTCAGTATTTTTGTATTTTATACACAATACAAATTGATACGTGGTTATTTTAAGACACGTGTCGTGTCTGTGTCACATTTAGTATATAAAACACTAGACACAAGTCAAATTTTAAAATAATTTCATTGATATGTTATTTTCAGGTGACACAATTTGCATGCGGTGGTTTCGTGATAGGCCTCATATTCTGCCATAGCATATGTGATGGCCTAGGGGCTGCACAATTTCTAAATGCGATTAGCGAGCTGGCTAGAGGTGCCGAGCATCTAAGCACTGCACCGGTGTGGCAAAGGGATTTTTTTCCACCACCACCTGAACAAGCAAAGGTCACTCCATTGCCAAACCTACCACCACCAATGCCCAACTATACACTCAACCATGCAAATGTAGACATAACGCTAGATCACATCAACCAGCTCAAACAAGAATTTCGTCAATCAACTGGACACACTTGCTCTTCTTTCGAAGTTGTTGCTGCCAAATTTTGGAGCCGTCGAACACAAGCTATAAACTTTAAGCAAGATACTGAACTCAAGCTTGTGTTCTTTGCAAATTGCCGCCAGCTCTTGAACCCTCCCTTGCCAAACGGTTTCTATGGCAACTGCTTCTTCCCAGTGACAATTACAGCTTCAAGTGAGTCACTCACGCAGGCATCAATTTCTGATGTTGTGAAGCTGATCCAAGAAGCAAAGGCTAAGCTCCCAGCTAAGTTTGACAAGTACATGAAGGGTGAGTCTATCAAAGATGGTGAAGACCCATTTGCACCACCACTTGCTTACACCACACTATTCATATCGGAGTGGGGCAGACTGGGATTCAACCAAGTAGACTACGGGTGGGGCCCGCCAGTCCACATTGTTCCAATCCAAGGCTCAAGCATCATACCAGTTGGTATTGTGGGGTCCTTGCCTTTGCCAATGAAAGGTGCTCGATTGATGACATGGTGCGTGGAGGAGGCTCATCGCCAACCTTTCCTCAATCAGATGACGACTTGACAATAACATGAATCTTCCCCGAAAAAGATCCAAAAGTATAATTCCAGTGGTCTAGACCATTTCAAAATCCTTGAACCCCTTTGCTTCCTTTAGCTACATTGATCAGGGATAAATAAAGCATAAAATCAAGGTATTTTGTGTAATAAATAATAGGCCTTGTTGGACTTGGTGTGATGGCAAGAATCTTCCCCTAAACTTATATGTCGTGAATCTGAGTTCGAGAATCATTCTCTTAAGGGGGGAAAAAAATAAACTAAGTAGGAATTTTATGCACTTCTATTTAGATGATACATTTATCTCACATATGTGTGTCTATATGTATATGTCTAAATAGTAAATACTATTGTTAACAAAAATTAGTAGTTGCCCGTGCGATGTACAGATAATTTTGTGATATTTTATGTAAAAGAGTTTTGAATAATGTTCTACATAAATTATAAAGAAAAAGTAAACTAAATTAGAGTAAAGAAATATATATATTTTGAGATATTAAATGATAGGCGAAAAATGTGTTGACCCCTTATGATGAATTAACCAATTAATTAGCCAAGTGAATTAATTAGGTTCAATTACATGCAGTGAGCGTGGCAGCACAAACAAATCTCAAAATAACTAAATGCAGTGGAAATTAAATTTGACACGGTGATTTCTTTACGAATGGGGAAAACCTACACAGTAAAAACCCCACCAGGTGATTTTAAGATCACCACTCCCGATAATCCACTATTATCAAAACAAGTGGTTACAAGTAAAAGAATCCTAGTACCTTATACCAACTTACAATTGAACCCTTACTCCAATACTCAATTGGACTTGTTTTATAGTGACAATCTCTCCTTGTATTGCACGACACCCAGTACGTGACTAACCAAAAGGTGCACAGATCCCAGTACGCGACTTGATCACCAACTTAAGAAGGAGGTTGGCTGCAAAGTTCTTCTGTTCTTCAACATAGGAAGATCATGAAGTTGCTCAGTCACAAAACCCTACGTTGTTCAAACACAGCAGCTTCTCAAGAACTAGGGCAAACTAGGTTTCCAATCACACTTGATGAATTATGCTATTGTGCAATTGTGCTCTTGGCCGTGTAACCTAATACAGCCCTTAAAATAACCCTTATATATGTTTAGGGTTGTGAGAAAAGAAAACTCAAACACATACTCACGGATTGGATGAAAAACAATCCAGAAAACTGAGTTCATAAACCTTGATAGATAGCCATCTATCGAGCTAGCTGTTAAGCCACGGGTTTCAGCAACTTTAAAACCTCGATAGATACTAGTTGTCGAGTTTTAAAATCCAACACTTCATTACTTGATTCTTGGACAGACTTGCATGGCTTCAATACTTAGACCTGAACTCTTGTTCCTTGAAGTATTAAACACATCCTAGATCTACCCAATTACAAGTAAAGTTCATTTTGTCAAAGGATTAGCCAATACATGAAATGTTGACATATGTTCCTAACATCCAATTACATATGTCCTAACAATCTTCCCCTTTGGCAATCCGTGACAAAACCACAACAAATAAATGAACATATGAGAGAAGTCATAAATCACTCAACTCATACTTACTTGTTAAGCACAATAAAATCTATCCTAACACACTCTTGAAAAACTTTGCAAGAAGAGAGTTCATAACAAGGAAGACTTTGACAACTTGTATTTCTGAAACACTTAAACAAAACTCATCAAGGCATCATTGTGTGAAATAGAAATAAAAGATTGCATATAATTAAATAAGAAACATGTGTATAAAGAGAGAAAAGAAACAACACATATAGAGATAGGTGAAAAAACATACATCAAAATATATAAATCAAATATAAGTACAATATATGTCAAAATGGTCACAAGACCTAAGGTACAAGAAGAATATATCTAAAAAAGAAAGAAAAGAAAAAGATACATCAAAATCCTCACTACATCCCTCATGAACACTCAAGAACACTCCCCCTATCTCCTAACTAACCCTCCCCCTATGAGGATGACTACTCTCATCTCAAAACTACTCCCCCTTTTTGTCACGAGTGACAAAGGAGTAAGTACATCAAGTAGACATCTTATCATCACTAGGCAAGCTAGCATCATCATCCTCATCACTACTGGAGCCATCGTCACTCTCATCCTCAAACTCTGGTGGAGTTGGAAAAGAAGCAACCGTGAAACCACCCATCACAGCCTGTCGTCGTGCAATACAACCCACACGAGTGTTCACCTGACACAACTCATCATTAAGTGTGTCTAAGCGAGCATCCATGATGGCCTCAAGATTCACTCCATCCGCTGAAGACAAAGGAGCGGAGGTGGATGGAGTGGTAGAAGCTGGAGGAGCAACCGTCTTTGTCTGAGTCCGCCTTAAGTGAAGCTGTGCGAAACTCCGCTTAACGGTAACGGCATCAACGGCACATATGTAAGAGAAGTGGGGAGACTCAAGATATGAGACAGAGAAATGGCGAAGGAGCCGCGCGATAGCTGAAGGGAAAATGAGCTTATCACGAGTCGTCGTATCCCTATAGACATCTATAAGGGATAGAATGAAGTGAGAGGGGAAATTTATGGTAGAGTCCTCAATGAGGGAAAGCAAAAAGCGAGCATGAGGCTCTGTGATAGTGTTATAGTGAGAGAGAGGATGAAGAACAAAGGTCATAACCATGTTAAGAAACTGTGGACCTTTAGCAAAGGTCGTGCAACAGGTGAACTAACGATCACCCCAAAGAGAAGGTGTCTCACAGAAACAAGACGAGAGTTTGTCTTTGGACTTATTCCTTAGACGCTCACAACCAGGATAGTCAGGAAACTCTACCCTAGGAACGTGTAGTACCTTGGATACAATACCAGGAGTAACTACCATTTGTATACCTCAAACATGAGTGACAAACTGAGGTATAGAGGTGTCAAATCCGTGCATATTGGAGTAGAACTCCTGTATGATCACGGAAGGACATGTGACAGGAATGCCATAAAGAGACTCCCAACCCCTACTGTGAATGACAATGGGTAGGTCAATGTCAGAAAAATCGGACAGAATGACTTGGCATTCTGAATGAATGCCTTGTCGTGAAAAGTTCTCAAAGAAGTCCGATTTGGCCTTCTTATCACGGCACCGTACGTGAAAAGGAGTAGGGTCAAAAGGAGAAGAAGATGAAGATGCCCCGGAACGTAGAGGGTTTCAAGACGGAACAGATTTACGCTTAGGTGCCATGATGCAACTAACATAAGAGGGAGAAAGAAAGAGAGAGACAATCAGAAAAGTACCAAGCAACACATATATCCAAATATATAGATTTTAATGTACATATGCATGAGAATGCATGGACATGTGACATGCACAAAATAAAACATCATGGGCTCAGTCCAATCTAAATCTACCAACACACAGCATAGTAGCAAAGTAAGCACACATTTAAATGCATGAAACATTGTTGTAATGCTAGTGTGATGCAATGCATGAGGTATTAAACTTATTTAAGCAACACCTATCCCAAAAATTGCACAAAACCTTATCAATTTTGAAAAACCCCAAAAAATTTTAAACAACTCAAAACCTAGATCTAAATGCATGAAATGCATGAAAAATGAGAGATAGAGAGATCATACCAAGTGATTAGAAGCAAGAATAGGCTGAAAATCACGTGGAATGAAGGTTTAGAGAGAGAAAATAAAGTTTAGGAGGTGAAGAGCTTGAAGTCTGTCTAGAGAGATCGAGGGAGTGAGATCTGAAATTGCGAAGGCTCCTTATATAGCATCTTCATAAAGCTCGATCAATCGAGAGCTATTAAGAGCTATCGAGCTTTAAAGAGGCGTTTTTCAACTATCGAACCAGCTATTGAGGATCAAACGAGAGGTTTGTCAACAAAGAAGCTTGATGGATCGAGGTAGATATCAAGAAGCTATCGAGGAGACATAAAGTTTCTCGATAGCTATCTCGATCAATCGAGATTGCGATAAAGAAAAGCTGAAGAGTCTCGATAGATAACCTATTTGGTCGAGAGCTATCGAGGAGCTATCGAGATTACTTAAAAATAGTTTTTCAAAGAGAAGAAAAACACAGATATGAATGAAATCAAGCATGCAACTCAACCAAAGATCCAAACAACATTTTAATCTCTCAAAAACATCTTTCAACAAGAAAAATGTCATGCAATTAGATCCAAACACACACACACACACACACACACACACACACACACACACACACAGACGCACACACTAAACAAGTCTAACTAATTTTATATTTCAAAAGCAAGTTAAGACAGTTTAGTGAGCATACATTAACATAAGTATTCCTTGTGATGGGCAAATCACATTGTACCTGCACATGTATCAAAAGTAACAAAGAATATTTCGTGTTGTGAGTGAAAATATCGTAAGATTGCATAAGTGTCTCTATGTTATGACGATTTGAGATATGAGTAAATCAATTTAACTTACATAAGATCATAACTGTTTGATGGGGACTATCACATTTGATCTTTTTGCTTTTATTGTTTCTTTGCATATTTTTCTTTTATTAAGCATATCATGCATGGGCATACAAGAGAGAGAATACCCAATTATGTTAAGTTTTTTGACATTGTACTTTTACTATGCCGAAGCATATAGATGTCATTTCATAATTGGCGGGCAACAGTGGTGAGATGATTATTTATGCTTTTTTCTTAGGATTTTTTAGTCAGTTCTGTTAAAAGAGTGATACAAGTGTTAAGTACAATAGATTACTTAATCTTACTTATCACAAACAAAGAATCACAAAGCTTATTTGCTTAGTTGTGCACAAAGATGCTATCTAAGCTACAAGAGATACAAAATTTAGAAAATTTTGTTTTATTGGCCATTCAAGGTACACAAGTACCAATGTACACAAACACACACTGTTTTTGTATTTTTCTGATTTTTTTCAATTTTTTATTTTTATGAATGAAAAAACAAAATAAAAACAAAACTGAAAAATAACCAAACAAAAACAAGCCAATTAAAGCAATGCATAAAAACTAGATGCAAATGCATGAAGAGAAAGAGGAGAAGAGAAGATCATTCCATGGAGATAACACCAATGGTTTGACGAAGGAACTCAAACCATTTGCTATCAAGAGGTTTGGTGAACAAATCAGCCTTCTGGTCATCAGTGTGAATGAACTCAAGAGTAAGGGTACCATCTTCAACAAGCTCACGAATGAAGTGATGTCGAATCTCTATGTGTTTGGTTTGAGAATGTTGAACTGGATTCTTAGAGATATTGATGGCACTAGTATTGTCATAGTAGATAGTGAGGTGTTCTTGACAAATACTATAGTCATGGAGGAGTTTTTGCATCCATAGGAGTTAGGTGCAACAGTTACTGACAACAATGTATTCAATCTCCGCAGTGGATAAAGAGATGAAATTTTGCTTTTTACTCATCCAGGAGACAAGATTATTACCCACAAAAAAACAACTCCCAGAAGTACTCTTCCTATCATCAGCATTCCCAGCCCAATCAGCATTCGAATACCCGGCCAAGACATCGTTTGTGTCTTTGTTGTACCACACACCAAAATCGGCAATAGTTTTGACATACTTTATGATTTTCTTCAAAGCAGTCATATGGGACTCTTTGGGATTAGCCTGATATCTAGCACACACTCCCACACTGTAACTAATGTCTAGTCTACTAGTAGTGAGGTACAGAAGACTACCTATCATGCTTCTATAGAGAGATGGATCTGATGGAAAATGACATATTTGTATCTCATACAAAACATACGCAACGTAAAAATTAACGGATCTACTTCATTCGCAATTGTTAACATGTACTCTGCAGATTTCAAAATTCAAGAACAAGAGAGTGTACCTTAATGCGGTGAATTTCAAAGCCAAAGATCATAAGTTCTTGAGAACACTTTTAATCTTCACTCCAATTCCACTAATGCCCAAGATGTGTGATCTCTCAATCAGTTTTTGTTCAAGGGAGAATGAGAGAGTGTCCAACACTCACATATACACCATTTCACAATGATGTCTCTCTTTTTCATATCTTAAAATTCTCTATGTTTCTCTCCTTATAACTGATTATCTAATTGGGCTAGCTTTTTGGGTATTTTCAATTGGGTTTTAGTCTGTGGCTTGGAGTGGGACCAAAATGGACCAATAAGATACTAGCTTCAAAGGGCCTTGGGCTTTTCTGTCAACTCTTGACAAGTCTAAAGTCACTATTAACTATATTTAATATCACTATATAAATATAGTTGCACTCTAGGCCTTATTTATAAATTATATCCCAAGACTTTATTATACATGCAACCCCTTCATAAAATATTTGTAGTAATACAAAGTCATGAATGTAGACTGCCACTTTGTAAATTATTACATTTTATCCTTGAGTACCTGGTTTAATCCTTTAAAGTTATTCAACATATATTTATGAAATCCAATTTCATAAATATATACTTTAGTAACTTCTTATCAAAGTGGTTAGGCCTAACTCTCTGAATAACTGAACCCATTAAACTTATCTCAAGGGAATATTTTACATCTCCATTAAGAGACTATGAATTTCATCTTAAGAATATATGTTCCATCAACACTAAATGTGGCTACCCAACATACTGAGGTTTTGACCATTACTTTAGATCTCACTCCGAATATATCAAAGTAACCTACATTTCATGATCAGGTCCATTATCCTCTCAGGATTAAGAGCTCATGTAAATAGAAGTCGTGAGATTTATTATTCAATTGACAGTCGTTAGGAGAATAATAAATCTCACAGCGGTCCAGTTTAATATGTCTTAACTCTTAAAACGTATCAACGTATCAACATATCAACTAGAAATCTTCATTTCCATGATCAAGACAAATTATCTTAGTTGACACGTTATAGACTTCGCAGATGAAATGCCCAATTTCATCACCGACTACGAACTACAATTCTGAGTTTACAAAGAACTTGTGATTTATATCTTCTGTGATTTTTCACATAAATCACATACTATGCATCTCATGGACTATATAATAATGTCTCATATTCATGTTACCATTATTTTAGATTATAATCAAACAAATTTATCAATCACAATATTAAGTCATACATCATGTCATGCATAATGTCATACATAATATCATATATAACATCATACAATAGGATTTAAGGGCACTAATCCTAACAGGATCAACACTCTTTCCCAGGACATTAACAGTGAGTTTTACATTAGAACTCATGGGGTTCTAATAGAACTAGCAGATTTCAAGCCAAACTTTTTCACAAGATTTCTAGCATACTTAGATTGGGATATGAATATACCTGTCTCTTGTTGATGGATCAGCAATCCAAGGAAGTGATTTAACTCTCCAATCATGCTTATCTCGAACTCAGCCTGCATGAGTTTAGAGAAATCATGAGCAAGTTCATCCTTTGTTGACCCAAAGATGATATCATCAACACAGCCTTGAGCAACTGTCAACTTGCCGTCTTCCCTTTTGATGAAGAAAGTTTGATCAGTCTTTCCTCTTATGAACCCATGTGACACTAAGTATTGTGTGAACCGATCATACCAAGCTCTGGGGGCTTGTTTCAAACCATAGAGTGCCTTTTTAAGGTACAACACATGATCCGAAAAATAGGGATCAATGAATCCTTTTGGTTGAGCCACATAGACATCTTCTGTAAGAAACCCATTTAAGAAGACAGTCTTGACATCCATTTGGTAAAGCTTGAACTTCAAATGGCATGTTAGGGCTAGAAGAATCCTAATGGACTCCATGTGGGCTCTGGAGCAAATGTCTCATCATAGTCCACTCCTTCCATTTGTGAGTATCCTTGAGCCACAAGACGAGCCTTATTGCGAATCACATTGCCCTTCTCATCAGTTTTATTGTAGAAAATCCACTTTGTGTTGATGATGTGCTCACCCTCTAGTCTAGGCACTAATGTCCAGACATCATTTCTTTAAAATTGAAGCAGTTCATCATGCATGGCCTCCACCCAGTTTTCATCCTGAAGAGCTTCCTTAACCTTCGTAGGTTCAACCTGTGACAGATAACATGAATAAGACACAAAGTTAGCGACACATTTATCAACTGTGCGTTTCCTCAGTGTAAGTTCATTCATATTTCCCACAATAGTTTCAGGAGAATGATTCAACTGAATTCTGGACGAGTGTCCTTTCTCTTTATGAGACTTAGAGTCAGGTGAGGCAGATATGTTTATTGAACCTTCTACAACACTTGAAGTACTGGGAGTACTTGGAGAAGCAGGTTGTTGAACGTCCTTGAGCTCGGAAGGAAGAATTTCTTTGGGAATTTCCTCTTTAAAATTTTCAGAACAGGACTCCGAAGCTTCATCGATAACAACATTTACAGTTTCCATCACTTTCTTGGTTCTCTTATTGTATACCCGATAAACCTTGCTTGTGAAGGAGTATCCCAAAAACATTCCTTCACCGCTTCGAGAGTCAAGTTTTCCCACATTATTTCTATCCTTGAGAATGAAGCAAGTACTCCCAAAGATCCTGAAATACTTGACATTCGGCTTCCTTCCCTTCCACAGCTCATAGGGAGTCTTTTTAGTATTGGGTCTGAAATATACCCTGTTAACCGTATGACATGCAGTGTTGACGGCTTCTCCCCATAAGTTTCTAGCCACACCTTTGTTGTGCAGCATAGCTCTAGCCATCTCCTGAATCACCATGTTCTTCCTTTCTACTATACCATTCTGTTGAGGAATAATAGGTGCTGAGAATTCTTAAGGTATACCCAATCTAATGCAAAAGGACTTCATGTATGAGTTTTCGAATTCTTTGCCATGATCACTTCGAAAATTCGATCAACCTTTAAGCTCTTCTCATTTTGCAATCTTGTGCACAAGGCTTTGATGTGCTCAGGAGCATCTGACTTGGATCTTAGAAGAATAACCCAAGAGTACTTAGTAAAGTCATTTACCACAACCATTATATATCTCTTTCCCCCAAGAGACTCAGTTTGAGTCGAACCCATGAGATCCACATGTAGTAATTCCAATGGTCTAGATGTAGCAATTTTTTGAGTGCCTGGATGTTTAGCTTTCGTCTGTTTCCCAAGCTGGCACAGTCCACACACAACATTGTCCACTCTACTGAGCTTTGGCATCCCCAATACTAATTCATGCTTAGATACACATTGAGAGATGTTTGTAACTAGCATGTCCCATCCTTTGGTGCCATAAATCTTCGTTTGACAAACGAATACTATTGCACACAATATCAGCATCAGGTACCAGACCATAACAATTGTCTAAAGTGTGAACACCACTTATGAGTTTCTTTCCAGATTCGTCCAACAAAAGACATTTTCCTTTGGAGAATAGCACCATGAAATCTTCATCACATATCTGGCTTATGCTCAACAAGTTCACTCTCAGACCTTCTACGTATAGCACATTTGCAATATCTGGCAGTCTAGGTAAAGAAATAATTCCCTTTTCTTTAATCTGTGATTTGCTTCCATCACCGAAAGTGACATTACCACATTTCTTAGACTCAAAGACCTTAAAGAGAGAGCGATCTCCAGTCATATGTCGTGAGCATCCACTATCAAGGTATCACAAGCGTGTATCCATTACCTTGAACTCATACTTCATCATAAAGCACACTTCATGCTTTAATGACAGATCTGTAGCAATGGTGTTTTCTTTTATCTGCCGTTTACAACCAAGACCTTTAACCTTCACCCTTCTCAGATGAACTCTTCTACACATTCTCAGTCTGAGGCAGTTTAGTTTCTTCTTTGTCATGTTAAGATCTTTTCCAATCATCATCATGATGGCTTTCAAATAACTTTTAGACTTGCATTTTCTGAAACACTCCATTAAATAGAGATTATAAAGATAAGATGTATTTGAAATAATAGATCTTTTCTTGCCAATGGCAGCCATGACAACAGGGGTCAATGGATCTCACAGTAAATATTAAACCCTAATAAGAGTGTGTCCGCTTTGATACCACTTGATAGGCCAAAAATGTGTAGACCCCTTGTGATGAATTAACCAATTAATTAGCCAAGTGAATTAATTAGGTTTACTTACATGCAGTGAGCGTGACAGCACAAACAAATCACCAAATAACTAAATGCAGCGGAAATTAAAATACTATTAGAGTCTTATCTCGTTAGTTATTACTATTAGTCTTTACTTTAAAAAAAAAAAAAAAAACTAAAATAGTGGTTATGCTAAAAGACATGAAGAATAGTGAAAAGTGTGGTGTAAGCTTAGGCAATTAATGAGATATTAATGAGATAACAGTAAAACAAGATAATGTGAACTTTTGGGTAATAATAAAAAAAAAACTTAATGAAAGAGGTAAAAAAGGGCTAAATGCAAAATTAGAGTGCTACTTGGTAAGACCTCATGCACTCTCGCATAAGGTCTCTGAGAGAGAGACATTTTGTAACAACTTTTATTCTACAATATTGCTGCAATTTTGTTTTTCTTACTCATTCCTTGAACTAAATAATTATAATGGTTATGTGTGTGCAATTTATAATTGTTGTTTCATTTCATATTTATAGCCTTCTCAGGGTAAGAATTTTTTTTTTTTTTTGGTGAATCATGAAACCAAAAATAAATGCAAAAGAGTAATGAGACCATGAAAATCAAAAAATTTGTGTTGTGTTCACATATTTAATACTATGAAATAAAAGTATGTCCAACTCTCTCACTGTCTTCCACGCATTGATAGTGCGACATTAAAACATGATGTGGGCAAGTGTATGCACGTGTCTTAAAGATGATTTAAAACCATGATAGAATATGACTTTACATTGCGTACCAAATATTCTTTCTACTTATATACCCAAAACAAAAACTATCCAACCAAATTACCAAAACCTAAATCATATTTAATCCCCTAATTAAAAAGAAAAAAAAATACCCATAGGGGTTTCAGCGTCTTGATGGTGGTGAGAGGCTAATATGACAGAGGCGATGGCCCCTCAAATTTCTCTTTCTCTCTTTTTCAAATGTTTTGTCAATCTCAAGTCTTTTTATAGTGAAATAATACATTTTGATTTTTTAGTGAAACAATGCATTTTATTTAACAATCTACAATATTTTTGTGTCTCTCTATTTCTCTCCAAGGCCTTATCTAGTCAGTTATTACTATTAATCCTTAATTATTATTTTTTTTCTTTTTTAAAAATATTAAAATGGTGGTTATGCTAAAGACATGAAAAAGAGAGAAATGTGTGATGTAAGTTTAGGAAATTAATGAGAGACTAATGAGATAACAGTAAAATAAGTTAATGTAAATTTTTGGATAACAGTAAAAAAAACTTAATGAAAACCTCATGCACTCCCGCATGAGATCTTTGCTTATATATATATATATATTGATTATTATTCCTTTATAACTCCTAATCACTAATCAACATGAGTCTTTAAAAACTTTGTGATAGGACTTTATCATAAGTACAAAATAAGCATAGATTTTTTTTTTTATCTTTATTTAAAAAAAAAAAAAATATTGCTATTGTGTTCTTCCTTATAAGAATTTAAGCTAGATTAAATTTTCATTATTTTTGACAATTTTTCTTTGATTCCTTTATAATTTATATATTGTGTTCGTTTAAATGAATTTTTTTCTCAAGTTTCAGAAGATGGACTTTAGATAAGATGTTCAACTTTTATACGCGAAACATTGATTGTAAGTCTTGTACATGGAACAAATAGAAATAAGAAATTAAGAATATGATTCATTTTGGTCGGCCTTAGCTTGATTTGTCTAAATATCAATTTTCTCTCTTGCCAAAAGTCCAACTTATTTTAGGTGGAAGTTTCCTTGATTACTACTTGTATACAAAATTCTAGGATCATTAAATTGGAATAGGTCCCTTACTAACCTAACCAATTGGAATAGGATGAAATTTCTTTCCATCCACACTAAACGCTGTGTATACTCCAAATTTTTTCTGCATCTCATAATGATACGTTGTTGATAGGTGTCATCCAAGTCCAACATGATTGAGAGTTGTAATTGAGACTATGGCCTAGAAGCTTTACTATTCAATACTTTGTGAGAAAAATTAAACACTAAATTGATGTAACAGGAGACTATGGAATTTGACACTGTATACACTGGGGTTTGTTCTTGATGTTGTGAAATTGCTGTAGATACTAAAAACTCAAGTTTGATTAGTTGGCAAGTCATGTTCTTTAATTGTGAAAAGTATACAATGAAAAACTTTTATGTTTCTATAATAAATGTTTTGGAGAGAAAATTGTTAGCCTCCTCGTCCCATTGGAACCCCCTATTTATACAAAGGAAAAAGGGTTCAATATTCCTAAGTGTGACTTAGTTACATGGAATTTCTGTGCAATTGTGCCTAGATTTCTTTTAAAAATTTAATTATAATTTTAAACTCTAATTTTGTGATTTTTATTCAGTAAAGACATATTAGCCAAAAGATACGAAGGTAGAGCTATTAAACAAATTTGTACTTTTAGATTAGCAATTACAGATGACTAATGCTGCATTGTCATTTGTGGTTGTGGAATGAACAAGCGGTATGTTGTTTGGACGACTGATTAAGGCAAAGCAATTAACCATATTAAAAGGGATTAACAATTTTTTCTTTCTCCTTTTCCATTTCTGGTATGTTTATGCCTTTTTCATACATGCTCAAGTGAAGTACCCATTAGGATTTCCCTTAATTATGACGAACATATTAATTTTTTTTAAAAAGTTCTATATTTATTAGATATTAATTTTTTTTAAAAAGAAGTTCTATATTTATTAGATGATATATATATATATATATATATATATATATATATATATATATATATATATATATGTCGAGGGTCATGTAGTTGAATTGGCACCTCCCCATACACAAAGTGTTTGGGGTTTTTAAGGGAGAAAATGTTCAAATTGCGGGAGTTAGGGGAAAAAGGTTTAAGTTGCGGAATTAGCAGCATATTATAATTATTTCTAAATAAATAAAAAATGATATAAAGATTTTTTTTTTCCTTGAGCTAAAGCAGTTGTGATGGAAGTGCGGAGTGGTTTTTTTTTTTTGTCCTTGAGTATTTTGGATTGTTTCAAATGAGTAATGGCTCCTCTTAGGCTCCTAAAATTTTTGGTTTATTGATTTTGCGATCTGTAACTTTGATTCTTCTTTACCTAAAAAAGTTTGGAATTTTCTGTAAGTACAATTTTTCTTTAAAAAAACGAATAGAAATCTCCCTTCATGTTCATGCTCATGTTAATGTTCATATTTGTATATTTTGCAATACTCAATAAGTTGTTTACTCATTTTGTGAATTATCAATTGTAGTTAAGAAAAAAAAAGTATAGACACAATACTATTCAATTAAACTAACGTGAAAAATTAAATCTATTAAATTAAAAAAAAGGACAAGAATATGAAAATTTCACAAAAAAATTCTTAAATAAATTAAAATAATTTTTACTCAATATTGTTTATCAAGAAATCATGTACTAACTAACAACATTCCAATCATTACGTGCATAACGGGGTGATGAAATGGTTGTTCATTTTATTTAAGAAATGTGATCTAGGTAATAAAAATTTAAAAAATACAATAAATTTCTTGCGTAGACATGAATTATACCTTTATGTATATCTTATGCATTTTATGATTTTTATTTTATATAAATGTATTTCATAAAATTAACAAAATTTATCATAAAACCCTTCATTGTATTTTTTTTAAAATCATTGCATACAAATGAAAGAAGTTTTTTTACCAAAAATTTGTTCTCTAGTAATAATATTTACCAAAAAAGATCATACAAAAAAAAAATCGTGCAATGCATAGGCCAATAACCATGATTTTTATTTTATATAAATGTATTTCATAAAATTAACAAAATTTATCATAAAACCCTTCATTGTATTTTTTTTTTTTAAATCACTGCATACAAATGAAAGATGTTTTTTTCCCAAAAATTTGTTCTCTAGTAATAATATTTACCAAAAAAGATCATACAAAAAAAAAATCGTGCAATGCATAGGCCAATAACCAGTTTATATATATATAAAGCCAAAACTAAGAGAAAATCTAATTAGATTCTAAACTGGATTCCAATTATTGTCTAATTTTGCGCCATGTGTCCAATTTAAGGTTTAAAAAAAAAATTGATTCCAAATACCAATATGGACTCACCATTCCAAATACATTGCAATACACAATTTTTTTTTTTTTAATGAGATAGATTTTTTGATGAGATAGTGGCTCCTAAAAAAAGGGCCATATATGGGACTGTGATTTCATGAACAAAATGTAATTTTAAATAGAATGATGGTAGGTTGCTATACACACACACACACACACACACACACACACACACACACACACACACACACACACACATATATATAGCCAAAACTGAGAGAAAGTTCAATTAAATTCTAAATTGAAATCTAATTTTGCGCCACATGTCTCATCTAATTTTTAAATTTCTGTGTCAAGTGAATTATTATGTGAAAAAATCAAAGAGTTTAAATTCAATTAGATTCTAAATTAAATTTTAATTGGAGTTCAATTTTGCGTTATATATCCCATCTAATATTTTAATTTTTGTAGCAAGTGAATTATTTTGTACAAAAATCGAAAAGTTTAGATCCAATTAGATTCTAAATCATATATATATATATATATATATATATAATTGTGATTGTTTTTAAATGGACATGTGCATATGCATGGAGTTACACACTATTTTTATTAAATGAATGTATAAGTTTTTAAACACAAAATAGAAAAATAATTAGGAAATTGATTTATTACCTTGTTGACATGACACGAATTATATTCATTAACATGTTAGTTTACAAATTTTTTATAATATAATTGGTAATAACTTTAACTTCTTAAAAAAATGATAAGGTAAAAAATTGACATTTGGCTTTTGTTTTTTGTTTTTTGTTTTTTTTTTCATTTTAAAATTAGGTAAATAATATGCTTTTTTAGATGATGTTCATGAGCACTTTAATTAAAAATTCAAGACTTAAACCCCATTTGGTTGCCGAGAAAGCAGAGGAAAAGAAAAGAAAAGAAATTTTCAATTTCTGCTAATAAAATGACATCTTATTTACTTATGGAGATGCAATTAATATATTTTCAAATATTTTATTTTATTTTCTAATTAAGGACACGATAATTCAAAGGATAGCTTAGATGGCATAAAAATATTATTTTGATATTAATGTTAGATACATCAATTCTTTTCATGTACCGCTTAATAATAAGGACTATTTTGACACAATACCAAAAGTTTAGAAACAAAATTGACACATTTAAGATGTTAAAAACCATTTTGATACATAGTAAAAGTGCTAAAGACTAAAACGGTAATTAAACATGTTTTTACATATTTTTATTAAAGATTAAATTCTACAAGGATGTGGTTTAAAACCCAAGTTGTACACCCTCCAATTCCAACATGCCACATCATCTTATCACGTATTAAAGAATAAGAACAACCACACTCAATCAATTATAATACTCATCTGAAAATTCAACCAAATTGGAAGTTTATTAAAATGTTATTAATTGTGGTATGATGTATGTTTTAAGTAAAAAAACTGATGCGACATCTCTTATTGGACGCTATAAAACATGAATTTTATACCTCATTCTTATCAAATTCAGACTCTTTTTATTAATATCCTCAAAACCCTTTTTTTTATTAGCTGAATTTGGAAACTAATATCTTGTTTGGTTGTAAGGGAGATGAAAAAGAAAGAAGGGAGGAAAAAGTAAGGGAAGGGAAAGGGAAAAAGAGAGAGCTATACATAGAAGGATTGCATTAAACAATTTTTTTTTTTTTTTACTGAAAATGGCTGAAACAATTTCTTCAAAAGAAATGTCTTCTTTGAAAAAATAATGGAACCGTTTGAAGGATTGTGCTAAGAAAATTTCTAGAACACAAACTTTTCTCAAAATTATGGGTTGTGAGAAAAGTATGAAATATTGGCGAATTGATCAAATTGTGTATTCTTACTTTTTAATAGAAAATTGAAAAGTGAAAACACTTGAGACCATCACAACACATTAATATAGAAAAACTTAATGAAAGAGGTAAAAAAAGGCTAAATGCAAAGTTAGAGTGCCACTTGACAAGACCTCATACACTCCCGTATGAGGTCTTTGCTTATATATATATATATATATATATATATATCTGAAATACAATAAGGCCAAAATGCAAAAATCCCTGAGATTTGGGTTAGCTGCAAAGAAACTCCTATACAACACCATTTTGTATTATTGAACCTTTTTGTTTAAGAATTAACCAAATTGATCCTTCTGCCAAAATTTCATTAAACTATAACCAGTGAAAAGTGGTCATGTATTATAAAAGATTCCTTTTTATGGAAACTTAATAAAAATTTCAAATAAAATTATAAAAAAAAGAAACACAAATTAAACCTGTTTGGATAATAAGAAAACAAATTATCGGCAAGAGTAAAAGCCTACTTGCACTTAAAGTAATTAATACAATACAATACAATCTTCAATGACAATATTTGCTTCTATCAATTATTATTTTTAATATACAAGATAGAAATTCTATTTTAGCTTAATTTAAGTGTATATGTGTGTGAAACTCTAATCTGGAGACTTGAATCCCGACCCTTGCCTCCCACACCTCACAAGTACTTATACTTGTGGAGTGACCATCGCACCAAGGATGTGTGATAGTCGATCTATTAATTATAGACATTGAAGTAATTGCTACACTATTTTTAAGGCTAAGGCTAAAACTAATCCTAATGATACCAAATTGAAATATTGAATGATTTGACCTTCGTGTGTGTCATTCTTCTTTGTTTTTCCTTTTTATAATCTGCAAGTTCTTGTCGTCATCCAAATTGTATAGAAATTGTTCATAACACTCCGTTTCAGAGGAGAGAAATGAACAAAAAAGAATAGAAAAAATATATATACTTTATAATATTCTTTTCATATCCTTAGGTGAGAGTATTAATGGAGGAAAATGTAAATATCATTCCATTTTTTGGAAGTGTAAATGAGAGAGAATAACATGGATAGTAAGAAACACCCATTTTCTTAATTTTTCCTTAAAACCTCAAATTTTTATTTCTCAAAATTGGAAGGAATCAAAATGAATGAAATTACATTCAATAAAATTTCCACTTGAACTCCCCAAAATACTCATGTACATTCAATCCTTTAATTTTTAAATAGGGATATAATAGAAAATATTGTTATAAAATGATTTGTTTTATTCTTTCTAATGTTACTCTCAAATAGAATTACTTATATTTCATTTATTTATTTTAAAACATTCAAACAAGATTACTTAAATTCAATTTTTATTGAGTTCATTCTTCACACTAACCACTCATCTTACCTATGCATCAAATACCGTTTCTATTAGAACAGCCAACCTCGCATTCTTTATCCGTTTGTACCATGTTAAGTCTATCAATTGGGCCGTCTCTCCCATACCTATCTATTTGGCCCAAAATCTTCATGGACAAACTTTATTAAGTCTGGGCTTGGTCAAAGTATGGGTTCTATTATTATTTATTCTTCTTTATTAGCCATAAAGGTTTTTTTTTTTTTTTTTTTGGGATAATTGAGAGAGGAAAAATTTTAAGCCTAGAGATAAATTCCAGTTAGTTGAGTTATAAGGTTCTTGGCTATCTATAATGTAAAGTTTATATCGTATGAGGTGCTTGATTCTATACTTGTAGGATTCTAGGGGCAAGCATCATACTATCTTTTCTCACTCTAATTTTTTTTTGAATGAAATGTTCAAATTCTTAGATATAACTAGTGTGGGCTGATCTAAGGGCCATATATATCAAGCAGCAAAGTTAAACCATTGGCGCCGTGCTATCTTTTCTTATTCTTGACTTTTTGAATGATATGTTCAAATTCTTAGGCATAACTAGCGTGGGCTACTATCAAAATAAAAAAAAGAAAAAAAAAACAGCGTGGACTGTGCTAAGGGCCATATATATCTGGCCCAGTATATATACATATATATAAAATAGTACATTCTAACTAGATATTACTTCTTCTCTATTAACGTCTTGGAACTCTCCTAGTTAGAGCATTTGCATCTGAAAATTGCATTCTATCCTATTTTACCATTTCAAAAAACTATTTTATCAATTATACCATACCATTTTATAATATTTCTAGCATTCCAAATTTTATTTTACAATACAACACATTAAAATAATATTTCTACATAATAAAATAATATATTCCAAAATCACCATCATATGCCATGGTCTTATTAATTAGGCATTAAGTAAAGTAGAGGTGATACAAAGAAAAAATAAGTGTCAAACACATAAGAGAAACAACTTGGTATTTTCATTAATTTAAAGTCTTTTGAAAAGACAATTTGCTTACAGATTATCAAATTACATCAAGTAAAAGGAAAATAAGGCTAAAAGGAAGAATAGACAAGGATCAATTACGGCTTCATTTTTATCGTCAGATTGCTGTTAGGATTCTTTGGAGGCTGGATAGGAGCCGTGGAGTCAAAAGCAAGCCCTTTGCCTTTTGGGTCCTCCTTGATGGTGATAGGAAGGGTTGCTAGGACAAGTTCTATTGTCTCAGTAGCTCCCTTCTCTTTGGTAGATTCCTTAGGGGAATTAGGGGGCTGAGCAGCATTATGAGCCACCCCTTCTGCTATTTCAGTAGGTTGCTTGGTGGCCTCAGACTGCTTAACCTTCTTGGACTGACGTCTAGTGGAGGGAAGGGCTTCAGCTGAATTGTCCTTTTTAGCATCTGCTCCCTGGTAACGGATGGAGCAAAGGCTCGGATGTCTGGGGGGTAGTAGACATTGTCTATCCTCCAAAGGGCAAAAGGAGCATTAACCCCAGCCTAGGTAAGTGCTTCATTCCACACTTGGAGGTAGTAATATCTACATACCTCGGAGACCTGCAATCTAAGGTTTTTCTCGTTCTAAGCCACCCTAACCTCGTATCCATCTTGCTCAGCTTGGTCCCTTGCTTTCTCGGCTTCTTCTTTGGCTTTTTTAGCTTCTTCTTTAGCTTTGTTGGCCTCCTCCCTTGCCTTCTCGGATTCCCTCAGACTCTTCTAAAGGTCCTCTATCAGCTTCTTCGTCGCAACATAATCCTCATCGGCTTGGCGAAGCTATAGCCTTTGGGTCTCGGCCCGCCACTTAGCTACTTTCAAAGCTGCTTCGGTGCTCTTTTTGTCACTCTCTGCCTTGTTCAGCTGAGCCATGACCTCCTGAAGCTTCTTTTCCACCAATTCAAAGGCCTTTTGGGCATTGTTACGCCTAGTTTCTTCATCTTTAAGTGCTCTATGAGAGCTGATAACGATCTCTTCAGCCCTATGAGCAGATTGGACGGCCTATTCGCAATAACAGAGAGGAACAAAGGGATTTAATTAGTTCAAACAAACTAAGTATAAAAAACAAAAATGAATGAGTGAAGGTTGAAGATAAGTTAGATAGGATTCTTACCATAGCGAGCTCTTTCTTTAATGTCATAAAAACATGTTGCTTCCTCATCTGCCTCAGCTCGGCCATGTCCTCAGACAGAAGAAGAGCTTGTTCTAAGGCGTCTACCACGTAGGTAGCTGTTCTTGAGTCAGAACCTCTAATAGAGGCGTTGATAGTGACCTCATGATCGTCCATGATCATTGGTGGAACCCAAATTGGGGTAGACATAGGCGTTGGATCTCAATCCTTTTTTCTAGCCTCGTCTGTGTTGTGCAAGCCTGTTTAACTCCCTTTTCGGGCTCCACGTCCTTGGGAATGAGGCTTTTCCCTCCCTCAGTCACCTCTTTTCCCTTAGGCTGATCCCTCTTTCTCTTATGATCAGCTTGGTCAATGCGTTGGAGTTGGATAGGTGGAGGAAGAGGGAGTTTAGGCTGAGAAGACTGATTTGGCCCTTTATCCTTGGTCTGGGGAAGTTTGGTCTGAGCAGCCTTTTCGGGCTCTTGACTCCCCACTTGGGACTCCATTATGTCTCCGAGATTCTGCTTGGGTTTGCGTTGAATCCCCATTGTATTAGGGTTATTAGTTTCTCCTTGTGAATGACTTGTTGGACCTTATGATGAAGTGCCGAGGTCACCAGCTGGGCTCTCCGGAGAAGTGGGTTGGTTGAAAATTTCAAATTCACCCTTGGAGTCTGAAACTTCAACAATTTCTTCCTCTTCTTTTATGATGGGTTGAGAAGAGGTCGCCTCATCGGCTATGTGTTGGGATGGAAAAGGAATTAGAAGGATACTGTCAGGTATGGGTTGTGTGACGAGGGTGCCTTGAGGAGTAGGAACACCCTCAGAGAGAAGAAAACCCTCAGTAGCAACACTTATCCGGTGCAAGCATGTGTCTTTCGCTCTAATCACACACTTCAGCGCCTGGAAAGCGTTGGAGATGGGATTGTAGCCGAGAATCAAATGTGCTGCTCAGAATTGGTTATCGGTATGCACGAACACTTCAGCCTTCAATATTTCGTCCAATTTTTCATGATTGACAAGGCCGAAGTGGCGAATAGCTGCGTGTCGGTCTGAAAAATCATCAAAAAAAACAAGATTAAATCAAGCAAATATTTTTATATAAACTCAAATTAAATAAAAAGAATAGAGGGTGATTATGAGTAGTTCATCTAAACCCAGAGCCTCACCTAGTTCCCCTTCCCTTGTCGGACAGGGGAGGCCATCATGTCAATCCCTTGATATGATCAGGACGCCTTTTTTCAGACCCTTGTTGGATTCAGGGAGGCATTGGATTAATCTAACCTTAGGGTACCTAGATTTTAAGTAATACCTTTGCCCCTTTAGGTGATGAAGATTGTAAATCTAGTTAACATCATGATGGGTAAGTCCTAAACCCATCTTTTCATTGAGCGCATCTATAGAACCTAAAATTCTAAACATATTTAGGGCGCATTAGGTAGGAGCTAATCTAAAGACTTTAAGGTAATCCTTAGTGACTGTCCCCATCGGGATTTTCATCCCTCCCTTTATGAAAACGATCATTGGGATTACTACCTCTCCCTTTCGCCTTTTCTCATGTCATTCCCCTTCCTTACAATATTTAACGGATACCCCCGGTGGAATCTTATACAAAGCCTTAAATTGTTCTATTTTTTCATCAGAATCTACTAAGGAGGCAAATCTACCCATTTTTAGGAGAGGGTTAGAGGCATTGATGAATAGAGAAAAGGATAGGTGAGCTGAGGAGAAAGAAACATAGAAAAGAAAAAAGTATGTAAAAAGATAATAAGTGGAGAAGTTTGGGAAGACTTATGTTAAGATGAAAAAACCACCTCAGACTAATTCTTGGTAATTGTGAGGGCACGTGTAGACCAAAAGAGTTGGCAAATTCGTTGTATGAGTGTTGAAGTGAGAAAGATGATTTAATTTAATGATATTTATATCAACGAGAATTCAAAAGCGGGAAAACTCTTGCCTATGTTCCTATACAATCCTCAGTCGTTAGATGTGCATTGCATTGTCGAACGTGGGAGACAAAAAGCTGTCAGAATTTAATTAGGGAATGCCTTGTATGCTGAAACGTTAGGAACGTGCAGTGGTAGTTCAAGGGACACTCTCACTGTCAAGGAAGTTGCATGACGAACACAAGATCAGAGTGACAGATATCGAGATCCTCTTTTCCTCTCGAGATGGTAGAAATGAGAATCTCGAGGGGCTATTGTAGGGTCAATGGGCCTACGAATATGTATTGGGCCAAAGGCCTAATTCGAGGACACTAAATGGTCCGAGGATGTGGGAATATTAACTCGAAGAAGCAGTATTGATGGGTAAAGAAGTAGAGATTGATCATAGCCATCCCGAAAGTTGGTCCGAGGAGGGTTCCCTCGTCGGCTAGATAAAGCTAAGGAAGGAAAGGGTTGCATGATGTCCAAAAGCGATGTTCTAGGAGATCTTGCATGTAAGGACATGTGTGGTGGGTGTACAAGATAAGAAGAAGGATTGTGAAATATCCAAGATAAAGTTGCTACCACCGCATTAAATGCTCTGCAGCTAAACACTTGGCTACATTAATGGGGAGGTGATGCCTAAGCATCAAGTTTCAACCTTACAGCTACCTCCAAAGACTTCAGGGATGGGTTGATGGAACAAGTATCCAAACCAGTAATCTGATCTATACGTGGAAGATGGAGAAAGGAAGAGAAATGATATAAAAGGAAGAGAAGGCTTTCAGGAGGGGGGATCAGAGGAAAAGAAGGAGAACAAATACTATAAACATTAGGATCAATATCTGTAACCTGTCTTTAAGAATAAGAAATACAGGATCCAACCTCCTCGGCTTGAGTCTGAGGACAATTGTTGTTATAAAGATTATCTCATTTATATGATGTTGCGATCTAGCCCATCATCTTTGTTATTTAACGTCACTAGAACCTAGGTTGCAAGTCCACTCTTTACAAATTCATTGTATTGGGCTTTTTGGGCCTATCCCACTCTTATTTTTGGGGTTTGGGGGCAAATTGTGTCCTTACAAAAACAATGATTTCAAATAGACATATTAAGAATAAGAAGTAGAAAAACAAAAAGAAGACAAACGTTAGTGTAAATTTTTGTTGTACAATTGAATATTGCTCTCATACTTGTGCACTTCATGTTGTGGTTTATAAATATAGAGGTGAGTAAGATTGTAATTATTATTTGAATGATTATTGAGATTTATTGATAATAATTAATAGAAAATAATTAAAACCTAAAACATTTTTTCCCGATATAATAGAGGAGTCTAATTGATTTTCACATAAAGTAATTAAAACAATAGAGAACATGATTGCATAGTCAAATGTTTGTAGTACCTAGAGGCAAATAAAGAGTCATTCTTATAGTGTTTGATGACTTTTATATTTGGTGAACCATTTTAGAAAGGACTTTGATTATTATTATTATTATTATTATTATTAGAGTCTCAATTTTTAGATAGTTTATTCTATTTTGGCAAAGATGACAGATGGCGTGGTAGTAAAAATGGAGATTAATTGTAGTATAAGTATATTGTAAAAGACAAAGGTTTAGCTACAAAATTGGTTGAAGCTTTAGGTTACAAACTCACTAAATAAAATAAATATTACTGCATATTTTGAAAATCTAGCCGTTGAATTGCATGTTCTTTACTCTCTTAATACACATGTCAAATTTTGTGTCAATTAGATATTATTTACTTTATAATATATAAACTTATATTTTATGCATAATTTTAAATTACAAAAACTTGCAAATTAAAAATTTATTGATAACATAGCTATTGATTTTTAATTTTCTTGAAATTTTACAAATATGGAGTATATAAGAAGAATATGTAGTCCAATGGTTGATTTGTTAAAATTCACCTTCAATAAAAAGATATTGAGTGAGTTTGTAGCCTAAGGCTACAAAATACAATCGATTTTGTAGCTAAACTTTATCCTATTATAAATCTTTTCATTTTTTGGTGTGATGCATCCTAATATGAAGTATACATTATGCAAATTTTTGTTCTTTATTTCAACTTCTAAAATTCAGGTGGTAATAAAAAAATCCCACAATTGCTAGAACATTTGATTTTTTTTATTTTTTTTATAAAAATTATCAACTATTGATTTTTTGCTTTCTTTTCATTGGAATTGATTAGTGAAGAATTTGGACTCTCATTTTTGGGATAATATAACTTTTTTTTGGAGCCTGATTCTTAGTACATCAATGGTTGCAAAAGTGAGGTACTAACAAGTTGATAGCGAAGAGGATACTAAATCAAAATTATCGTTGCTTAATATTCTTTTTATTATATTAATTGTTGTAATAAATCCAATGAAACACACCTTAGGAATTTTTGTGAGTGTTGAAAACTCATTTATGAATGAAGTTTACTAACATAATAGTATTCTTCTATATTCGTTTTCCCTCTTTGTTCTTCTACATGAACATGGCCATCTTTGTTTTTTTTTTTTAATCCTTCTTATAGTCATTTTATCAAACATGTGGAAATATAGAACTACAAATATTGGGATTGGCTTCAGCATCGAAAGTGAGAGCAAATCACCTTTTTGGGAATTATTTCATTGTAAAAGAGAAAGAAAAAAAACACACACACACACACATAATTAACACTCCAATATATAAAACACGCTTGACATACCATAAGGTTTTAAGGAATATAGTGCTATCCTCATTCAAGAATATATGCTTTTTTTTTTTTATCAATTCGAGAATATAGATTTGTTGTTTTGAAATGAGCTCTATACTAGCAAGAGTTAAATCCAAAGTCATTCCTCTTTTGGTTAAGAGAGACAGAGGACATCTAACGGTTTATATACCTTCTATTAGATTTTACCTTTTTGATTTTATAGAGGTAGTGGCAACTGAACATGTATGAACTGGTTGGATTTAATGAGTAGAGAAAGTGGCAAGAAAAGAGGAGATGGAAAGTTTGAGGCTTTAAAGAGCTCACACAGGAACTTGAAAACAATAAAGATAGAGAGTTATAATATAAGAAATAAAGATGGGAAATAAAATAAAATAAAATATATTATTAATAAAAATAAAATAATGATATGGCTACTAATGTGGCTCAACAAAAGTGTAACAACAATAAATGCTATACTTTAGCTTATATATATAAATTTCACAATTATTATTTTGTGTTTTGTTGGTAGGAGTATAGAAAAAACTGCACTAGATTTCACAATTATCAATTTATCATATAGTATATATAGTAGAAGTCTTTTTTTTTTAGAGACATATAGCAGAAGTCTTATTGTTTCACATGGAATGATTTCTGGTGTTTATATAATTATTCAACATGTCGGAATTTCTGTTGTAGTCATAGCTTATATGAATATTTGTTAGTTTATAGAGACTTATTAGAGCATCTGCATCAGTAGATGCATAATTTCTGTCCATTTTGCAAAAAAAAAAACATGCTTTTTCTATTTTACACACCCACTTTTACGAAACACCCACATCAGTTTATCTATTCTACACATTTATTCAGTAAAATATTCATTCTTGACTCAATACCCAGCCATCATCAATGATTAAACAAAGAAGAAAGAGAGCAGCATCGATCATCAACCTAGCCTCCATCATCAAACCACCTAACCATCATCGTCAAGCTAGCCTTTATCATCAACTCACCCATCAAAATCCCAAAACCACTAATTAAAATCATCAAAACTTATTAATCAAAACCATCAAAACCCATTGATCAAAATCATCAAAACCACTGATCAAAACCATCAAAATCCATTGATCAAAATCCCAAAACCATCAAACAAAGAAAAATGATACCAACGACGATCGGCGAGGTAGCAGCGATCGGTGTGAGCAACGACGAGTGAGGTGATTAGCGGTCGCACGGCTGTGGTGAGACTCAAGAGAGCAGCGAACCATCAAAACCTACTGATCAAAATCCAAAAACCATCAAATAGAGAAAAAAGATAGCAACGTCGATTGGCGAGGCAGCGGCGATCGATGTGAGCAGTAGCAAGTGAGGTGATCGACGGTGGCACGACTGTGGCTAGACTCGAGAGAGTAGCGGAGATCAGTAGAGGAAAAGATAGCGTGAGGTGAGAATCAGACCAGAGAAAAAAAAAAAAAGAGTGAGGTGGAGAGAGAAAAAATAGTAAAATATTAAATGCAAGAGCTACAGTAACCTTACATATATGCACGGTTACTGTAGCACTTGTGCATTTATGCACAATTTTACATCCACTAATATGAGTGTTTTTTTTTGTCAAAATGTGTAAAATGACGTGCTTTTTATATTTTGTAAGACTTTGCATAAGTAGATGCAGATGCTCTTTAAGGCATGAATTGATTCGTTCAAAAAGTCAATGATTTTAATAAAATTTCGTACTACATCATATTTAATTTCTTTAAATAATATACAATACAATTTCATATACACACTTGCATTTGCTAGATAATACTAGAAACCATATACAGTTCTATATACTGACATAATAATAACAAATGTCAATTAATTACTATCACAATTATTAAATTTTATATTTTTAAAAAATAATATTATATTAAACTTTTCGGTACGTTACATCACTACCGGTTTCCAGCTGGTCTTTTGTAATGCACCTGTGTACTATAATTCTCCCTTTAATGGTATGGAAAAAAAACATTATTTTATTGTTAGAACATCCGCGTGTGATGCCAAGAAGAGCTATGAGCCAATGGCTTCTTTTTCTTTAATTAAATTCCTCTTGATTTTGTTTAAAAGAAAATTAATGTACTGGGCCCAAAGTACAACGTACCAAAGAATAAGTTCAAAGTTCAAACAAATAGCCTACTGCCTATAGGTCGTTTTAAATTGTAGGTAGCTTAGTATTTTATAAAAGAAATATTAGTAATAACTAATTTCTTTTTTGATAGGAGTAATAACTAAATTTCAATGTATGATAATTGATACTTTTTTTTACTTTTCTTTTCCTAGAGTTTAAAGTTTAAAATGTGATATTGAGAAAGGGTTTATTACTTGCTCTGTGACATTAATTGCCGTATGTAATTTTGGTATTAACATGTGAGTGTATGCTCTTATCTTATCTTATTCCCCTGTAAATGTTTGTGTTTCTCAAATAGGAAAAAAAAAAAAAAAAGGTCTAAAGTCTAATTGGTGGTCCCATGCTATTATTTGCTTGAAAAATCCGAAATAAAAGTCATTAATATTGGTAGTGGTTGAACTATTGGGAGGGTTGTAAAGGAGCCGATCTTTGATGTCTTCCCGTTGATGGGGACTCTTGAAACCCATATTCTACTCTCTCAAGTTTTCAATTTGTTATACGCTTATATACACTATGGTTAATACTTATGGTCTAATGAATTTCAACTTGTTGAACTGTAAATTAAAAATAATATAGATAAAATTAACTATTATTAAAAAAAAAATGTAGAAATTAAATTGACAGTAATTTAAAATGTAGAAACTGAATTGGTATTTGGTTCCACAAAATATTTCTTCGTCCAGCTACATAGCAATTTCCAATTGTTATGTCAGAAGATTCCAATCTTTTAGGTCTAATGTCAAACAACTCAATGAAAATCATTTGAGAACATGGGTGCATCTTTTTCGCTATACATGAACTTGGCATTTCCTTATCATAATATAAGATGACAAAAATTTTCACAATTGTTCTTTAGAATAATATAAGATGACAATTTCTCATAATTATTCTACTACGATGACACAACAAAATGTAATTAGAATAAAATTACTCTATCACATTTCTTTTATTGCACTGATCTCACCATATTATCTCAACAACTATAAAATTATTATTATTATTATTATTTTGGGTAAGTAGAAAACTTTAGCAGAAAAATACTAATATTTTGTACACGTGTTCTATTGTGGTCCATACCTCGGTTTTTCAAGGTAGTATATATAGTATTATATTCTTTAACAATATTCTTGAAATTTTAAGTTAGTGAGATAACTAAGTGTGCGTTTGCCAATAGATGTTTGTGCGTTTTGCGTTTTTTTGACTAGTCCCACGGCACAGTTCATGTACTAGCCAAGTTGGGAAAAACGCAAAAACAGTGTTTTGTCTTTTAAAAATTATTTTGCTACAGTGTTTTCAGCAATAAATTTTTAGTTTTAAGTAAAATAAACGGTATTAAAACAGACCCCAAATAAAGCTTAACATAGATTTCCTTATAAAAGAGTAAAGGAAAAAAGAAAAAGAAAAAAAAAAGAGAGAGAAAGAGAAAGACTGAGATTAATCTTGAATTAAATTCATATATATAACTAAAAAAAAACCTAAGTTAGAATTGTATACAAGATTTACAGTTTTGCTTTTTTTTTTTTGGGTTGATGAAATACTGTTTTGCTTATTGAGTAAGAAACTAAGAACAGTGTACTTACTAACTTAATATTTGAAGAAAACGAAGAAATACAGAATAGTCAAGAAAGAATAACTACACAAAAAAAAAAATAATAATAATTCAAAATTGTTTGACAAGTATGATATTTGGCGCTTTTGACTATGAACACCTCTGACCTCATGTGAAATCTATGGATAGTAGCAGGCTTTTTTTTTTTTTTTTTTTTTTTTTTGAGAAACAGCAGGCTTTTAAATAGTTGTGCTTGCACTTCAAGCAAAGACAAAGTGCATATATATGTGGAAAATGCTTCGATGATATAATGTACTTGAACAGCTAAATAAAAACAGTCTTTCCTTAAAAGTGCACTAAGGTAGCCCCGTGGATCTCAGACACTGGTCATTTTTTAGGTACTTTTATTTTTTTATTTTTTAATCTTCCTATTTCGTAAGCATTTATCTTTCCCAATACCTCATTTGTCAGATGGGTTTTTGTACTTTTGTTCATTAAATGCTCTATCATGATATAACTAAGATGATTGAACGAAATGCTTATGATTGTTTTGATTGGAAAGTTCAGATTTTTCAGAGGTTTTTGATGTTTTTGATGGGAGCCATGGGGTTGCAGAGATCTGATCCTGCCAAAATATAACAAAATTTAGGGCTATTTGATACATAAGTTTAAATACATGTTTTCAGTTTAAACAACATTATATATATTTTCATATACTTTTTCATTTACGTGTATTTAAAAAGAAAGAACTAAAAATTGATATTTAAACATACGTACTAAATAGTACTATTTATTTTACTTTCTTTGTTCCCTTTTTTGGACCCATCATGCTTCATGGACACCTTTTTGAAATTGGAATTTTTTTTGGGGATGAATAACATTTTCTTCAGAACGAAAGAATATATGCTACTAACAAGTTGCAAAAACTGTTATTACAAGCTGCAGACTATAATAAACCACCTCTCTTTCTCTCATCTTTGTTATTTGTTTGCACTTCATGGGGAGCCTTTGTAGAAGAAAATTTGATACTATTTTGGTGTGATCAAGATTGTAAGGATACCGAATTTGCATTGGCTGTGATTAATTTGGCTACATCCTCTAACTGTATGCTGAATGATTAGAAACAATTTTTGTCTCTTCTTTTGTTTCTTCTGGTGGAGTAAAAACGAGGGCTTCATTGACATCTTTAGCTTCCTGCTGATTTAGTTTGTCAGTGTCTGCTTCAACATGAACAATGGTTTTGCATCTGAAAAGTTCAACATAAAAAATAAAAAAGAGTACAATATCTCCCTTCCGTTTCTTTTTTGTGCTAAACTTTCCCTTTCTTTTCTTAAATGGCCACTTTTAGTTGAATTCAAGACAAAGATGCTAGGTCAATTCCCTGTTGTACTATTATCTTTTTAACTTCTCATATATATCACTTTATCGGTTAGTGATGCTAAGTTAGTATTTCTGTAAGTCCCACTAGTTTGAAATTTCCAGTTTGGCTTATAAGTTACTGATTTCAACCTTTAATTGTGTGCGTCAGGGGCCATATAGATTCTGTTTATCCTGATTAAAGTAACTAAAAATTGCATTAGGATCCTGGATAAAATGGCAGTGGAGAATGGCTTGGGTAGCCAAACAAATACAGATGCAGCCACCACATCAAAAAGCAATGCAGAAGAAGAGAAAACCTCCAGCATGAATGGTGATCAAGAAGACTCAAAGAAGAGAAAAGGGGATGAGAAAACTAACACTGTTCCATTTCGGAAACTGTTCTCATTTGCAGATTCCACTGATATTTTGCTGATGATCCTTGGCTCAATTGGTGCCGTTGGGAATGGGATATGTATGCCCCTTATGACCGTGCTATTCGGGGAATTGGTCAATTCTTTTGGACAAAACCAGAATAGCCCCGACATAGTTGATACAGTTTCCAAGGTACAGATATTCTGCATAAGTTGTAATTGATAAGGTCCAACCTTTTGACTGAAAAATGTGATTTTAAGACTTATGATTTAAATACTTTTCAGAGAAAAGAATTTGATATATTTCAGCTGCTTAGATAATAATCTACTGGAGCTTGAATTGATTATTAACCTATTTTAAAAGTATTCCCATTTGCAATTGTAAATGGTATATGTAGAGAAAATTTAGCATAAAGGCACAAAAAGAGCCCAGTAGCCAAACTTGTAAAATCTTACAATTGCAAATTTTTTTGCAACTGTGCAAAAGAGAGAGAGTTGGGGAAAAGAAAGAGAGAGTTGTATTTAAATATATTATATTATTTTAGTGGGTAATATATATTATTTTAATCAGTAGAATAAAAAAATAAAAGTTAAAATGTTAAGTGTATTGTAAAATAGTATAATATAATTGATAAAGTAGTTTTTTGAGACGATAAAATATGATAGAATGACATTTTCCACTGTGAATGCTATAAGGGATGAATTAGCAACCCTGTTCTTTCTTTTCTGACATCTTAAAATTGTTACATGAAGATCTTATAAATTGGTTACCTCCAAAATTTTAGGTGTGTCTAAAATTTGTCTACTTGGCACTGGGTGCGGCTGTGGCAGCTTTCCTTCGTAAGTACATTGCATACTCCAATCACTTCAAAATTTTATTGCTTATTGTTCTTTTGTTCATCAGTATCAGTAGTTGAGTTGAGAAATATGTTTTGTTGTTTGTCAGAGGTGGCTTGTTGGATGGTGACAGGGGAGCGACAGGCCGCACGAATAAGGGGATTGTATCTGAAGACTATTCTGAGGCAAGATGTTGCATTCTTTGATAAGGAAACAAACACTGGCGAGGTTGTTAGCAGAATGTCTGGTGACACCGTCCTAATACAGGATGCAATGGGTGAGAAGGTACTAAAGTGCTGTTACAGTTACATCAAAAGCAAAGATTCTGAATTTTGCAAATCTTTGTATCCAGGGGTTTAAAAATTGTGTTTGTGCAGGTTGGGAAATTTTTGCAACTGACTTCTACATTCATCGGAGGCTTTGTGATAGCATTTATCAAAGGGTGGCTTCTAACCCTTGTCATGGCATCCTCTCTTCCTCTTCTTGTGGCATCTGGTGCAGTTATGTCCATCATCATAGCCAAGATGGCGTCCCGGGGAGAAAGTGCTTATGCAAAAGCAGCAAATGTAGTTGAACAGACGATTGGCTCAATCAGAACAGTATGTCATGTTGTCATAACCAAATATGTGCCTGGGTTATTTTGAAGTTTTATCTTGAAATAATGTGTTTGGTTCTTCTTTTAAGTTTTATAAAATTCACGACATTGACCTTGATTGTTGTCTAGGTTGCATCATTCACCGGTGAGAAGCAAGCTATAATTAGTTACAAGAAATTTGTTTTAAAAGCTTACAATTCAGGCATTCAAGAAGGCTTGGCTTCTGGTTTTGGTCTTGGCACGGCTATGTTAGTAATCATCTGCACTTATGCTTTGGCTGTATGGTTTGGTTCAAAGATGATACTGGAGAAAGGATATAATGGGGGTCAAGTGCTGAACGTGATAATTGCTGTGTTAACCGGTTCCATGTGAGCTGCACTTCTTTTCTTGTTTTACTACTAATAGCTTTCATATGCTAATATGGTTATATTCTCATTGTACCTAATAAATGGAAATTTCCTCCTGCTTTTGTTTCATAAAAAGCAAGCAAAAAATTTAAACGTTCGGATTGGTATATGTACATCATAGTTTCTAAATTATTCATCAGTCTCTCATTTTCTGATTCCATATGGATATTTCAGGTCTCTAGGACAGGCATCTCCCTGCATGAGTGCATTCGCTGCCGGTCAAGCTGCAGCATTTAAGATGTTTGAAACTATAGGGAGGAAGCCAGTGATAGATGCTTATGACACAAAGGGAAGGACGTTAGATGACATTCATGGAGATATAGAGCTAAGGGATGTTTATTTCAGTTACCCAAGCAGACCGGATGAACTAATATTCAATGGATTCTCTCTTTCTATCCCAAGTGGCACAACTACAGCTTTGGTTGGACAAAGTGGTAGTGGGAAGTCAACAGTCATTAGTCTGATAGAGAGATTCTATGACCCTCATGCTGGCGAAGTTCTTATAGATGGAATTGACCTCAAAGAATTTCAGCTCAAATGGATTAGAGGGAAAATTGGTCTTGTCAGCCAGGAACCTGTGTTATTTGCATCCAGCATTAAGGAAAATATCGCATATGGAAAGGATGGTGCAACTATGGAAGAGATAACAGCAGCAGCTGAACTAGCTAATGCTGCTAAATTCATTGACAAAATGCCACAGGTTCTGATTTTCAGTCGACTTGATTACACTGGGACCTTGTGTTCATATTCATTATCAGAAAACTAGTCGATTTACTTCAATATTTTGAATTTCATTTCCAGGGGCTAGATACCATGGTTGGTGAGCACGGAACACAGATGTCTGGTGGACAGAAACAGAGGATTGCCATTGCAAGAGCAATTCTGAAAGACCCACGAATACTACTTCTCGATGAAGCTACAAGTGCACTTGATGCAGAGTCTGAAAGGATAGTGCAAGAGGCATTGGACAGGATTATGGTCAACAGGACAACAGTCATTGTTGCCCATCGTTTGAGCACAGTAAGGAATGCTGATATGATTGCCGTCATTCATAGAGGAAAGATGGTCGAAAAAGGTACCTAATAACTATAGCCATTAATTTCTTTTTTAAAATTTATTCTCACGCGGAACCAGTTTCAAAGTGTGCATCGAACCCTGTGTTTATAGCAACTACAAGGTAATAATTTGTTATCTCGACCAAAACATAATCTCCCGAGTGTGAAGTTTCTATAATTGGAATGAGGATATATGTAGAAGCCTTCATCAATCTGTATTATGCGAATTGGTGTATGTCCTGGATATTGTCACCAAACATCATTTTTTCGAAATTCACAAATGATTATAGAAGTTGCATAATTGAAAAAAACAAGGACTTGAAACAGAATGAAAAGGACTTGCTTTCTTATACTATCATGCATTATTTTTTCCTAATCAATTTTGGAATCTTAAACTAGTCTTTGCTTCAAGTAATTATTGCATCCCAGATTTCACATACTGATGTGAAATAAGATGGTTGACTTATACTGAGTAATGTTAATGTCACTTGATCAGGCTCGCACTCAGAACTACTCAAGGATCCTGAGGGAGCATACTCTCAGCTTATACGCTTGCAAGAAGTAAACAAAGAATCAGAACATGCTTTAGATGATCGAAACAATCCGGAAATTACTGTGGAATCATTCAGACACTCAACTCAAAGAATGTCAATCCAACGGTCTATAAGTCGAGGATCATCTGGAGTGGGAAACAGTAGCGGCCACTCATTCTCTGTATCATTTGGTTTACCTACAGGAGTTAATGTACCAGACATTGTACGGGCAGAAACAGAATCCCCTTCCGTACGTACAGAAGAACTTCCAAATGTTCCACTCAGCCGCGTTGCCTACCTTAACAAGCCTGAGATTCCAGTGCTTATAATTGGAGCTGTAGCTGCAATCCTCAACGGCGTAATACTACCAATTTTAGGATTACTATTTTCCATCGCTATCAAGATATTTTTTGAACCAAATGGACTAAAAAAGGATTCAAAATTTTGGGCAATAATGTTTATGCTCCTTGGTCTGGCATCATTTCTGATAATTCCAGCACGATCATACTTCTTTGCAGTGGCTGGGTGTAAGTTAATCGGACGTATTAGAGTAATGTGCTTTGAGAAGGTGGTTAACATGGAGGTTAGTTGGTTTGATGATCCTGATAATTCAAGTGGTGCAATTGGTGCAAGGCTCTCAGCAGATGCAGCATCAGTGCGTGCTTTAGTAGGGGATGCACTTGGTCAGATGGTAGAAAATATGGCTTCAGCAGTTGCTGGGTTGGTCATTGCTTTTGTTGCTTGCTGGCAGTTGGCTTTTATTATCCTGGTATTGATTCCTCTAATTGGAGTTAATGCATTTATTCAAGTGCAGTTCATGAAAGGATTTAGTGCGGATGCAAAGGTATGCTTTGAAATTAATGCCTTTTCTATGTTACCATGTATGATTGCAGCATGCTAAACATTCTTCAAGGACAAACTTGAAAAAAGTAGAATTATATCCAAGAATGATGATGTTGTAGAATTCTTTACAAGTAAATTTTAGTATTTGTGTTAAAAAGAATTTATCAGGATGTAAATTTGAATTTTTTCAGATGATGTATGAGGAAGCAAGCCAGGTTGCTAATGATGCAGTTGGAAGTATAAGAACAGTGGCTTCTTTTTGTGCTGAAGAGAATGTGATGGAATTATACAAAAGAAAATGTGAAGGTCCTATGAATACAGGGATACGGCAAGGCCTGATTAGTGGAATAGGATTTGGGTTATCTTTCTTCTTATTGTTTTCTGTCTACGCAACTAGTTTCTATGCTGGAGCTCGGCTTGTTGAGGATGGCAAAACAACATTCTCAGACGTTTTCCGGGTAAATATTCTTCCCATGTTTTTCAAAGTTTTTTTAGAAGAAATTTGGCAACTTCCAAAGAATGGTGAAATTTACTCCTACAAAATTAACTTTGAAATTTTGTATGTATGCTCTACAGGTTTTTTTTGCCTTAACCATGGCAGCAATTGGAATTTCTCAAACAAGCTCCTTTGCTCCTGATTCTAGCAAAGCCAAGAACGCCGCTGCTTCCATATTTGCAATATTAGATCGGAAGTCAAAGATAGACCCAAGTGAGGAGTCTGGCATGAAATTGGATGATTTAAAGGGTGAAATTGAGCTTCGTAATATAAGCTTTAAGTATCCTTCTAGACCAGATATTCAGATTTTCCGAGACCTCAACTTGAAAATTCATTCTGGCAAGGTAAAGTTTAATTGTAGGATTTTATGAGACCTCAACTTCCATTTCCTTTTCGCAACGAGCATTTCATTTAAAACGTACTGATCAAGTTATTGTTCTAAACATCTTTCAGACGGTTGCCCTAGTTGGAGAAAGTGGTAGTGGAAAATCAACAGTGATCTCACTTTTACAAAGATTTTATGATCCTGATTCAGGCCATATAACACTGGATGGAACTGGAATTCAAAAGTTCCAACTCAAATGGTTGAGGCAGCAAATGGGGCTTGTGAGCCAAGAACCAATTTTGTTCAATGACACTATCCGTGCCAACATTGCATTTGGAAAGGAAGGAGATGCAACTGAGGCAGAAATTATATCTGCATCAGAGTTGGCCAATGCCCACAAATTCATTAGTAGCTTACAACAGGTTTGAGCAATACAAATCATTTTTCAAAACCCATCTCATTTTCATTCACAAACCAAGTCCCTCTATTAAGACACTTGGGTGGATATCATTAACTTGCACATGTGCTTTAATCCTTGTCTCACAAGTTTGCAAAAATGCAGGGTTATGATACCATGGTAGGTGAACGAGGAGTCCAATTATCTGGTGGACAGAAGCAACGTGTCGCTATTGCACGTGCCATAGTTAAAAGTCCAAAAATATTACTATTAGATGAAGCTACTAGTCACTAGATGCCGAGTCTGAGAAAATTGTTCAAGATGCATTAAACCGAGTCATAGTTAATCGGACTACAATAGTTGTGGCTCATCGATTATCTACAATCAAGAATGCTGATCTAATAGCTGTTGTTAAAAATGGAGTAATCGTGGAGAAAGGAAAGCATGAAACTTTGATTAATATCAAGGATGGATTTTATGCCTCCTTAGTGTCACTTCACACCAGTGCTTCAACCGTTTGAATTATTTTCTGATTGTTCTCTTCTCTTATCAAGAAAGACATGCAACATTTTAATTTTCAATGTAACATTTTTGTAACTAAATGTATCATACACAATCATGCATTTTAAATTGTATTTTGAAAAATCAAGTTAGTACAATTTTTATTTTGAGTGAAAAATGAGATTTTTATTTTTTATTTGAGAGAGAGAGGAGTGGAGATAATATTGGTTAACAGAATGGGTTGACAACCATTTATTATCAGTTTTAGGTTTAAAAAGATATCATTTGATTTCCAATCAGACGGTACGTGAAGTATCTTGAAGTGTTTGAAGTTTGGTAGGAGACGATATCTAGAAAAGATTACAACTAAAAATCAAAATATTCCTTCATCTTAGGTCAACCCTGTCTTAAATTTAACTTTGTTTCGACGTAAAATATTTTACATGTAAAATATTTTCAGGAAAATATTTTCATTTTTAGTGTTTTGCAGGATATATGAAAATGTTGTGTAAAATATTTTCCGCTGTTTGGCACAAAGTAAAATGAAAAAAAAAAAAAAGTAAAAAGTAAAAATTATGTTAGAGACACAATTTTTGGCACAACTTTGTGACATAACTTTTGGCACAATTTTGTACCACAACTCGCTACATGATGAGTTGTGATTGGTAAGAGTATGTTGTGAGCCATGTGGGAACACACACTTTCATTTTCCAGTGTTTTGCAGGGTATATGAATATGTTGTATAAAATATTTTTTGGTATTTGGCACAACGTAAAATGAAAAAAAAAAAAAACCAATAAAAATTTAAAATTATGTTAGAGACACAACTTTTGGCACAACTTTATACCACAACTTGCTACATGACGAGTTGGAATTTGTAAGGGTATGTCGTGGGCCATGTGGGAACACACCCTTATCAATCACAACTCGCCATGTGGTGAGTTGTGGCACAAAATTGTGCCAAATGTTGTGTCTCTAGCATAATTAAAAAAAAAAAAAAAAGTGTCTTTGCAGATTTTATTTTATTTTATTTTAATTTTTAAATTCTGACATCCGTGCATATACATTCATTAATGTTTATGCTTTAAAAAAAAAAAAACCAAAAATGACTTTTCTCAATTGGCAAATCGCATTGGAAATATAAAAAAAAGACACTTGATGTCAAAATAGTTTGGGTTCCAAGGTCCTAGTCTAACACTATACAGTAAAAGCACAACAAATCATTATTTTCTTATGAGCTTTTTAATATTTTTTGCTTGTTCCAATGAGCTACAAGTTTTAATGGGTCTTGTATTGCTCTTAAGGATTTTAAAATTTCAATCAGCTCTGGCAAAATATTCTTGTTTTCCTCATTCAAAAACACAATTGCTGTACCCTCATCTCTCAATCTTGATGCCCTCCCAATCTGATGGATGTACTCTTTAATGGAATTGGGCATGTCAAACACTATTACCTCTCTCACACCCAAAAGATCAACACCCCAACCCAAAACTCCAGTGGTCTTGAATCTTTGTTGTTATCAATCATATGATGCCCCCAGGACCCAACAATTATATGGCAGAGGAAGATGGAAGCATTCCTATAGTTCATTCACTCCTTTCTAGTTAAAATACTAGTAACTAGAACAATCACCCCATTGTTAAATGAATATTCAAATTCAGTAGTCAATATTTCAACCTGATAGTTCAGGTAATCCAAGGAGAGGATCTTGTCCTTAGCCTATTACAAAATGAAAGAACCTACAGAATATTTCTCAATCAATTTAGCAGAGCCTGCAAATTATATCTAGAAAAAATATAACATTATCATAGTACTAATGAATCCAAAATATCACATTATTCCATAATAATAGCAAAACATTTCAATCAGTGTTGCATAACCATCCATAAGCACACATACAATACTAGTAACCCAAAGACTATGACAATATAGCTAACATTAACACATAACCTTCCAAAATATGGAATTGTTCCATAATTATTAATAACCTAAAGAATACCATGGTACCACTAACATGTTTCACACAACGTATCCAGCAACTTCAAGTAGGGGTGTGCAGCTAACTCGCCAACCTGCCAAAACCGACCTGACCCAACCCAACCCGTCGGGTTGGGTCGGTTCTTAGGGCTTGGTGGGTTGGGTTGGGTTACAAAAAATTTTTTGATAGCGAGTCAGGTTAGGTTTGGGTCATAAAATTCTAAACCCGCCAAACCCGACCCGACCCGACCCTCCCATATATTTAATATATATATATATTTAAAATATATTATATAATTAATAAAATTTTTAAAATAACTAGCTCTTCCTATCTTATATAAAAGCCAATTAGTTCACACAAATCCTAATAAATTACTATTGTTGTTTAGTTTTTAGTGTTGCTTGCCTTTAAGAAGTTACATTGATACTAATCTTTGAGTTTTTTTAAATATATTTATATTTATATTTTTTTCTACTCAATTTAATAATAATAATAATAATAATAATAATAATAATAATAATAATAATAACAATAACAATTTGTCCAACCCATGGGTTCAACCCGATCCAACCCAACCCATGTACGTTGGGTTGGGTTGAATTTTTTTTGACCCACCATGGTGGGTTGGGTCAAAAACTTCCCTTAACTTGACCCAACCCGACCCATGCACACCTCTAATTTCAAGTTAGAAGCTTTTGTTGGAAAATTTCTTCAACCAAAGCTTTCTCATCCTATTATTTTTAGCCATAAATGCCCTTCCTGCCTTTTCATCATTAACCAAATGATCAAAAGCTTTATCAAGCATGTCTTCTTCGAAGCCTTCAACATTTATCACTACTTTATGAAGCTCATTTGTATTAACTAGGCCATGACTAAGAGTTGTAACAGCTAGGGGTGTGCAAAAAACCGACGAACCGAAAAAACTAGCTGAAACCGACCGAACCGATGCCAAAATTTCAGTTCCGTTTCGGTGCGGTACGGTTTCAGTTTCATTTTTTAAAAACCGAAATTTTCAGTTTCGGTTTCGGTGTTGGATTTTTTCACCCCGAAACCGACCGAAATATCTAATGGCCATAATTCCACACTATAACTATTTCATTTTTCATTCATGGTACTTTGAATTCCAAGTTTTAAGACATCACATGCATCATCTTATTTCTCATTTGCACCATTCACTTTGATGCAGTTTCCAAAATTACTTGATCAAATGTACCCTCTGCATTTTTAAAAACATAAAAACATGTTTGATGTGTCCCATCTCCTATAAGGGAAAAATTATGGATAATGCCAAAACTACTTCGGGTCAAACTATGCCTTTTGTTTTTGTTTTTTGTTTACTGTTGCTACACACACACACACAAACACACGTATATATACGATTTGTTTTAATCTAGATAATGTTTCAATGATGTTACAATGTTAAAGAATGAGGGTGGTCATATTTGATAAATAAAGAAAAAATTGCAAATGCTTCATTTGAATTTAATTTTTTATTTTCCTTTTAAAACTAATTATTTTTGTTAATACTTTAGTTGATTTTGTGTTTACATAATCTTATTTCCATGGCTGGTTGGCTAATGAAACTGAGGGTATTTGTTGAGGGATAGGAAAATATTTTGTGATATTTGTTTAAAGTCCATAAAGATTTTGTTTTTAAGATTGATTTATGATTATTAGTAATAATTCACCTAACAAATAGATTTGCTACAAATCTAGAAAATTAATTAATGAAATAGAATAAAAAAATTATATAAGATTTATGATTATTTACCTTTAAAATGTAGATGTTGGATAACTATTGCTTTTTGATGTGAAGGGGTGAATGTTTTGAAGCTTGTGTGTTGTGAATGGTTTGTATATGGTGAGAAGTGTAGAAAAAACATGAAAATTCATGGGTTTGGTGTTTGGTTTTTTAATAACTTGCTTAGGGGATTCTCAAAATTGGATGAATGTCTCAATTGAGTGGGGTAAATGGTTGTGTTAGGCCCAATTTTGCATATGTTTTTCTATTTAATATTCCTAACTATGAATATTAGGACTCTAGGAGAAGTTTTAAATGCTTCATAATTTGGGAGGGAGAGGTGAGATGATTCGTAGGTGGTAAGGTAGTTGAGAAGATTTTGGATTTAAAAATCTTCATTTTTTTAATGTAATTTTATGTTGTTCAGTTTTAGTTCAAGATTTTATTATATATAGCTGAATATATATATATATATATATATATATATATATATATATATATATATATATATATATATATATATATATATATATATTGTAGGGGCATTGGGCCCAGTAATTTATCAAGGATGGCCCAACGAAGTCTTTTGGGCTAGAAACCCAAATCCGAAGACATCAGAACGATCTTGGAGTATCTAAATGTCCAATTACGTCCGAGGAGTATATTTGTCCTCGGATTGTTAAGCCGAGGACATAGGAAGAGAAGTTTAGTGTCCCCGGGTTATGTTATAAAGAGTCCTACGACTACGGGAATACACAGTACACGTGGAGGACAATAGAAAGAGCGGTGGAATATCTAAAGTAAAGCTGCTACCACCGCCCATACATTAAAAGCTCTGTAATTGATACGCTGACTGCATAGGTGGAAGGATGGGACCTGAGCATGGAGTTTGGAACTTGGTCCCTAACCCCAGCGGGCTTTAGGGAAGAATTGATGGGACAAGTATCCGAAATCAGGATTGCAACCATGAGGTGGAAGATGATGAAGAGAAGAAAAGAAGTATAAATAAGAGGGAAGACATACGAAGAGAGAGGAGGCTTTTTCAGGAAGAAAAAGGGCCAATAGTATATGATAATCAAGGATTGTATCCAAATTTGGGGAGATATTATTATAAACTATCCTCGGGTTTTGTCCGAGGAGGAATTTTCAGTCTTACTCTTGCAAACAACTCTTTATTTTGTGCCATTGGGCCCAAAGCCCATTCTTTTCCTCATTATCTAAACCATCCTTGAAATCTAGATTACAAACCCATCCTCTACAAATTTAATTGTATAAAAAGGCCTTTCAAAGCCCATTCCCTTCCAGTCATAGTTTGGGAATTTAAATTGTGTCCTTACATACATATATATATATATATATATATATATATATATATATATATATATATTTGACAGTCAAACAAATTCATTGAGAAATTGAATTAATTATTGATTTCAATTATTTTCAAGTAGAATAGTGCAAAACACTGAGCTACAGTCTATAGTGCATTGGCAACCACCACAAGAGGATGGAAAAAGCTCCATTTTTTGTCGAACAATAACCTATCCTTGATGCAATTGTTTAATATTATTTGCATTACAATATATGTTTTCCCTTTTAGGGGGGAGGGGGGGAAGCAAAGATTAGTTATTTCATTATTTATCTTGAATTTGACGATGACCAAGAGGATGATGTAAAATTGACTTTAGAAGAAAAAAAAAGTCTCATGCATTGCACAGGCTATAGGCTAGTATATATAAAAGTAGAGATCTCATGCAAAAGTGCATGAAATCCTGTCAAGTGGCGCCTTAATTTTTCATTCAACATTTTTTTTTTTACCTCTTTTGTTAAGTTTTTTTTTTTAATACTGTTATCCAAAAGTTTACATTAACTTATTTTACTGTTATCTTTTTTTTTTTTTTTTTGAAAACTACTGTTATCTCATTAATTGCCTAAGTTTACACCACACATTTCTCTATTCTTCACTTCTTTTAGCATACCCACAGTTTTAGTATTTTAAAAAAAGCAAAAAATAAAAAATAAAATAAGGAATAATAGTAATAACTAACCAAATAACGCCTTGGAGAGAGATAGAGAGACACAAAAATGTTGTGAATTTTTAAATAAAACACACTATTTCACTATATATTACTAAAATAAAAGACCTGGGACTAACAAAACACTTGAAAAAGAAAGAAAGAGTAATCTGAAGAGTCACCACCTCTGTTATAGCCTCCCACCACCATCAAGACATCAAAACTCATATGGGCAATTTTTTTCTTTCTTTTTAAATTAGTGGCTCAAATATAATTTATGTTTAGGTAATTTGGTTGGATAGTTTTTTGTTTTTGTTTTGAATATATAAGTAAAGATAATATTTGATGTGCAATATAAAGCCATATTCTACTATGATTTAATTTTAAATTATTTATAAGACACATGCATACACACTTGCCCACATCATATATTAATGTTGCACTATCGATGAGTGAAAGAGAGTCAGAGAGTCAGAGAGTTGGACATACTTTGATTTCATGGTATGAAATATGTGAACACAACACAAATTAGTTGATTTTCATGGTCCGGTTACTCTTTTGCATTTATTTTTGGTTTTATGATTTAAAAAAAAATTAGTCTTACCTTAAGAAGGTTACAAATAGGCAATGAAATTACTAAACTAATTTTTAACATCTCAAAAGATATATGTTTTTTTTACTCTAATTTAGTTTACTTTTTCTTTCTAATATATGTATAACATTATCTAAAAATGTCTTACATAAAATATCACAAAATTATCCGTGTATCGCACAAACAACTTACTAGTTAATTAGAAAGGTGAAGGCCTAAGGTTTTCAACGAGCGAGGACTGTCTCTAGAAAAAAAAATATAACTAATATTATTTTTTTCTATAGGTCTCCATCCCTGATCTTAATGTCAAACTTTTGAGTTAAGATGAATAGCATCTCACTTACATGACCAATGTATTGCGGTTAGATAGTTATGGTTTATATACTTCTTTACTATATGGTCTTCAACGTCTTTATATTTCTAAAAATAAATAGATATTTAAAAGAGCTCTCAAACATAAATATATTATTATTATTATAAATCCCTCTTTTCACTTTCGTTATTCTTATCAGTTTACTATTATTATAAATAACATGAATTGAGTTCAAGTTACACCTGAATTACATATTCTACATGTTCTTAACATGTATGTTAATTTTCATATCAATCAGATACTATTTACCATTTGATCTATAAACTCATCTTTTATGCATTATTTTAAACTACAAAAATTTGAATTTTAACAATTGATTGATGATATGGACGAAGAATAACTAAAGGATGAAGAACACATAAAAGACAAAAACTAAACTAAAACACCAAGAAGGAAGCTAGAAACTATCATGGCTAGTTCATCATCCTCAGCAGTTTTTACAGTTGCCATAATAAGTGGATCATCTGTGTTAATCACATCAGAACACTGGACTTGATAATAAAGTAGAACACTAAGGGGTTATTCTCAAAGTGTCAAAGAATTATTTTCCTGAGTCATCTTGTGGACGTGAGCCTAGGAGTGACGTTTTAGTCCTGTCAGACCTTAGGAAAACAGTTCTTCATTTTAAAAACTATCATGACTAGTTCATCATCCTCAGCAGTTACAGATACCATTACAACTACGTGTGATTTTTCCCTTCTTAAATCCACTGCAAATAGACTAGACTACTTGTATGAAATATCCCATGTCCCTGAAGATAGTAAAATTCCTATTACTGATTTCTATTGTAAATCCTTATACTATCTTTGATAAACCTCAAAATACCTTCAAAAAATCCATAAAAAAGTTTTTATGTCCTTCTCATCCTTCTAGTGTAAAAGACTATGTCCAAGCTTCTAAGTTTGACCAGTTCAACATTCCAGCTAGTGAAAAAAAAATTTTATCACTCTTGCCCTTCCTAGAGAGTTTGCCATTCCATGGAAAAAACAAGGTTACACTCACCTCCATTTTGGTGCAGTAAGACTTGCACTCACTTTTCATTGCAGAAAAGGACTCCCTATAGCTTCTAGAATTTTTCTTCTTGATTCTAGATTTTTGGAATACCATAATGCAGTTATAGGAACTGTCCAAACCACCCTCAATGCGGGAACAGTCTTTGTGACTCTTTTCCCCAATTTCAACATGTCTCTCAAAGACCCTCACCTTTGCAATGCTCTTAAAGTCCAAGTCCAGATCACAGGGGCTTCTCAAGTGCATGATACATTTGCAGCCACCCTCCACTATCAGCTTGTCTATAGACTCCAAAACCATGCTTTTGACGTAGCTATACCAGAAATAGCCTAATCCAATGATGCTCTTTTAATCCAAGTTGACCCAAGCATGACGCCTATGTGCACATTTGTTCCACGGAAATTGAACAAAGAGCAGATGAAAAAACTCTTTCCAAAATCATGGATCACAAAATATGAGACTCTTCATCAGGCATCCCAGCCAATCCAATCCAACACTCCTTTCTTCATCAGAAACCAAAATGGTGACGTTGAAGTTAGGTTTATGACAGCCACACCAGAAAAAGAACAAGTGACAGTCTTTCCTACGGCTATGATTCAACCAGTCTCGTATGAAGGTCTTGAAGGTCTTAAGATCAAAGCATTTTGAGAAGATGGAAAACCTGTCTATGAAGGAAAATCATCCACTGGCCACATATGGTGGGATGTTTGTGATTGTGCAGAATGCCAAGAAGAAGAAGTATTTGAAGAAAAGCAGAAAAGACAAAAGAAAAAGTCTTCACAGCAGCTTCTTAAAGAAAGATATGAAGCAGGAGACCCAGAATTTGACCTCCTTGGAGAACCCTCTGGAAAGTTTGACTATTATGTCCTTTATCCCAGATCCAGAAAGCAAAAAACTCGATCCCTTACCCCATGCAAAGAAAATCATGATCAAAACCAACAAAACTAGAAACCACCACTAATTCCATATTACTAGAAAGTCCTTCCCCAAATACAAAAGTGTCAACCCAAGCCTCCCAGTCAAACCCACTCACAAAAGACCTTACCTTGTTATATGTTTGACCATGCATCACCCTCTTATTCACAAAATTTTCCTCCTCTAGAAAGTTTTGACCATCCCCAAGCCAATGTTAAACATGTTTGGAAAATCAAAAACCCTGTTGGAACCAATCCAGATGGAACCAAAAAACAAGTCTCCTCAGTTGAAGCAGCTCTCAATTGGCAGGCAGAAAATGTTGTTGCACAAAACCAAGTCCTTTCGAAGATTCTTGATAATCAACAAAAGTTGACTGAAGCAGTAACTCATACCTTCTCATCTTCAAATTCTTTCATTGAAGATTTGAAGAAAAAAATACAGTCAGTTGAACAAGAATTGGAAACAATTGCCTCCACAGTAAAAGATTTGTCTGTCTCCTTTCCCCTTATTGGGCAAAAAGAAAAAGAAAGAAAGCAATTGTTGATGCAACTCCAGTCTATGGAGAACTCACAAAAGGCAACTACCCAAGCTCTTCCAATGTAAGTCTACATGCCTCATCAACCTCGTCAATCATTATATAAAGATCTGTCCATACTTGTACCCTCACCATTCTCCCCAGTTTCCCCATACCAAAACCTCCAACCACTAAATATGACACATCCAGCTTAAAATCCTTTTAAACCAAATGGAATTTTTCCCAGCATAACAAACCCAACACCACCACCCCAACTAGAATCTCAACCCAGACCAGACCCTCAAACCAAGCCACAAAATGAACCTCCTTTCATCAAAAAAGATAAAGAACTATTATACCAACCACCAGATCCAACTATTGGTGCTTCCTCCAGACCTCCAGATATGTAAATGTTGGCCATAAATTCTGATCCTCCGAATTCGATTTCATTATTTCTGAGAACTTTAACTCTTCAAGAACCAACAGAACCTTTTTTTCTCCCAGTCATTGATAACACAGATCTAGACTTGTCTGACCTTGACTTAGATGAAGTCTTTATGACTAATCCAAAAATAGAAGAGGAAGATGATGTTTTCCGTCCTAAACAGCCTCCACTTCCACCACCAATATTTCCTACACCACCTTTCATCCCTGATCATCACACAAGATTAACCTACTCATCAACCACAGATTCAAAGCACTTGTTCACCCTTGATAACAGTCCTCCTTCAAAATGGCATGATGAGATTTTTAATATGTATGCATATTGTACAACAGATCTTCAAGCCCCAAACAATACAATTGCCCAGATTATTGCCAAATTTGTCTCAAGACTTACAGGCAGACTGCAACAATGGTGGATTAACCATAGAGAACACAGGCAAAGACAGGCAACCCAGTGTAACACACTCGAGGATTTTTTCACGATCCTCCATAATGAATTTCTTGGTTCATTAGCCCATTACACTGAAATAGCGAGAGATGAATTCCTACTCATGAAGAATATACGAAGATAATGTACGAAGAATATACGAAGATAATGTACGAAGTATATACGAAGATAATGTACGAAGAATATACGAAGATAATGTAATCTAACTATGAATTTGTCAATATTCGCATTCAATTAAAAAATATTAAGTGGTGTAACATTGTTTAGAGTTACACCAGGTGTAACTTGAACCCAATCCAAATAACATACTTGCTTCAAATACATGACTAAGTTGAGTTAGTTATTACTCATAATGTAATGAATTTATCTTCTTTTTAATAAAGTTACGAGTTTTTCGTCACTAAAAAAAAAAAAATAGTTTTCACTTTTCATCTTTAAATTTATTTGAAACTTATTGTGGCGATATAGATAATAGATCACCTCTGTACCTTCGCCCCAATAGGACCTCCAACCACGACAACAGTTACAGCCTCCCCAACATTTTTTATTTTTTATTTTTTGCTGAATATTCGCTATTACTCTTTTATTCTCTTCTTGTTGTACTTTTTATTTATTACACCCTAATCAAGTATAATATATTATGTTTCTCAAAAAAAAAAAAAAGTATAATATATTAAACTAACCAACTTGCTGTAGTCCACACCCAAGTCTACCTAGAAAATTAAGTCAGTGTTACTTCTATATGAAGTTATTTGAGATGGTCGTTTGTCAAAATCAAATTAGGCTGGTGAGATGATGGAGAATGCTATGTGTGCAAAACTATGTGCATAATTCATCAATTCTATTACATCACATTTTCATATAAAGAAAACCTACACACAAAAAAAGGCAAGATAACAGCGTCAATTTAAGTTGAACATATTGTAAGTGCACAATTGTACCCGGACCCAAAAATAAGTGTTGGGCTCAGGCCCAATGAGCCTTATACAACGAAATTTGTAGAGTATGGATTTGAAACCTAGGTTTGGGATGTTGGAAGTTCAATTAACAGGCTAGAGTGCCACAATCTATGCAAATGGTAAACAAGTATGACAAAGAGACCTCATTGGACGTAAGCCGAGAACGATTTGTATAAATATTCTCTTTCTATGCCAAAGTTTACAATTCTTAGTTCTTTTTTAGCTAAGGAGTCGGTCTCCCTCTCTTTCCTCTCTCGTCTCCTTATATACTTCTTCTTCTTCACTGGTTCATCCACGTGTCATACAAATCTTCCCCTTAGATACTTGTCCCATCCACCACATTCTCGAAGTCTTCAACTAATAGCAGGAAGGCTGAATTCTACTGTTCAGATGTCATTTCTCCATTAATGCGGCCAGGGAGGTAGATGCAAGGCCTTTAATGTGGTGGTAGCAGTTTTTTCCTCAGATATTTCTCAAACGTTCTTGCTTCTAAAGGGTGCTTAGATTATCCTTTTACTCATCAGTTTCTCCAGAATCTTGCCTCTAACCCATTTAGAAAGTCCCAGGGTCATTGCCGGGCCTGTCCGAGGAGGTACTCCTTCTCGGACAACTCCTCTAACCTCTATAGTGCAGATTGACTTGTGAGCCTAGAGGCCCTGATCAAAACAAATTGGTACCAGCCAATCAGGCCAAAGCCCAAACATTTATTCAAGAGCTTTTACCCCCCACAATAGCCCCTCAAAACTTTATTTTTCCCCTCCCATCCGAGAGAGAAATAGAGTTTTGAACTGAACAGCACCCCTTCCTCACACTTTGTAATCCGCCACACGTGTAGGGGTCCTTTCGTTCCCTGAAAACACCTCTGATGCTTCGAAACCCGGAATGCACGCATTTATGACCGCAAGTTACATCCTGTTCCCCACGTTCAACGATGGGATACGCATCCAACGGCCCAGATTGGCTCTAAAAATTTGAGCGGGAGAATTTTAATTTCGAGGCCGCCTTCTGCACGTAAAAACGTCTGGGAACCCGTACCTTCATTCATTCTTTCAGAAATCAATCGCATTTAAGTGTCAATCATTACCTTTTCTCTCTAGAAGCTTGTGAAGAATCACATAACCAACTCCCGTAAGTTTTCACTTTTCTTTATTCATTCCTTCTCGGCTTCTGTCCTCGGCCACCATTTAAACCCCTTTCCTTCTTTTAACTTTCATTTTCGCTCCCACCAAATGGGTAGATTTAAGTGTTTAGTAGATACCGACGTTGGTATGGAGGGTTTTAGGGCCAAATACCAAATTCCTGATGACATAGGCTTAAGATACTGCCCAGTAGAAGCCGTAGGTAATGCTAGGAGAGAGGGAGAAGTCCTCATTCCCATGATAGCCTTCATAGAAGGTGGGATGACCCTCCCCATGAAAAACGTGACCAGTGAATACCTTCACAACCATAGGTTGTGCCCAGACCAATGCACACCAAACATGTTTAGAGTCTTAGGTTGTGTCGATGCTCTGAACGAACAAATGGGTCTGAACCTCACATGGCACGACGTTCTCTATATGTACGAGTGCCATAAATTTAAAAATGTAGGATATTACATCAAATCCAGGTCTAGCATCGTTAGGCTGATTTCCTGCCTCCCCAAATCCAACAAAGGCATGAAAGACGACTACCTCATCGCCTCAGAAAATTGGTCTGACGGTCTTCACTGCCCAGTTGAATGGGGAGAGCCAGGTGTGACTCCTTAGGAGTTAGATTTCCTAACCCATGATTAAATCCTTTTGCCTTTACCACTTTTAATTTTATTGCACATTATTGCTTTTTACCTTGATGTTTATCACTATTCTGACCATGCTTGTCTTCTCGAATGTTTCTTCTTGTAGATAAACAACACGTACGCCTGCGTCTTAGTCTTTGCAACGTCGCTGACTTGAACTGTGTCCTTTGGTCTAAAGTATTCGTCAGTGAAGACCTACAAGTGAGAGCTGCCCACCTTATATTAGGATACGACCCTATATCAGTGGACTTCCAAGATATTGACAACGCAATCATTGCGGGAGACAAACGACGTAGAAGAATAGACGTGGCACAAACTAGCTTCCTTTCCAACCACAAACTCCTAGACGATCCCTCCATCATCCTGTACACTCGCCCCATCGCAGCGATCCCTCTCTCGGCAAACTCCCAAACAACCGCCGTCCAAGAAGAGCAAGCGTCCTCGCAACAATCGTTGGATGAGGAGATAGACCAATTTCAACTCGTGGAAGCCGAGAGACCCTAAGAGGAGCAGCTCGTCATCCTCTCGGACGAGGAACGCACGCCTGCTGAAACTTCGGGCATACAAGGTCTGGTGATTGCACAGCTTGATTTTAGCTCCGAAGAAGAAGACATGGACGCTTTATGGTAGCTGATGCATAATAGGGGCGTGAGAGTCTTTAAAAAGGGAACGGGTGGGTCGCAGGTCCCTCCGTCCTTGCCACCACCCCCTCCTCCCTCCGATCCTAAGCCTCCCATTTCGGAGCCTAAGAAGAAGAGGAAGAATGAGGCCGAGGAGGCAGATGCGGAGAGGCAAAAGAAGCTGAAGCAACAACAACAACAACAACAACAACAACAACAACAACAAAAACCTAGCAAAGGCAAGGGACGTGCCTCTTCAGTAGAAAGCAGGGAGAACAGGGACCTTGCCGAGGTACGTCGTGCACCGGCTAACTGTGCTCCCGAGCTTAAGCTGTACGGGGCACCAATCTCCTGCCAGTCTAGTATTAGGGTGCTCCAATAAGGTCATGCTCTCCACTTGGACGACGCCTTGGAATGTCCCCTTCTTCTGCCTAAGGACATGGACGCCCTGGACAAGATGAACCAGCTGCATCTGTTCCTTTCTCTAAAAAGGGACTTGGCCCTGGTGAGTATCTAAGTCTTAGCCTCACCTGAAATATTCTTATGTACTTGAAACTCACGTTTCTAATAATGCAATCATGTTGATATTTCACCACAGGCCATCCAGGAGGTCTTTGTTGCCGAGAAGTGGGTGGAAGATTCTCGGAGGAAAGCTGGACTTAAACTGGAGCTTAGGCAAGAGACCAAAAAGTCCTTAGGCCAAGCTCTTGCACAGAACGAGAAATTGACCACACAGTTGGCAGAGCTAAAGAGGGAAAAGGACGGCGCCGAGGCCAGCTTGAAGACAATGAGGACCTAGGTGGAGGGGCAACGCAAGCTTCTTCATCAAAAGGATGAAGACTTATCCAAAACTCAACAGGAAAACTCCGATTTGAAGAAGGAGCTTGCAAGGATGAAGGACGAGGCTCGTACCTTCAAGGACTCCATGGAGGCCGCGAAGAAGGTCGCTTACAAGGAAGGGGTAGTGGCGACAGAAAACCAACTAACCGAGGAGTTTGCCGAGTTGTGCCGAGAGTATTGCCAGCAAGTGTGGGAGGAAGCCTTAAATGTGGCAGGGATTCCCTCAACTTCCGAGTTAAGGAAGCCCGAAAACATCTGGCTCCCCCAAGAGATCCAGGTGATAGAAGAACTTCCTCCTACCGCACCTGCCCCTGAGACAGCATCTTCCATGCTCCCTCCTATGATTCCAGAGCCCATTCCAGCTTCTACAGAACCTAAGAGTTCCAACAAAAAGAAGGAACAGGGCGATGGTGTCGAGAAGACTACAAGCCAAAGCGCCGAGCCCAATGTCCATCCACTAGTGTCAACTGATAAGGGAAAACAAGCCCAGTCCTCATTTGAAATAGAGCTAAAACGCACAGAGGCTGCTAGCACTTCCGAGCAGAACCCCCCTTCTAAGGCTTAAGGTCTAAGCTAGTTAGGACTTCTCTTTTTGTTATGTAACAAAATTTTTAAATTTTTTGCTTGAATGTACATTAACAGTAATCAATGAGAAATTTTCTGGTCTGATTTTCATTTGACTTCCAATTTTTAGTATAAAAATATCCGTCAGCACAAAAATGAATGAATGGAACAACTAACTCCACTTCCAATATTCCAATTTGTCATAACTTAAAATAGAAATACACATTCCTAGCTTATACTTTGCAAATCATGCCTCAAGAGCATGACATGTGGGACACAGCAACACACAATCAAAAACTTAACTTAGAATTCAAGTTGGGGCATAAAGCAATCCAAGTGTTTCACCAACACCTCAACACTAATGTGATATGGTTTCTGCTAATGTTCTCAAAGTAGAGGGTTCAAGGCATGTGGTCCGAGGATGATAAGATAACTAAGGTTCTATTTAACAAATGATGATAAGATATCAATTTCCACAAGGCATGTGGTCCGAGGATCATACATGACCAAGTTTCTGTTTGACACTTGATAAGATATCAATTTCTACAAGGCATGTGGTCCGAGGACCATGCATGTCCAAGTTTCTGTTTGATACTTAGAAATAGTAACTTGAAATGTTAATTTCCCCAAAGTAGAAGGTTTGTGGACCCGACATAACTAAAGTTCTGTTTAACAAATGATAAGATATCAATTTCTACAAGGCATGTGGTCTGAGGACCATGCATGTCCAAGTTTCTATTTGACACTTAGAAATAGTAACTTGAAATGTTAATTTCCCCAAAGTAGAAGGTCTGTGGACCCGACATAACTAAGGTTCTATTTAACAAATGATAAGATATCAATTTCTACAAGGCATGTGATATGAGGACCATGCATGTCCAAGTTTCTGTTTGACACTTAATAAGATATCAATTTCCACAAGGCATGTGGTTCGAGGACCATGCATGTCCAAGTTTCTGTTTCACACTTAGAAATAGTAACTTGAAATGTTAATTTCTCTAAAGTAGAAGGTCTGTGGACCCGACATAACTAAGGTTTTGTTTAACAAATGATAATATATCAATTTCCACAAGGCATGTGGTCCGAGGACCATGCATGTCCAAGTTTCTGTTTGACACTTAATAAGATATCAATTTCCACAAGCATGTGGTCCGAGGACCATGCATGTCTAAGTTTCTGTTTGACACTTAGAAATAGTAACTTGAAATGTTAATTTTCCAAAAGTAGAAGATCTATGGACCCGACATAGCTAAGGTTCTGTTTAACAAATGATAAGATATCAATTTCCACAAGGCATGTGGTCCGAGGACCATGCATGTCCAAGTTTCTGTTTGACACTTAGAAATTTGTGAGAGATAAACCCAAGTGCATATTGATAATTTGAACAACGAACGATAAAAGTACTTTTTATTAATAATAATACCTTCGTAGGTTGTTTATATTCCAAGGACGTTGTACAACTTTTTCATCTAGATCAGCTAATCGATATGATCCTATACCCGCTACAGAGATGATCTGATAGGGTCCTTCCCAATTTGGTACTAGCTTTCCCCATGCTGGGTTTTTGGCAGTACCCACGACTTTCCTTAACACCAAATCCCCAAGCGCCAGTGGCCTTAGCTTCCCATGAGCATCATATCCTCGTTTAAGCTTCTGCTGATAATAAGCTGTTTGGACCATGGCGGCCTCTCGCCGCTCCTCAACCAGATCCAAGCTTTTTTCAAGGAGGCCATCGTTATTTTTCGAGCTAAAAGAACTCGTCCTTAGCATGGGGAAACCAGATTCTAAAGGTATCATTGCCTTGGCCCCATAGGTCATGGAGAAGGGTGTTTCTCCAGTGGATCTACGTGGCGTAGTCCGATATGTCCATAAAACATGTGGTAACTCCCCTACCCATCTACCCTTCGCGTCATCCGGCCTCTTCTTAAGTCCACTGACTATGACTTTGTTAACGGCCTCGGCCTGCCCATTTCCCTAAGGGTAAGCTGGGGTGGAGTATCTGTTTGTGATGCTCAAGTCACTACAATATTTCCTGAAAGCTCTACTATCAAATTGGACGCCATTATCTTAAATAAGTGTGTAAGGTACCCCAAATCTAGTGATAATATTTTTTCAGATAAACTTCTTGGAGTCGATATCCCTAATATTTGCTAAGGGCTCAGCTTCGACCCATTTGGTGAAGTAATTGGTTCCCACGAGTAACCATCTTTTGTTTCTCACAGCTCTCGGAAAAGGCCCAACTATATCTAGTCCCCATTGAGCAAATGGCCAAGGACTGGACAAAGGATTAAGGACACCCCCAGGCTGATGAATGTTGGGAGTGAACCTTTGGCATTGGTCACACTTTCTCGCATAGTCTTGAGCTTCCCTCTGCATATTGGGCCACCAATATCCCTAAGTCAGAGCCTTGTGGGCTAAGGACCTTCCCCCAGTATGGCTTCCGCAGATTCCCTCATGCAATTCTTCCAAAAGTGCCTCCGTTGCCTCAAGATGTACACATAGCAAGTATGGTCTAGAAAAGAAGCGTTTATACAATTTTTGATCCTCGGACAACCAGAAACGAGGCGCCTTTTGACGAATCTTATCTGCTTCAAACTTGTCCTCGGGAAGAATATCACTTTTTAGAAAAAAGACCACAGGGTCAATCCAACTAGGTCCAGGCCTTATCAGATGAATACGGACGGCACTTGCAGTGGTCAGAGTTGGTTTTACCAAGTCTTCGACGAGGATAATACTAGGCAAACATTGAGCTGAGGATGTCGCCAAAGTGGCCAACGAGTTCGTATCTGCGTTTCCACTTCTAGAAACGTGAGAAAGGATAAAAGAATCAAACTCGGATTGTAAACACTTGACCTGGGTCAAGTACTCTTGCATTCTTGAATCCCTAGCCTCCATAGTCCCCGTCACTTGGCCCACAACTAACTGAGAATCTGAGAACATATGAACTTCCTTTCCCCTCATTCTTCGTACCATATTCATACCAATCAAGACCGCTTCGTACTCAGCCTCGTTATTAGTGGCAGAGAATGCTAACCTCAATGATTTTTCAAAGACAATCCCCTTAGGGGATACCAAAACAAGTCCAACACTAGACCCCCTATGGTTGGCTGCCCCATCAACGGACACTTTCCAAATTGGAGGTCCTTTGTCCGTGATCATGCCAACTGATTTTTCATCCATGTGTGATTCCTTCGCAGTTTCTTCTAACGATGGTTCAGCAAACTCTGCCACCAAATTCGCGAGAACCTAGCCCTTCACCGAGGTGCGTGGCATGTATTTGATATCAAAAGCTCCCAAAATAGTTCCTCACTTAGCTACCCTTCCCAAGTAGTCAGCACTTCGTAACACTGACTTGAGAGCCAGTTGGGTCAAAACCACAATGGTGTGGGACTGGAAATAGTGAGGAAGCTTCCGCATGGCATGGACTACAGCCAGAAGTGCCTTCTCTAAAGGCAAATAACGCACCTCAGCTTCATTCAAGGATTTGCTGACATAATAGACCGATCTTTGTACCCCGCCGTCTTCCCTTATAAGAACCAGGCTAACTGCATGGATGGCTACGGCTAGGTATGCGAACAAGGTTTCATCGACCTCCGGCCGAGACATAATGGGCGGCCGAGAAAGATATTCTTTAAGTTGCTGGAAAGCTAAAGCACACTCCTCGGACCATTGGAATCCTTTTCATTTATTTAACAGTTGGAAAAAAGGTCTGCACCTGTCAGCTGACCGAGAGATAAATCTGCTGAGAGCAGCGGTCATCCCGGTCAACTTCTGAACTTCCTTTGGATTCCGAGGTGGTTGCAAGCCCTGAATGGCTCTGACCTGTGCTGGATTCACCTCTATTCCTCTATGAGTCACCATGTAGCGTAGAAACTTTCCGGAACCCACCCCAAAAGAACACTTTGAGGCGTTAAGGCGCAGCTTGTACTTCCTAAGTATTTGAAAGGTGTCGTACAGATCTTTCACATGCATAGGTACTGCCTTACTCTTCACTACCATATCATCCACATACATCTCAATGGTCTTTCCAAGTTGTGACTCAAACATTCTGGTCATCATCCTTTGGTAAGTAGCCCCGGCATTTTTCAACCCAAACGCCATCACTTTATAATGATAATTCCCTGTTGGAGTAATGAAAGCAGTCTTCTCCTGATCACCCAATGCCAATGGTATTTGGTGATAGCCCTGGAAAGCATCTAAAAAGCTCATCTGAGGATGCCCGACCGTAGCATCCACAAGCTGATCAATGCGTGGCATCGGGAACGAGTCCTTTGGGCAGGCTTTGTTTAGGTCTGTGAAGTCCACACATACTCTCCACTTTCCGTTCTTCTTTTTCACTACAACAGTGTGCGCCAACCACTCCGGTTAGAAAACTTCCTTAATAGCACTAGTCCTTTTGAGCTTAAGCACCTCTTCTTTGACAGCCTTGGAATGCTTTTTGGAGGAACGCCGAGGTGGTTGCCTTCTAGGAACAATGGCAAGGTTGACGTTCAAATGATGGCAAATGAAGCTTGGGTCAACCCCCGGAGCCTCATAGGGATCCCAGGCAAAGACATCGATGTTATTTTCCAAAAACTTCACCAATCCCATCTTCTCTTGGTGTGGTAACCGTATCCCGACTTGAAAGAACCTTTCGGGGTCATCGGCTATGAGAAAACTCTCCAAATCTTCACACATGGCCTCCTCTGTTGTCACCACATCGGGCGCATCCAAAGTTGTTAATTGTTATAAGTCCTTCCCAGCCGAGGCCGAGGACTCTGATTTGGCTTGATGCAGTACTGCAACCGATATGCATTGCCTGGCCACTGACTGGCTACCAAGAATTTCTTCGATGAATCCCCCCGAAGGGAATTTTACTTTAACATGCAAAGTCGAGGAGATAGCACCCAAAGCGTGCAGCCAAGGCCTGGTAAGGATGGCCGTGTATAGGGAATATGCATCAACCACAATAAAATCCACCTTGACCGTTTCCGAACTAGACTGTATAGGCAATCGAATCTGTCTCTTTGGTATAACAGCCTTCCCTTCAAAACTTATTAATGGCGAGTCATAAGGAGTGAGATCCTCCAGTTTCAACTTAAGCCCCTTGAATAAGTCGGGGTACATAATATCTGCACCGCTGCCTTGGTCAATCATCACCCTTTTGACGTCGTAATTCTCTATCCTCAACGTGACCACTAGGGCGTCATCATGGGGTTGAATAGTCCCAACCTTATCCTCATCAGAGAATCCCAAGATAGGCGCACTCCCTTTAATCCTTTTCAGCTTCGAGCCTAACTCCTCAACTTGGGAGTGTGACACTACCATCACCCTGGTAGGACAGGAGCTGGTCTTGCCAGGTGCAGCGAAGATGACGTTAAGCTTCCCCAAAGGCAGCCGAGATGAGCTATTCTTCTGATTATTTGAACCTGACTGACTGCCTTACTTGTTTGGTTGGTACAGGTGCTGCTTCAATTTTTCCTCGCTAACAAGCTGCTCCAGATGGTTCTAGAGGGTCCTACAATTCTTAGTGGTATGACCCACATCTTGATGATATTGACAAAAGAGGTTCTGATTCTGCTTCCGCTTCGTGGGGTCCCCGGCCATCTTACTGGGCCACTTAAAGTAGGGCTCCTTACGAACTTTCTCCAGCAGTTGGTACACTGGTTCTCGGAATACAGTGTTAACTGCTTGAGGAGTGGCTGGACCAGGCTGTCCAGAGTAATCTCTCCCCGGCTTATTGTTATGGTACCTGTCCGACTTGAAATCCCTTTTCTCCTGCGGGATAACTTTCGCCTTACCCTTATCCTGCTGTTGATCTTCCTCAACCCTTTTGTACTCGTCAATGCGGTCCATGAGGCGATGTACACTCCGTACGAGCTTTTTGGTCAAGGATTTCCTTAAATCATGATTAGTGGGAAGACCCACTTTAAAAGTATTAATCGTCACTTCGTCAAAATCTCCATCTATCTCATTAAACATCTCCCAATATCTGTCGGAGTATGTTTTCAATGTCTTACCCTCCCTCATGGCCATAGATAATAGCGAGTCCAACGGCCGAGGAACTCTGCTACATGTAATGAACCGAGATGCGAATGCCCTAGTAAGTTCCCTGAACGAATCGACAGACCCCGACTTTAGTCCATTAAACCATCTCCTGGCAACAGGTCCTAGGCTAAAAGGAAAAAATTTACACATCAAGGTTTCGTTCTGAGAATGCACCGCCATCCTCTGATTAAAGTGGCTCACATGTTCCACCGAGTCTATCCTGCCATTGTAAATGGTGAAGGTGGGCTAGGTGAACCGTCTAGGGAGGGAAGGGCGATTTAAAGAGTTGGTGTAACACTCGGCTCATAGCATCGTTCCCTAAGCCCCTGGAGGGAAGCTTCTTATGCTTACGACCTGGTAGGTCATCCCTTTCGCAAGAGAAGGTTTCATTAGGGGGAGTCCTGGACCTTGAACTGTAACTGCTTCCTTGGGATTCCCCTAAAGAAGGATTGGATGGGGGTGAAGCTCGCCTTCGTCTGACACGGCGTAGCTTTTTCTTGAGGTGGTCAATCTCCCTCTGCATGGCCTTGGCATCATCCTTATGGGTGGTACTGCCTCCGCCACGCGTATGACTCGCGCCAGGATATACAGTATGAACACTTCCCTCTCGATCCCTCCGGCGCTCAAGATGCTTAAAAAGATCTTCGGGCTGGGATCCCTGAGATTCTGCATGATGCGAACCTAAGCCTGCCATGATGTTCCAATTCCTTCAATGCTAGATTTTCCACAGACGGCGCCAATTGTAAGTGCACAATTGTACCCAGATCCAAAAATAAGTGTTGGGCTCAGGCCCAATGAGCCTTATACAACGAAATTTGTAGAGTATGGATTTGAAACCTAGGTTTGGGATGTTGGAAGTTCAATTAACAGGCTAAAATGCCACAATCTGTACAAATGATAAACAGGTATGACAAAGAAACCTCCTCAGACGTAAGCCGAAAACGATTTGCATAAATATTTTCTTTCTATGCCAAAGTTTACAATTCTTAGTTCTTTTTTAGCTAAGGGGTCGGTCCTTTTCTCTTTCCTCTCTTGTCTCCTTATATACTTCTTCTCCTTTACTAATTCATCCACGTGTCATAATAATCTTCTTCTAAGATGCTTGTCTCATCCACCACCTTCTTGAAATCTTCAACTAATAGCAGGAAGGCTGAATTCTACTGTTTAGGGGTTATTTCCACATTAATACGGCCAGGGGGGTAGATGTAGGGCCTTTAATGTGGTGGTAACAGCTTTTTCCTTAGATATTTCTCACACGTTCTTGCTTCTAAAGGGTGCTTGGATCACCCTTTTACCCACCAGTTTCTCCAGAATCTTGCCTCTAACCCATTTAGCAAGTCCCAGGGTCATTGTCGAGCTTGCCCGAGGAGGCACTCCTCCTCGGACAACTCCTCGGACCTCTACAGTGCAAACTGACCTGTGGGCCTAGAGGCTCTGATCAAAACAAATTGGCACCAACCCATCAGGCCTAAAGCCCAAACGTTTATTCAAGAGCTTTTACCCCTACACATATGGTCCTAAAAAAACATGTCAACTAATTACTAGTCATTCCACGAGTCCTCGTGTTGCTTTTCACAAGAAAATTTTTTCGTTGTGGCTTTTTAAAACCAATTTTAATCAACTTCTCTCTGTCTAATGTTGTATAGTCAAGAATGTTATATTTTGACTGACACCTACTAATATATTTTTATTAAAGGACTAATATTTTTAATAAATATGTCCGGGTTTAAATTCTCCTTCCGAGTATAAATATTTCGACTGACACCTACAATCTTATCACAGCATATAGATGCAAATGGTTATCAAAATCCCGATTTAGATCCTACGATTTCACAATTTCACATGCTAAGAATGATTTTGATCTTTCAAGGATTTTTGCAATAGAAAACTCAGTTAGACTCAAATGAAAAATAACATCCCAATAGACAAAATTTTGCTATTCTAATATAGAGAGATAGACTATCAGTTGGAGCCAAATAAAAAATAACATCCCAATAGAGTGTTACGTTTTGAGATTTTTGGCCTCTTTAAGTGATGCTTACAAATGAATGTAGTGGTGTATGATAATTACATCAAATGGTTGCAAATTTTTGGTTTTTTATGAATGAATATATAATTTGTGTAATTATTTAACATATCAATGTGTAGTTTTTTGTTTTTTTTTCCCTCAAATAATGTAAGATCTTACGATCCATGATCCAATTCTACGATCTACGATCCCACCTACCTCCTAAGATCCTATGTACAATCCCAATTTTGACAACCTCATGCAACTTTGTTTCTTTCTATTTTACTCTACTTTTATTTTCTTTCTATCTATTTTTTATTTTTTAAATTGGAGGAGGTTGACTGATCCACATATATGTGAATGTGGATGGAGAAGGTTTTTTCGGACATTACAGTGGGAGGCGAAGGGCCAATTTCTCACTAATTTTTATTTTTCCCCCTAATTAACTTTTTACTTTTCTTCCTATTTATTTTATGATAATGAACGACCAAACATATAAAATGAAGGAAGCCAAGGACCTTTTTTGTGCAGTTGATAATTCATGGCACAGTCAAATATTGATAGAAATTAGAAAATAAGATTATGTTAGGAATCAAGTACGGAATCCTCAACACCAGAAATTTCCATATACTTTATTGAGGCAATAGTTAACATATTAAGCTAATTTAAAGACAAAGTACTGTATAAATAAATGTAATATGTGTTTACTCTGTCTATATTCTAGGATTTCACACATAATTGATAATTTCTAGTTATGGCGTGTTCCCTTTGGCCTTTACTAGAAAACTTGTTCCTTGCTAGTATCCATCTGTGATTGACTTCTAATTTTGCTCCAAAGCCTTTGCTTTCCCCTTCTCCTCTAGCTATATGAATTTGAAATTTATATTTTGTAATGAATTCAAATTTAAAATAGACTAAAGTGGACAGAAATGAACTGAATTAGACCGAAAAGAACCAAATAAATCAAAATGGGCTCAAATAAACCGAAATAAACTGAAGTGGATTAAGTGGACCAAATTACTATATTGATGGGGTTTAACAAGAGCATAACAATAAAAAAATGTTACATTTAAGCTTTTAGTTATTATATAGACAGATGTTCCTCAAAGACTTACAAAAGGAAGACGCTAGAGATCCTCCAAAAATCTTTAACCATATATTATGCAAATTAAGATGTTTTTGAATAAATGTATGAATTAATACAATGACCAAGCAATTAAGGCTTTACCACCCCCACACTATTGCCAAACTTGCTATTAGTCTTAAAAGTAGGGGTGTCCAAGCTAACTTGCACCTGGCCAACCCGACCAAACCGCCCGGGCCTAAATCGGAAATTGTTCGACCTGACTCTAATGATGGTCGATGGCAAGTCTATATGTCCAGAAACCGAATTTGATGGGTCGGTTGGCGGGTCTTCACATGAAAAATCGAATCTAACCAACCCGATCGAGATCCACCACTTTCAAATGCAAATCCGGTGAGATCCGGCTAGATCTCAAAGAGATTTTGTTGAGATCTGGCCAGTTTTCGCCGTCGATGCTGCTCCATTTGTTTTGACCGAAACTGACGCTGTCCAATTGACTCGAAACCAAACCGAATCTTGTTTTTCAGCGGTTAGCGACATGTTAGATTTTCCGTCACTCAAAGTGGTAGGGTTGGTTTCGGGTTGGGCACAAACTCAACCCGGATCGATCCATAGACTGGCCTACTTAAAAAACATTTTTATTGTAATAAGTAGGAAACCCCAAAAATCATCTCGAATGCTTGTAAGGTTGATTGCATGTTGTTGACTCTTTTGCTTGATAAATGAACTTTCTAGATTATCAAAAAAACCAACCCCCCTATGAGTCAACTTGGCTGAGATTGGCCCTGACCAGTGAGTTATCATGTCATTGTGAAGGAGGCTTGCAGAACACTTCAAGTAAATGCATGGTAGCTTCAAGAAATCAAATAAAGATTTCTTTATGTGAAAACCCTGACGGCAATGGTTTGACAAAGTCAGTCATGGCTCTAGTTAGTTAGATGTAGTGTGGATTTTACTAGTGAGGGAATAGAGATTGAGGATAAAGAAACAAAGGTTGCCCAAATCACTGAGTTAAGTGGCATGTTGATATAGGACCCATTCAGCTAATGGAAAAATGTCCAATCTTTTATTTTTTTATTATTAGCAGTGTCTTCGAGCTGAGTAATTAGACTGATTGTTTAAATATAATCCAATATTGAGACAGTTACTAAAGGAACACATCAGACTTCCATTAAAGATCTAACACTTTTATTTAATGCCTCAAAAGATATGAGCTAAGATGTAAATGACAGTTCCTGCCTTTTGCTCACTAATTACTTTTTCCCCCCTTCAAATTCACTAATAGGTAACTACCTCTTTAATAAAAATGACATTTCAGAGATTAATTGAATAATAGAATAATTCTTCTACAAACACAACTTTTATTCTTTTACCATAACTTGCTAGAGTGGCTGAGACTTTCTCATAATAAAAAGGTATGAGTCCACCTAACCTAATATTATGATAATATTATTGGAATTTAAAAAGGATTTTTTTTTAATAAAAGAAATTACAAAGTATTGTATGTTCTTTATAAAATTTAAGCCTTAAAGAATTTCTGAATAAAGCTGTTTCAAATTTGTATTCATGTATGAATCCGAATTTGGTAAGGATAGGGTGTAAAACTCATGTTTTACACCATCTAATAAGAGATTGTCATATTAGCTTTTTATTTAAAACTCAATATATCATATCACACATAATAACATTTTAATAAAAGCACAGTTAAGTTCAATTTTCAAATGGGTATTATAATTAATTAGGTATGGTTGTGCCTATTCTTTAATATGTATTTTGATGATGTGGTATTTTGGGATTCAAGATTAAAACTTAGGTTTTACATTGCATTATATGTCTAAATAGTAAATACTACTATGAACAGAAATTTGAAATAGAATAAGGCCAAAATGCGAAAATCCCTGATATTTGGGTTAGTTGCAAAGAAACTCTTATACAACACAATTTTGTATTATTGAACCCTTTTTGTTTAAGAATTAACCAAATAGATCCTTCTGCCAAAATTTCATTAAACTATTACCAGTGAAAAGTGTCACGTATTATAAAAGAGTCTTTTTTATGGAAACTTAATAAACATTTCAAATAAAATTATAAAGAAAAAGAAACACATATTAAACCTGTTTGGATAATAAGAAAACAAATGAAGGAAAATTATCGGCAAGAGTAAAAGCCTACTTGCACTTAAAGTAATTAATACAATACTGTAAGTGCACAGTTGCGCCTGGACCCAAAAACACACGTGGGCTCAGGCCCAATGAGCCTTAAACAATGAAATTTGTAGAGTGTGGGCTCGCAATCTAGTTTAGTGATATTCGAAACTTGATGAACATGCTAAATTATTACAGTGTTTGCAAATAAAAGACAAACGGAAAAAGTAAACTTCCTCGGACGTGAGCCGAGGAGAAATTATATATTATTTGTCTTTTTCTTTTCTCAAAGGCCACAGTTCTTAATATTTTTTTTGTCTCCCCCCTTTCTTTGCCCTCTTTCCTCCTTAAATACTTCTTCTTCTTCCCTCTTTGTCCACGTGCCACACAAATCACCCTATTAACCACCTGTCCCGTCCATCACCCTCTGGAAGTCTTTGAATTATAGCAAGAAGACTGACTTTTACTATTCAGGGGTCACTCCCCCATTAATGCGGCCAGGGAGGTAGGTGTAGGGTCTTTAATGTGGAGGTAGCAGCATTTTCCTGAGATATTTCTCTTACACCAAAATGTCTAGAGGGTATTTGGACTCCCTCTATATCCTACAGTCTTTCCAGAACTCTGCCCTGATCTTTCTAGTGAACCTCCAAGTAGTCACTGGTATGTCCGAGGAGTGACTTTTCCTCGGATGAATCCTCGGGCCTTCGGCTCATGAGCCAACTCATGGCCCTAAAGGCCTTTAGTCAAGAACGAACTAGCGCCCATTGATAAAGCCCAAGGCCCAAATACCCACTTAGGTTCTTTCACGCCCCACAATAGCCCCTCAAAACTTTATTTTTCCCTATCCGAGGAGAAAAATGGATTTTTGATCCGACCTAAACCTCCCCCACATGTTTCATACCTCACCACGTATGTGGAAATCGTTTCACTTCCCAGAAAATGCCGTCTGGCGCTTCGAATTTCAAAAACGCGCGCATTTATGACTGCAAGTTACACCTTGTTTTCCACTTTCAACGGTGAGATGAACATCCAACGGTCCGTATTGCCCCCTGAAAATTTGGCGGGATGAATCCAATTTCGAGGCCGCTTTACGCACGTCATAACGCTTTGGAAATATGCGCCTTCATTTATTTCTTCAGAACTCAATCATATCAAAACATCAGTCATTGCCTTTTCTCTCAAGAAATCCGTGGAAACTCGCATAACTACAAACTCGTAAGTTCCTACTTTTTCTTTTAATCCTTTCTCCTCGAATTCTATCCTCGGCTCCTTTCCTAACCATTTTCCTTCTTAAAACTTTCCCTTTCCTTTCTCATAGATGGATAGATTTAAGTGTTTAGTTGACACCGCCGCTGGGATGGAAGGTTTTAGGGCCAAATACCAGATTCCCAGCGACGTAGGCTTGAGATACTATCCGGCGGAAGCCGTAGGTAGTTCTAGGAATACGGGAGAGGTCATTATCCCTATGATTGCCTTCATAGAAGGTGGGATGACCCTCCCTATGAGAAGCGTAACTAGGGAATATCTTCGCAATCACCGGTTGTGAGTGTGCCCCCAATGTATTTAGGGTCTTAGGAAGCGTCGACGCCCTAAACCAGCAGATGGGCTTGAACCTCACCTGGCATGACGTTGTCTTCATGTACGAATGCCACAAACTTAGGAACGTAGGCTATTACATAAATCCCGGTCTAGTGTAGTTAGGTTAATTTCCTGTTTGCCCAAGTCTAATAAAGGCATGAAGGACGACTACCTCATCGCCTCAGGCAACTGGCACGACGGCCCACACTGCCCAGTCATATGGGGAGATCCAGGTGTGACTCCTTAGGATCTAATTTCCCAACCCCGTAACTCCATCTAAAAATCCTTAAATGCTTATTTACTTTCACAAACTATCTAACTCTAATTTGTTATATGCATTACTAATCTGACCACATTTTCCCTTTTGGGTGTCTTTTTCTTCAGACAAGCAACTCGTGCGCCCACGCCTGAGCCATTGCAACGTCGTTGACCTGAACTGCGTACTGCGCTCAGAAGTTTTCGTGAGTGAAGATTTACAACTGAGAGCGGCTCACCTAATACTGGGATTCAACCCAATATCCTCGGACTTCCAAGAGATAGAGAACGCGATTATCGCGGGAGATAGGAGGCCCAAGAGAATAAACGTAGCCAGACCAAACTTTCTTGCTGACTACGACATTCCCAACGACCCCAACACCATTCTGTACACGCGTCCCATTGCGGCGATCCCTCTCTCGACGCACTCTCAAGCAACTGCCGTCCCGGAGGAGCGAGTGTCCTCTTCGCACACATTGGATGACGAGATAGACAAGTTTCAGCTCGAGGACGTCGAAAGACCCCGAGGAAACCAGTTCGTCGTACTTTTTGACGAGGAAGAAGAGTCCACTGAGGCCTCCGAAGTTGCAGGGTTAGTAGTTGCCCATCTAGAAGACGATTCCGAGGAGGAGGACATGGACAAGCTTTAAGGCCTTCTAACCAAGAGAGGCGAGAAAGTTGCCCAGAAGAGAGCGGAAGGGTCCTAAGTTCCTCCATCTTTGCCACCTCCCCCTCCTCCAGCCGAACCCAAACTTCCAGCTGAGGAGCCCAAGAAGAGAAGAAAGGGGGAGGCCGAGGAGACTGGTGGCGAAAAACAAAAAAAGCCACGACAACAGCCACAGCCAGCTCAACAACAGAAGCTAGACAAGGGCAAAAGATGGGCTCGTTCAGTTGAGAGTGGGGAGATCAGAGACATGGCCGAAGTGCGCTGAGCACCGGCTACCTGGTCTCCTGACTTAAGACTGGACGAAGCACCAATTTCTTGCCAGTCCAGCATCAGGGCAGTCCAACAAGGCGACGCCCACCACCTGGCCGACTCGTTGGAACGCCCTCTTTTGCTGCCCAAGGATATGGAAACCTTGGAGAAAATGAGCCAACCTCAGCTATTCCTGTCTTTAAGAAGGGAATTAGCCCTTGTAAGTTTAACTTTTTATGAATATTTCATTTTTCATCATATCGGATTATTAATGAGTGTTCTGCTATATCTAATTCTCTAACACTTTGTCGTAGGCTGTTCAAGAAGTCTTTGTAGCCGAGAAGTTTGTAGAGGACTCTCGGAAGAAGGCCAGAATGGAGGCTGACATTCGGATGGAGACTGAGAAGTCCCTAGGCCAGGCCCTCGCAGAAAATGAGAAACTCACCTCTCAGCTGGCAGATCTGAAAAGAGAAAGAGACGGTGTCGAGGCCAGCCTGAGAAATATAAGGACTCAAGTAGAAGGGCAGCGTAAGCTTCTCCACCAAAAGAATGATGAGCTCTCCCAGGCCCAGAAGGAATGCTCAGACTTGGAGAAGGAGCTTGCGCAAATGAAGGAGGAAGCCGGCACCTTCAAGCGCTCTCTAGAGGCCGCCAAGCAGGCGAGTTATGAGGAAGGGGTAGCTGCAACAGAAGACCAACTAACAGAGGCTTTCGCGGCCTTGTGCCGAGAATACTGTCAGTAGGTCTGGGGGGAAGCTCTAAACGTAGCAGGGGTTCCTTCAGCCTCTGAGCTGAGGAAATCCGAGAACGTTTGGCTTTCTCTTGACATACAGGAGATAGAAGAGGCTCCTGCTGTTGCTCCTGCCCTTGAGGCAGCTCCTCCTGCTTTTCCTCCTATAGTCCCAGAGCTCATTCCAGATCCTACAGAACCTTCAGGTTCCAATAAAGAGAAGGAAGGGAGTGGGGATGCCGAGAAGGGCCTAAGCCAACGTATAGAGCCAATCGTCCCTCCAATCACTACAATAGACAAAGGAAAAAAAAGTCCTGTCTACCTTTAAATTGGAGCTAAAAAGCACCAAGGCTAGCAGTACTTCTCAGCAAGACCCCCTTCCACGAGCTTAGGGCTTCTTTTTCTTTATACTTGAAATTTTCCATGTAATGATATATATTGACATAATTAATGGAAGACAATTTTATTTGATTTTCATCTGAGTTATGTTTACTTCATGTTTTCATCTTTATGTTTACCATAAAGTTCTCATTAGCACACAGCGAACAGAAAGAATGAGACAAATAGGTCCACTTTCAGCAGTTTGGAACGATTAAAACTTGTGAAATAAATAAGTTCACTTTCAGCAGTCCGGAACAATTAAAACTTGTGAAATAAATAAGTTTCACTTTCAGCAGTCCGGAACAACTAAACTTGTGAAATAAATAAGTTCACTTTCAGCAGTCCGAGGACCCTAGCTTATCAAATTTCTGCCTAACACTTGAAGATATATAACTTAAGTCTCAATTTGACCACAGTTCTGTTTGACAAAAAATCAAACATCAATCTTAACAAGGCATGTGGTCGGAAGACCTTACAAAACCAAGTTTCTATTTGATTCTTAGTAATAGCAACTTAAGATGTTAATTTCCCTAAAGTAGAGGGCCCGAGGACCCGGCATAACTAAGGTTCTGTTTAACAAATTATAAGATATCAATTTCCACAAGGCATGTAGTTCGGGGACCGTGCATAACCAAGTTTCTATTTGATACTTAGTAATAGTAACTTAAGATGTTAATTTCCCCAAAGTAGAAGGCCCGAGGACCCGGCATAACTAAGGTTCTGTTTAACAAATAATAAGATATCAATTTCCACAAGGCATGTAGTCCGAGGACCGTGCATAACCAAGTTTTTGTTTGATACTTAGTAATAGTAACTTAAAATGTTAATTTCCCCAAAGTAGAAGGCCCGAGAACCTGGCATAACTAAGGTTCTGTTTAACAAATAATAAGATATCAATTTCCACAAGGCATGTAGTCCGAGGACCGTGCATAACCAAGTTTCTGTTTGATACTTAGTAATAGTAACTTAAGATGTTAATTTTCCCAAAGTAGAAGGCCCGAGGACCCGGCATAACTAAGGTTCTGTTTAACAAATAATAAGATATCAATTTCCATAAGGCATGTAGTCCAAGGACCGTGCATTACCAAGTTTCTGTTTGATACTTAGTAATAGTAACTTAAGATGTTAATTTTCCCAAAGTAGAAGGCCCGAGGACCCGGTATAACTAAGGTTCTGTTTAACAAATAATAAGATATCAATTTTCACAAGGCATGTGGTCCGAGGACCGTGCATAACCAAGTTTCTGTTTGATACTACGAACGTTGTAATTGATAAGTTCATATACATTTATAACTTAAACCACAGATGAAAAAAGTGCCTTTTATTAATAATAATACCTTCGAAGGTTGTTTACATTCCATGGACGTTGTGCAACTTTTTCATCTAAATCAGCTAGTCGATATGACCCTATGCCTGCTATAGAAATAATCTGATATGGTCATTCCCAGTTCGGTCCCAATTTTCCCCAAGCTAGGTTTCTTACAGTACCCATGACTTTTCTCAGAACCAGATCCCCAGGCGCTAGGGGCCTGAGGTTCACATGGGCATCATACCCTCGTTTAAGCTTCTGCTGATAATAAGCCATTTGGACCATAGCTGTCTCTCACCGTTCCTCCACTAGATCTAGGCCCTTCTCCAAGAGGCCGTTGTTGTTTTCTGGGCTAAAAGTACTCGTCCTTAGTCTGGGGAAACCAGACTCTAAAGGGATCACTGCCTCGGCCCCATAAGTCATAGAGAATGATGTTTCTCCTGTGGATCTACGCGGCGTAGTTCGATACGTCCATAAGACATGCGACAGTTCTTCCACCCATCTGCCCTTCGCATCGTCTAGTCTTTTCTTGAGTCCACTAACTATGACCTTGTTGACAGCCTCGGCCTGCCCATTTCCCTGAGGATAAGCTGGAGTGGAGTATCTATTTATGATGCCCATGTCACTACAATATTTTCTAAAAGCTCTACTATCAAATTGAACCCCATTGTCCGAAATGAGTGTATGCGGTACCCCAAACCTAGTGACAATGTTTTTCCAGATGAACTTCTTTAAATTGACGTCCCTAATATTTGCCAAGGGCTCGGCCTCGACCCACTTGGTAAAGTAGTCGGTGCCCACGAGTAGCCACCTTTTGTTTCCTACTGCCCTCGGGAATGGCCCGACTATGTCCAATCCCCATTGAGCGAAAGGCCAAGGACTGGAAAGAGGATTAAGGACTCCTCCAGGCTGATGTATGTTAGGAGCGAACCTCTGGCATTGATCACACTTTCTTGCATAATCCTGAGCTTCTCTCTGCATATTGGGCCACCAATATCCCTGAGTTAGGGCCCTATGAGCTAGGGACCTTCCCCTAGTGTGGCTTCCACAAATCCCCTCATGCAGTTCTTCCAAAAGTGCTTCCGTTGACTCAGGGTGCACGCATAACAGGTATGGTCCGGAGAACGATCGTTTATACAGCTTCTGATCCTCAGACAACCAGAAACGCGTTGCCTTTCGACGGATCTTGTCTGCTTCAGACTTGTCCTCGGGAAGAATGTTGTTTTTCAAAAAGGATATCAGAGGGTCGATCCAACTAGGGCCAGACCTTGTTAACTGGATACGGGGTGTACTGACGACGGCAAGAGCTGACTCTAGCAAATCTTTAACAAGGATAATCCTAGGCAATCCCTGGGCCAAGGATGTAGTTAAGGTAGCCAAGGAGTCTGCATGTGTATTTCCACTTCTAGGGACGTGAGACAGGATAAAGGAATCAAATTTAGATTGCAGACGTTTGACCTGAGTCAAATATCCTTGAATTTTGGGGTCCCTAGCCTCTATGGTCCCCATCACCTGGCCGACCACTAACTGAGAATCCGAACGCACATGAACTCCCTTTCCCCCCATCCTATGCACCATGTTCATACCGACTAAGACAGCTTCGTACTCGGCCTTATTATTGGTAGCCGAGAATGCCAACCTCAGAGATTTTTCAAAGACAATTCCCTCAGGGTATACCAGGACAAGTCCGATGCCAGATCCTTTTTGGTTAACTGCCCCATCAACGTACACTTCCCAAGTGGGAGGTCCTATGCCCGTGATTATGCCAACTGATTTTTCATCCATGTATGATTCCTTCACAGCTTCCTCCAACAATGGTTCCACGAATTCCGCTATCAAATCTGCAAGAACCTGGCCTTTTATTGAGGTGCGCAGCATGTATTTGATATCATAAGCTCCCAAAATAGTTCCCCATTTAGCCACCCTTCTGGAGTAGTCAGCGCTGCACAAAACTGACTTGAGATGCAGTTGGGTCAGAACCACAACGGTGTAGGACTGAAAATAATGAGGAAGCCTCCGCGTGGCATGAACTATGGCTAAAAGTGCTTTCTCCAAAAGTAGGTAACGCACCTCGGCCTCATTCAGAGTTTTACTGAAGTAGTAGACCGGTCTTTGCACCCCACCGTCGTCCCTTATGAGGACTAGGCTAACCGCATAAACGGCCACTGCTAGATATGCAAACAGGACCTCATCTACTTCAGGCCGAGACATAATAGGTGGTCGGGAAAGATATTCCTTAAGTTGTTGGAAGGCTATAACGCACTCCTCGGACCATTGGAACCCCCTCCACTTATTCAAAAGTTGGAAGAAAGGCTTGCATCGGTCAGCCGACCGAGAAATGAACCTGCTGAGAGCAGCGATCATTCCGGTCAATTTTTGAACTTCTTTAGGATTCCGAGGTGGCTGTAAGGTCTGAATAGCTCTGACCTGCGCTGGATTCACCTTTATACCCCTATGAGTAACCATGTAACCCAAGAACTTCCTAGAACTCACACCAAAAGAACACTTTGAAGCGTTCAGATGCAACTTGTACTTTCTAAGTACCTGAAAAGTGTCGTCTAAATCCTTCACGTGTGCAGATATCATCTTACTCTTCACTACCATGTCATCCACGTATATCTCAATGGTCTTTCCAAGCTGCAACTCAAACATTCTGGTCATCATCCTTTCGTAAGTAGCCCCAGCATTCTTCAATCCGAACGGCATCACTTTATAGTGATAATTTCCTGTTGGAGTAATAAAGGCAGTTTTCTCCTGATCTTCTGCTGCCAGTGGAATTTGGTGATAACCTTGGAAGGCATCCAAAAAGCTCATCTGAGGATGTCCCACGGTGGCATCCACTAGCTGGTCGATGCGCGGCATCGGGAACAAGTCCTTTGGGCAGGCTTTGTTTAAATCTGTGAAGTCCACACACACTCGCCATTTCCCACTTTTCTTTTTGACCACAACCGTGTGCGCCAGCCACTCCGGATAGAAAACTTCCTTAATAGCCCCAGCCCTCTTGAGCTTAAGCACCTCTTCCCTAACGGCTTCAGAGTGCTCCCTAAAGGAACACCAAGGGGGCTGCCTTCTAGGAGGAATAGCAGGATTGACATTCAAATGATGACAAATGAAGCTTGGGTCAACCCCCGGAGCCTCATAGGGGTCCCAGGCAAAAACATCGACGTTGCTCTTTAGGAACCCCACCAATTCCATCTTCTCTTGGTGTGGTAAACATACCCCAACTTGGAAGAACCTTTCGGGATCATCCGATATCAAAAACTTCTGAAGGTCCTCGCATATGGCCTCCTCTGCTGTCACCACGTCGGGCGCATCCAGAGTCGTTAATTGCTATAAGTTTTTCATAGCTGAGGTCGAGGACTGTGGTTCGGTCTGATGTAGCACTGCGGCCGATATGCATTGCCTGGCCATCAATTGGCTGCCGAGGATCTCTTCAATGCACTCCCCCGAAGGGAACGTAACCTTAACATGCAACGTGGAGGAAACGGCTCCCAGAACGTGCAGCCAGGGCTGGGCAAGGATGGCAGTGTATGGGGAATATGCATCGACCACGATAAAATCCACCTCGACCGTCTCGGAGCCAGATTGCATGGGCAACCGAATCTATCCCTTTGGTATAACGGCTCTCCCTTCAAAACTTATTAACGGTGAGTCGTAAGGGGTGAGGTCTTCTAATTTCAATTTTAGCCTCTTAAATAAGTCAGGATACATGATATCCGCGCCGCTGCCTTGATCAATCATTACCCTTCTCACATCATAGTTCCCTATCCTTAGAGTAACCACTAGGGCGTCGTCATGGGGTTGGATGGTCCCAACTTTATCTTCCTCTGAAAATCCCAAGACGGGTACACTTAGCTTCAGTCTCTTCGGCTTGGAGCCCCCCTCCTCAGCTTGGGGTCCGAAACGGCCATCACCCTAGTAGGACATAAGCCTGTCCTGCCCGGCGCAGCAAAGATAACGTTGATCGTTCCCAAAGGAGGCTGAGATGAGTTATTCCTCTGATTATTCAAGCCAGACTGATTGCCCTGCCTGCTAGGTTGGTACAGGTGCTGCTTTAACTTTCCTTCGCTAACAAGCTGCTCCAAGTGATTCCAGAGAGTCCGACAGCTCTCGGTAGTATGACCCACGTCTTGATGGTACTGACAAAAGAGATTTTGATTCCTTTTGGCAGGATCCCCCACCATCTTACTGGGCCATCTGAAGTAGGGTTCCTTACGGACCTTCTCGAGTAGCTGGTGCACCGGCTCTCGGAATACAATATTAACTGTCTGAGGTGCCACTGAGCTAGACTGACTGGAGTAATCTCTTCTCGGCTTGTTGTTGTGATACTTGTCTGACCTGAAATCCCTTCTCTCCTACGGGATAACCTTTGCCTTACCCTTCCCCTGCTGTTGGTCTTCCTCGACCCTTTTATATTCGTCAATATGGTCCATGAGGTGACGTACACTCCGTACGGGTTTTTTGGTCAAGGACTTCCTCAAGTCATGATCATTTGGAAGGCCCACCTTAAAAGTATTGATTGCCACCTTATTAAAATCACCATCTATCTCATTAAACATCTCCCAATATCTGTTGGAGTATGCTTTCAACGTCTCGCCCTCCTTCATAGCCATAGACAACAATGAGTCCAATGGTCGAGGAACTCTGCTGCATGTAATAAACCTCGACGCAAATGCTCTGGTCAGTTCCCCGAACAAACTTATAGACCCTGATTTGAGACCGTTGAACCACCTCATAGCAACAGGTCCCAAGCTAGAAGGGAAGAATTTGCACATCAAGGTCTCATTGTGAGAATGCACAGCCATTCTCTGGTTAAAGTGGCTCACATGTTCCACCAGGTCAGTTCAGCCGTTATAAATGGTGAAAGTAGGCTGGGTGAACCTCCTAGGGAGCCTCCCATTCTCAATCCTGCGCGAGAATGGCGATCTGGAGAGCTGGTGCAACGCCCGGCTCATGGCATCGTTCCCTAAGCCCCTAGAGGGGAGCTTCTTGCTCCTACGACCCGATAGGCTATCCTCTTCGCAAGAGGATATTCTGCTGGGGGGCGACCATGACCTCGAATTGTAACTACTTCCCCGGGATTTCCCGGAAGAGGTACTGGATGAGGGTGAGGCACGCCTCCGCCTAACGCAAAGTAGCTTCCTCTTAAGATGATTAATCTTCTTCTGCATGGCTTTAGCACCTTCTTCATGGGCGGTACTGGCCCCTCCACTGTGAGTATGACTTGCTCTAGGATACTCGGTATGAACGCTACCCTCTCGATCCCTCCGGCGCTCAAAAAGATTCTCAGGTTACGATCCCTGCGATTCTGCATGGTGTGAGCCTAAGCCTGCCATGATGTTCGAGTTCTCCCGCCCTAGATTCCCACAGACGGCGCCAATTGTAAGTACACAGTTGCTCCTGGACCCAAAAACACATGTGGGCTCAGGCCCAATGAGCCTTAAACAATGAAATTTATGGAGTGTGGGCTCGCAATCTAGTTTAATGATATTCAAAACTTGATGAACAGGCTAAATTATTACAGTGTTTGCAAATAAAAGACAAACGGGAAAAGTAAACTTCCTCAGACGTGAGAATAGAAGAAATTATATATTATTTGTCTTTTTCTTTTCTCAAAGGCCACAGTTCTTAATATTTTTTTTGTCTCCCCCCTTTCTTTGCCCTCTTTCCTCTTTAAATACTTCTTCTTCTTCCCTCTTTTTCCACGTGCCACACAAATCACCCTATTAACCACCTGTCCCGTCCACCACCCTCTGGAAGTCTTTGAATTATAGCAAGAAGACTGACTTTTACTATTCAGGGGTCACTCCCCCATTAATGCGGCTAGGGAGGTAGGTGCAGGGTCTTTAATGTGGAGGCAGCAGCCTTTTCCTGAGATATTTCTCTTAAACCAAAATGTCTAGAGGGTATTTGGACTCCCTCTGTATCCTATAGTCTTTCCAGAACTTTGCCCTGATCTTTCTAGTGAACCTCCAAGTAGTCACTGGTATGTCCGAGGAGTGACTCTTCCTCGGATGAATCCTCGGGCCCTCGGCTCGTGAGCCAACTCATGGCCCTATTGGCCTTTAGTCAAGAACGAACTAGTGCCCATTGATAAAGCCCAAGGCCCAAATACCCACTTAGGTTCTTTCACGCCCCACAAATACAATACAATCTTCAATAAGAATATCTGCTCGATCTATCAATTATTATTTTTTATATATAAAATAAAAATTATATTCTAGCATAATCTAAGTGTATATGTGTGTGAAACTCCCTCCTGGACACTTGAATCCTGACCCTTACTTCCAACACTTCACAAGTACTTATACTTGTGGAGTGACTATCGCACCAAGGATGTGTGATGGTCGATCTATTAATTATAGATATCGAAGTAATTGCTACACTATTTTTAAGGCTAAGGCTAAACTAATCCTAAGGATACCAAGTTGGAATATTGAATGATTTGATCTTCGTGTGTGTCATTCTTCTTTGTTTTTCCTTTTTATAATCCGCAAGTTCATGTCGTTATCCAAATTGTATAGAAATTGTTCACAACACTCTGTTTTAGAGGAGAGAAATGAATGAAAAAGAATAGAAAAATATATTTTTTATAATATTCTTTTCATACCCTTATTTGAGAGTATTAATGGAGGATTGTAAATATCATTCCATTGTGTGGAAGTATAGATGAGAGAGAATAACATGGATAGTAAGAAACACCCATTTTCTTAATTTTTCCTTAAAATCTCAAATTTTTATTTCTCAAAATTGGAAGGAATCAAAATGAATGAAATTACATTTAATAAAATTTCCACTAGAACTCCCCAAAATACTCATGTACATTCAATCCTTTATTTTTTAAATAGGGATATAACAGAAAATATTGTTATAAAATGATTTGTTTTATTCCTTCTAATGTTACTCTCAAATAGAATTACTTATATTTCATTTATTTATATTAAAATATTCAAACAAGATTACTAAAATTCAATTTTATTGAGTTCATTCTTCACACTAACCACTCATCTTACCTATGCATCAAATACCCTTTCTATTAGAACAGTCAACCTCGCATTCTTTATCCGTTTGTACCATGTTAAGTCTATCAATTGGGCTGTCTCTCCCTTACTTGTCTATTTGGCCCAAAATCTTCAGGGACAAACTTTATTAAGTCTGGGCTTGGTCAAAGTTTGGGTTCTATTATTATTTATTTTTCTTTATTATCCGTAAAGTTTTTTTTCTTTTTCTTTTTTGATAATTTGATAATTGAGAGAGGGAAAATTTAAAGCTTAGATATAAATTTTTTGAAAGAGAGTTTCTACCTATAGCGTCCGCTTCTGATCGCCTAAAGATATATTTCAATTAGTTGAGTTATAAGGTTATTGGTTATCTATAATGTATAGTTTATATTGTATGAGGTGCTTGATTCTAAACTTGTAGGATTCTAGCGAGCAAACATCGTACTATCTTTTCTCACTCTAAATTTTTTTTTTTGAATGAAATGTTCAAATTCTTAGATATAACTAGTGTGGGCTGATCTAAGGGCCATATATATCATGCAGCAAAGTTAAACCATTCGCGCCGTGCTATCTTTTCTCACTCTGACTTTTTGAATGAATTGTTCAAATTCTTAGACATAACTAGTGCGGGCTACTATCAAAAAAAAAAAAAAAACAGCATGGACTATGCTAAGGGCCATATATATCAGGCCCCGTATATATACATATATAAAATAGTTTATTCTAACTAGTTATTATTTCTTCTCTATTAACGACTTGGAACTCTCCTAGTTAGCATCTTCAATGGAAGACTTAAATACAGTACTTAAGTGCTATTCTTTAAGTTCCCTTTTTAAAATTCTGCCATATGGATTTTTTCTCATAAGATGGAAGTGTATTTTTTAATTAAGTAGTCACATGACAAAAGTTAAAGAAGGGAATTTAAGGAACAACACTTAAGGTACTGTACCTAAGTTTTGTCATATATATATATATATATATATTTTTTTTTTTTGGACAAGTTATATCCTTTCTTGACCACACCTCATGTTTGTTCACCTGGTTCTCTAGTGGTCTCTTATGATTTGTGGGGAGGGAAGGAGGAGTAATAATATTAGTGGCAACTCCAGAAATATTTTCTATTAGAGTTATTCAATTTTTGTTAAAGAAGTTGACAAGGAACTTTTTGTAAATAATGTTTTTCTTTTTTTCATCTTGATTGTGGCAGGCAAAAGAGTAAAAACGAGACTCAGGCTTGATACTGTTACTATTTACTCACACAATTCATTTTTAGAGATGGGATGCAAGGTCAACCTTTGAATACCCGCTTCAAAGTCAGATCAAAATGATTAATGTAGCAAGTAATATTTAGTAGGAAATTGCTAGAAAATGGCTAAGTGTTCGTCCTTGGGTTTAGTCTGAGGATGATGTTATAGATGGATGTCTTTCTTTTTCTCTTTCCAAATTTCTCCCTCACCCTTGATTCAAATGCTTCTTTGCTTTATATAACTTAGCCAAGATGCATTTGGATCTTACATTTGGAAGGTCATGAGCAAACTATCTTGATACTTGTCCCATCAAGAACTTGTTGTTGAGGTCTAAAATATATATATATATATATATATATATATATATATATATATATATATATATAAGAAAACATGATAAAAGGCCCAAGATAAAAGGCCCAAGGAGGTGGTATATTGGGCTAATCCATGAGAAATAAAAAAAATTGGAAAAGAAGAGAAAGATTGGGGCTACAAAAGAAAGAGGGATGATGGACCTGAGGTCCAAAAGGGAGTGAGGAGTCCATAGGAAAAACAGAGAGGGGAAAGAAAAGAATTCAGTCTGCCAGGACCAGAGAAAGAAAAGGAGTTGGGGAAGGACGCCGGGGGGGGTTGCCTGGGACCTTTGGATGTACAGCACGACTAAAGGAGGATTAAGACAGTTCAAAAGGTACTAAGAACAAGAAACAGATGGGCCTTTTCTCGAAGCAACCAGTAATACAACGCAAGGCCTAAGGATTTGGAAAGCAACGGTTCACGGGTAGGAAGTCGGTGTCTTGGGAACCCAGAATAAGAAATCCACTAAAGGAAATGGCTGGGGAAACCTTCGGTTTCCCAGAAGAAGACTTCACTTATTACTGGGAAAAATGACAAAAGGAAGAGGCGGCTAAAAGGGGGTAAGCCTGAAAAGAGAAGATAGACAAAAAAGGGGACTTGGAAGGCAAAAGCATCTCAGAGTAAGAAGTCAGCAAGACACTTTCAAGGAAAAAAACATCAAAAGAAGGGAGCTATGTAAAATAAGGAAATGAGCAGTTGTCAGAAGAGCTGAGATAAACAGGGAGTTCTAGTACCCAGGGGGCCAAGGGGAGAAGAATCAATAGTACTCCGAAACCCTAATGTGACACTATAAAAGAGGGAGAGCAGCCAACGTTGGGGGCCATTCAGCAAGAAAAAAAACAGATAGAATCATTAAGAAAAAGCTCTGTAAAACTTAAAAAAAAAACAGGAAAATACCTCCCGGTATCCCAGAAACAGCCACCAGAGCATATGCTTAGATTCAAAATGATTCAAATTTTGCAAGTCTTGGAGACCTAAAAGAGTCATCTAAGTCTGTAATTTTTGAGCTTGTTTGAACCTTGCATTAAGTCTTGGTGAGCTCATTGTAATCCATAAGTAAGAAAATCAATGAAATATTTCCCCACTGATTTCAGGATCCCGAGCAATTATTTCGTATTTTTCCTTTATTACATTTGTTTGCCCTGTTGTTTTCTTGCTAATCAATACGTATATTCTCGATTGCTAGTGTATGTGTATTGCAGGAGTCTCGCCCTGTGCACCACTTGGTCTTTAAACAGTCCATTTAGCTGCGGTAGACCAAGACCAATCCCTTCAAACTACAATTAGGGAGTCCGGGGTCCTTATTTAAACTTGGGCTTGGATATTGTTCGAAAAAGGGACTCCCACATTTTGGTGATTTCGCTGGGGATTGGGAAAAGGAAAGGGAAGAAACAAGCCCTTCACAGAGCATGGCTCCAAGAGCAAGGAACAACAAAGGTACCAATGTACCACCCGCAACATCTGAACCCGTAGGAGAAAATGAGGTGGCCTCCAGACAAAGGAACGAGGTGCCCCTGGTAGAACAGGAAGTTGTATTAGGACAAAGGCACATAGGACAAGAGCCAGACCCCATGGCTCGAATGACAAAAATGTTGAAGGATTTTCAGCAAGAGATCCACCTCCTTAAAGAGGGCAGGACACAGGAAATCAGGGATAATGTTCCCCTTGTGGTTAACTAGGATAGAGCCCAGCCAAAAGGAGGGTCAGCAGTAGGAGGGGGAACCAAGCCCCAGTACCTGACGCTGGCAGATGTCAATGCCCTACTGGAGCAGGAAAGGAAAAAGAGCTCAAGGATTCCCAAGCAATTTTCTCGGGACCCCCCGTTCCCGCCAGAGCTCCTCGGCAAGCCATATCCCAAAGGATATGAACCCCCGAAGTTCCATCCTTTTGATGGAAGGAGTGGAAGCGTTGTGGAACATGTGAGCAGGTTTATAAACACTATGGGCCCCTACGCAGGAGACCAAGAGTTGTGTCTAAGGGAGTTTGCTAAGTCCCTAGTGGACAGAGCATACACGTGGTACACCACACTAAAGCCTGGGTCCATTAGAACCTGAGACGAAATGATGGAAAGGTTTTGTGTGAAGTATTACCTAGGAGAGGATGAGGTCACCTTCCAAAGCCTCCAAATGGTGCGGCAAAGACCAGGGGAAAATCCTGTCTAGTTCATCAAAAGATTTAAAGATGTGTCTTTAGACTGCTATGAAGACCACGAAGAAAAAGAGCTCGTGGAAACCTGCATATCCAACATGCTCTTTGATTACAGGCTCAATCTCGAAAATCTATGCATAACTCAGTTTGCAGACCTACTATAGAGAACCAGAAGAACATCACAGACTATGAGAACAAAGAGGGTGCTAGTACCTCAGGCCATGACAGCATCAGTAGGAGAGAAAAGGAAGAAGCCTGACGGGAAAATATTCGAGGAACCACCGGTGATCCCATGTACTGTGGAAGAATTGAACCAAGTCTTGGATAAGTGGATTGGAGATGGAGTGGTCAGGCCATTTACTATGTCCAGGCCACCAACTAAAGAAGGAAGGAAGAACCCCTTGTTTTGCAGAATTCACAACTATGTCAAGCACTCCACCAAAGATTGATGGATCCTCCGTAGAATTTTTCACAAGAAGCTAAGGGAGGGAACCTTGGAACTCACTCAAAAGGAACCAGAGGTACAAAGGAACCCTTTACCCAACCACAAAGGAAAATGGGTGGTGGCCGTAGTAATTCATGGGAACCCAGTAGAAGCAGAAGAACCTAAGGGATCTTTCCACCCAAGCACGGTCAGGATCTCCAAAAGAACCCCAAGTTCAGATCGTTATTCAATTAGTTAGGATTTGGACCAGAAGCAAGAAGGGTAGCCATAGAGTCCCTCATGAGCATAGCAGCAGATTCAGGAATAGAATGCTTCACAGCAAAGTCCCATGCCAGTCAGGCTTACTTGGAGACAACCAACGCAATAACCTTCACTGATGAGGACATGGAAGTTGAGCATCCTGACCATCGCAGACCCCTTTACTTGATGGCCACTATAAATGGTGTCCAAATCAGAAGAGCATTGGTAAACACGGGGGTGTCACTCAACCTCATCGCCCTGAGCACCTTGGAGGCTGTCGGCCTAACAGGTAGAAGGATCCTAGGAGCCTTCATGGAGATAACAGGATTTGGAGGATCAACGGAATCAACTGAAAGATATGTGCAGCTGGCTCTAAGGATAGGACCCATAGTGGCCCTGACAAGATTCCATGTGATTAATTTGGAGGTGTCCTACCATGTACTGTTGGGACGCCCCTGGCTGCACAAGCATCGCCTCATTCCCTCCACCTACCATCAATGTGTTAAGAGGAGATTGAATGGGAAGCCCATAAGGATCCCTGCCAACCATAATCCTTTCAGCCAAAGGGAGGTGAACTTTGTGGAAACTATGTTCTATGATAAGTTGAAGCCAGATGACGAGAACCCCACACCAGGGACCCTAGGAGCGCTTGTCTTAGAAGAAGAGGAAGGAGGAAGTACCTATGATCTGAGAAACCTTTTGGAGAGAAAGAGACAAAAAAGGGAGCCCAGCTCCTCGGGATCCCGGAAATGTGTTGTAGTACGAGAACTCTAAGGAAGGGTGATTTATCGTTTGTGAAGATACGTAGGGCCTGAATGCTTTACGCAGGAGGGTCACAGACCACCAAGTTGTATGGTCACCCAAGAAGAAATCCCCAAGGAACTAGTTCAGGAGGCCCAAATTTAGCCTGAAGAGAAGTTAATAGAAATAAACTTGGGAACTAAGCTGGGATCCCAGAAGCCTGTTTTCATTAGCAGCCAGCTAACAAAGCATGAAAAGAAGCAGTTAATAGCCCTACTCTAGAGGTACATGGACGTGTTTGCATGGACCTATGACGAAATGCCCAGTCTAGATCCAGAATTGGTGGTCCATGCTCTCAATGTGGATCCAGGGGTTAAGCCAGTGGTCCAGCAAACAAGGGTCTTTCACACTGATGTGGAAGCTCAGATAACCCAAGAAGTCAAGAAACTATTGGCAACTAGGTTCATCAAGCCCATTCAACATCCCAAGTGGCTTTTCAACAAAGTACCCGTGAAGAAAAAGAATGGCCAAATCCGTTGCTGTGTGGACTTTCGCAACCTAAATAAGGCATGCCCAAAAGATGAGTTCCCTCTGCCCAATATTGATCTCCTTGTGGACTCAGCCGCGGGGAGCTCTATGTTCTCGTTTATGGATGGGTATAGTGGATACAATCAAATTCGCATGGCCACCAAGGATGTAGAAAAGACAGCTTTTAGAACCCCAATTGGGAATTTTTATTACACTGTGATGCTCTTTGGCCTAAAAAATGCGGGGGCCACATACCAGCGAACCATGACAGCCATCTTCCATGACATGATGCACAAGGAGATGGAAGATTATGTGGATGATATCGTGGTGAAATAAAAAACAAGGGTCGGACACCTTCAGGTACTCGAACAAGTTTTTGAGAGATGTAGGAAATACAAATTACGCATGAATCCCATGAAATGTGCCTTCGGGGTGTCTGCTAGGAAATTCCTTGGGTTCCTAGTACACCATAAAGGCATAAGTGTGGATCCAGCAAAGGTCATGGCAATTGCCACAATGAAGAGGCCTACAATTGCAAAGGAGCTCAAAAATTTCCTAGAGAGGGTCTCCTACATCAGAAAGTTTATGCCAGGATTAGCTTCGGTCACGAGTAGCTTATCCAAACTGTTGAAAAAAGAGACTGAGTTTACTTGGGGAGCTGAGCAACAGGAAGCCTTCCGGAGGATCCAACAAATCATGAACTGCCTCCTCACCCTCTAAGCACCAGTATGTGGGCGGCCCCTATTGCTGTACTTAGCATCAAAATCCCAAGCTATAGGAGCCCTACTAGCACAAGAAGATGATGACAAGAATGAGCAACCCATTTATTACGTGAGCATGACACTTAAGGATGCTGAGACCAGGTACCCCAGGATAGAAAAGGCCTGCCTAGTGGTTATCTACGCGTCCCAAAGGCTGAAACGATATTTCTCGGCCCATCAAATCCTTTTGGTGACTAAGTTTCACCCTATAAAAGCACTTCTCCATCAGCCCCTCTTGATAGGAAGGATAGCGCAATGGTTGGTTTTACTCTCTCAATATGACATAGGTATTAGGATTCCCAGGGCTGTCAAAAGTCAAGCCATAGCAGACCTGCTAGCCCAGTTCCCCAGGAGTGAGGAATGTTCGCTAAGTGAAGAAATCCCTGGGGAAGTGGCAGTGATAGAACTCCTAGGAAAAAAGTGGACGATGAGGTTTGATGGGTCAGCAACGACAACCTCAAATGGACTGAGAATTGTATTAAGTTGTGAAGATGGGGATACCCTACCCTTATCTTTCAAACTAGGATTCTACTGCTCAAACAATGCCGCTGAATATGAGCCATATCTGACTGGGTTGACCATAGCAATCGCTATAGGAGTAAAGCACATGAGGGTTTTAGGATACTCCAATCTTGTAGTCTCTCAAGTAAAAGGCGACTTTACATTAAGGGAACAAAGTTTGGCAGCCTACAGGACTTGGACGCAAAGGGTGGAGCAGGAATTCCAAACCTTGAGCATCGAGTACACCCAGAGGAGTGAAAACAGGTTTGCCGATGCACTAGCCACCTTAGGGTCCCAAATGTCTGTTAAAGGAAAAAACACCTTGATAAGGGTAAGTAAGCAAGAACACTCCATCATAGAAGTCCTCCGAAGGATGTTCTCCAAGGAACTAGAGCAGTAAGACTAGAGAAACGAGGTCAAAGAAAAAATAAAAGGGTCAGGACATGAGGGGAGTATCAAAGAGCTAAAAGACTACACTATGATAGAAGGGGAACTATACAGGAGACTACTTGGAGGGATCCTATCTAGGTGTATCAATGAAAAGGAAGGGAGGATGAGATTAGAAGAGCTGCATAGCCAAGCCTGTGGGGTTGCTGAGACCAGGTACCCCAGGATAGAGAAGGCTTGCCTAGTGGTTATCTACGCGTCCCAAAGGCTGAAACGATATTTCTCGGCCCATTAGATCTTTTTGGTGACTAAGTCTCACCCTATAAGGGCACTTCTCCATCAGCCCCTCTTGACAGGAAGGATAGCGCAATGGTTGGTTTTACTCTCTTAGTACGACATAGGTATCAGGACCCCCAGGGCTGTCAAAAGCCAAGCCATAGCAGACCTGCTAGCCTAGTTCCCCGGGAGTGAGGAATATTCGCCAAGTGAAGAAGTCCCTGGGGAGGTGGTAGTGATAGAACTCCTAGGAAAAAAAGTGGACGATGAAGTTTGATGGGTCATCAACGGCAACCTCAATGGACTGGGAATTAAGTTGTGAAGATGGGGATACCCTACCCTTATCTTTCAAACTAGGGTTCTCCTGCTCGAACAATGCTGCTGAATATGAGGCGTATCTAACTAGGCTAACCATAGCAATCGCTATAGGAGTAAAGCACATGAGAGTTTTAGGAGACTCTAATCTTGTAGTCTCTCAAGTAAAAGGTGACTTTGCATTAAAGGAACAAAGTGTGGCAGCCTACAGGACCTGGGCGCAAAGGCTGGAGCAAGAATTCCAAACCTTCAGCATCAAGTACACCCAAAGGAGTGAAAATAGGTTCGTCGATGCACTAGCCACCTTTGGGTCCCAAATGTCTGTTAAAGGAAAAAACACCTTGATAAGGGTAAGTAGGCAAGAACACTCCATCATAGAAGTCCTCCGAAGGATGTTCTCCAAGGAACTAGAGCAGCAAGATTGGAGAAACGAGGTCAAAGAAAAAATAAAAGGGTCAGGACATGAGGAGAGTATCAAAGAGCTAAAAGACTACACTATGATAGAAGGGGAACTATACAGGAGACTACTCGGAGGGATCCTATCTAGGTGTATCAATGAAAATGAAGGGAGGCTGAGATTAGAAGAGCTGCATAGCCAAGCATGTGGGGTTGCAGAAAAGAGTAGTAAATATAGAAGAATACAACGCATGAGGTACTATTGGCCCAACATGAGCAAAGAGGCAGCGACTATACAGGAGAAGTGCCAAAAGTGTCAACTTTCGATAGACAAAGAGGAAAGCTACACTGTTTTTGTCACGGAAGATTGGAGGACTCCACTTATGGAGTACTTGGCTCAAGGGATCCTACCAACCGACATGACTTTAGCCCACCGGCTCAAGAAACTTGTGGTCAGGTACTTCTTACAAAATGGGATCTTATTCAAGAAGGGGTACAATGGGGACCCCCTGAGATGCCTGGGGCCAAAGGAAGCTAGAGAAGTAGTCAGAGAAGTCAATTCCAGTGATTGTAGGAGTCACTCAGGAAAAAGAAGACTTCACAAGCAGCTGCTACTATTAGGGTATTATTGGCCAACAATGAAAAGGGACTCTGAGAAACTAGTTAAAACTTGCCATGCCTGCCAAATACTCGGAGATGCAATTCATACTCACCCAAACTTGCCATTTTGGCAAGACTAGAAGTCTACCTAGGCTGGGGGTCTTGGGAAGCAAGAGGTTAAAGGGCTTCAGGATCCTGGGTAGCTAGAGGAACAGGAGATGGAATAGATAGGACGGCCCACGTAGGTTGCCCGGTTTCCTCAGTTGCACCACCACCAGGGGCTTCCTCTTCCATGACTGGAAAACCAACAGAAGAAGCGGTAACCACTACTTCTTCCAAAGTCTTGCCCGCCACGGGAGGGGACACTTCCACCTACAAACATGGGTATAAGTACACAATATAAAATAAAATAAAAAGGGGGAAGAAGAAGAAGAAAGAGAGAAAGGCATGAAGAGGGACGCATCACGTCGTCACCGGATGATTGACTCTTGCCTTTCTTGGGGTCTGACTTGTGCTTGGACTGCAGGGAAGAAAATGATTAAGCATCAGTTAAAGGAGAAAGAAAGGCGCTACAACAACAATGACAAACCACCAAAATAAAAGGAGAGAAGAAGGAAAGAGGCCTTGCCCTTCTCTCTCTCTCTACAGAACCTCCAGTGGTCTTTTGTTTACTATGGGTACGCCCAGAAGGTCCCAAAAGAGATTGGGGTACAAGATCAAAGGATCCCAAAGAACCTTGGACTAGAGAACTCACAGGAACCTGAGAGAGATAGGACTCTACCTTAGTCTTTACTCGAGACTTGGGAGCTAAAGAATGCCCAATTTCTTTTCCCACTGCAAGGGAACTCACTCTCTCAGGTTCCTAAAAGATTACCAGCTGTTTCTGGGACTTCGCAGTTTTTCTTTTCTTGGTTTCATGGTCCGTTTCAACACCTTCTTCAAGTTCAACCTGCTTAACATTCTCCTGCCTAATCTTTTTCTCTTTGCCCTTACTTATGGGAGTAGCAGCCCCAATCGCCTCTACCGCCCCTCTTTTAATTGGCACTATAGAGGAAACACCAACCACAAGATCACATCCTAGCCACTCTTCCAAAAAATCCTGAGCAAAGCACACCCAACCACCCCTGGAAGTATGCCACTCTGCGAAACCTGTCTTGCTACTTACAGCAGTAGAAACAATACCAGTAGTAGGGAGAGACAAGCGCCTATTAGAAGTCAGAGTAGAAAGGATAGCGGGGCTAGGCACTCTCCCAACTTTGCCAGAACCCACATAGTCAACAAAGGATTCCTGTACGCTTCTCCAATATCCAGTAAAACCACCAGAGTCAAAGATTCCCCTCTGAGAGTTGGGCACCACAAATTTGGAATTTCTGCGCGACCAATACAAGAAGGCCTGAGGTCTCAGGTACGGATCTAGAGAAGGGAGAGAAGGTACTACATCCTTAAACATAGGAGGGATATCCTGGTGAAAGCCAAATTACCGGAGCACTCTGTGTGCTGAATAGTGGGTATACCTGGGGCCACTTGAGGAGGGCATTGGAAGCCATGAAGGACTAATACAGGCCAAGTAGGCTAGGTTGCTCTCATCACCAGGATGCAAATCAAAAGTGTTCCCTAGAGAATTAAGAAAAAAAGCTAACACAAAGTCACAAGCAAACCCGTGGTCATACTCCCAGGGAGATCGCCACTTCAAGTGCCCCGCCTGATCAAATAGTTCGACCAGATTAAGACCACCACCTTTCAAACTAGCCTAGCGAAAGACGATGGGGTGACTATCGGTGGAACTACCACATAGACCTTTCACTACATCAGGGGATCCCTCGAATTTATCCTTTACAAATTTCAAATTCCTACATTTGGCTAAAGTAACTGAAGAACGGTCCCACATAAATACCTAGTGGATGGCACAGTGGAGGGACAAGGTGATCACATAGCAAGAGTCACCTTTAACTTCGTCTCCGTGGAGCAGATCCAGTTGAGTATAAACATGACCCAAAAACATGGGAGCTAAAGGATATCGAACACCCTGGGCCATCCTGATCGCCAAAGGGAAGAAAGCACATTTAACCCCGTATACGGGGAACTCACTAAACAGGAACTTACTGCGCCAAAGTGCTAGAAACCCAACTCACCTAATTTCTTTGTCTTTCTCCCACGAAAGATTCATCACCCATTTACCCATTCTAGCCGGCTTCCCCCCGGGAGAAGCACCATGCCCACCAAAATGAGCATATAACCCATCTTCCACCTCGAGATCCTCGTCAGAAAGATTGATGGTAAAAGGATTCTCATCCCCAAACACTGGAAGGAGGAAGTTGTTGACCATATCCTCCAAAGTAATCGTAAGTTCACCAACAGAAAAGAAGAAGGTATGAAGGGAAGGACACCAACGATGTACCAAATGCCTGAGACCCTTAGCATCTCTGAAACCTTCAAGGTTCCTGGAAATTACCACTGCCTTCAGGATCCCAGCGCGTTCTAGGCAATCCACGAACTCACCATCAGAAAGTTCTTTGTCTACCCAGATGGGCCAACCAGAGATCCTCCCAGGGAAAAAATTGAAGAAGATAGGGACCACCTCGCGAGATCCCTGCTTGATCTGAAGATCTAAAATCTCTCTTGGATCTAAAATCTGAAGATCCTCACCTTTGATCCGAATGCTTCTTGGCTTTATATAACTTAGCCAAGATGCATCTGGATCTTACATTTAGAAGGTCACGAGCAAACTATCTTGATACTTATCCCATCAAGAACTTGTTGTTGAGGTCTAAAAATATATATATATATATATATATATATATATATATATATATATATATATATATATATATATAAAAGAAAACATGATAAAAGGCCCAAGGAGGTGGTACATTGGGCCAATTCATGGGAAATAAAAAAATTGAAAAAGAAGAGAAAGATTGGGGCTACAAAAGAAAGAGGGATGATGGACCTAAGGCCCAAAAAGGAGTGAGGAGTCCATAGGAAAAACAAAGAGAGGAAAGAAAAGAATTCAACCCGCCAGGACCAGAGAAAGAAAAGGAGCTGGGGAAGGACGCCGGGGGGGTTGCCTGGGATCTTTGGATGTACAACACGGCTAAAGGAGGATTAAGACAGTTCAAAAGGTACCAGGAACAAGAAACAGATGGGCCTTTTCTTGAAGGAACCAGTAATACAGCGCAAGGCCTGAGGATTTGGAAAGCAATGGCTTAGGGGTAGGAAGTCGGTGTCTCGGGAACCTAGAATAAGAAATCCACTAAAGGAAATGGCTGGGGAAACCTTCAGTTTCCCAGAAAAAGACTTCACTTACTGGAAAAAATGACAAAAGGAAGGGGCGGCTAAAAGGGGGTAAGCCAGAAAAGAGAAGACAGACAAAAAAGAGGACTTGGAAGGCAAAAGCATCTCAGAGTAGGAAGTCAGCAAGACACTTTCAAGGAAAAAAACATCAAAAGAAGGGAGCTATGTAAAATAAGGAAATGAGCAGTTGTCAGAAGAGCTGAGATAAACAGAGGGCTCTAGTACCCAGGGGGCCAAGAGGGGAAGAATCAATGGTACCCCAAAACCCTAATGTGATACTATAAAAGAGGGAGAGCAGCCCATGTTGGGGGGCATTCAGCAGGAAAAAGAACAGATAGAATCATTAAGAAAAAACTTTGTAAAACTCAAAGAAAATAGGGAAATACCTCCCAGTATCCCAGAAACAGCCACCAGAGCACATGCTTGGATTCAAAATGATTCAAATTTTACAAGTCTTGGGGACCTAAAAGAGTCATCTAAGTCTGTAATTTTTGAGCTTGTTTGAACCTTGCATTAAGTCTTGGTGAGCTCATTGTAATCCATAACTAAGAAAATCAATGAAATATTTCCCCACTGATTTCAGGATCTTGAGCAATTATTTCGTTTTTTTTTCCCTTTATTACATTTGTTTGCCCTGCTGTTTTCTTGCTGATCAATACGTATATTCTCGATTGCTAGTGTATGTGCATTGTAGGAGTCTTACCATGTGCACCACTTGGTCTTTAAACAGCCCATTTGGCTGCGGTAGACCAAGCCCAATCCCTTCAAACTACAATTAGGGAGTCCAGGGTTCTTGTTTAAACTTGGACCTGGATACTGTTCGAAAAAGGGACTCCCACACTTGTTAGAAGGTTTTTACACTAAGACATTAGCTGTGAGACTACTATTCAGAGTCATTTCTGGATCCCCATTAATGCGGCCAGCTAAGTGGTTGCAGTGCATTTAATGCAGAGGGGATGACCACTTTGTCCTACCTTTTACTTCTCTTCTTTGTTGAATACCTAGTTACCTTTGTTCCCCCTCAGATTGCCCCTTGCCTCCTTTCATCCTACCCCTCGACCTTCCAAGCTTAGGTAGATGTCCTCGGCGCCTTCGCCTGCTATGCTCACACAGCCCATGCATGGATTAAATGTATACTTTCCAAAGTCAATTTGTCTACGACTCCCAAGGTTTACCTTCATATGAACTTTGTCAACTGGCTTGGATCCTTGTCCCCAAGCATTAATCATTTGGATGATAAGATGAAATCTTTTTGCAACCTATGATTCAAAGGAAGATTTTTCATATTAACATGAGTGTTTTTAAATAATAAATCTTAAGTAGGGGATGAATCATGCGGTATAATGATATTTCCTTATAAAAAAAATTAGTACAGCAAGAGAATAAAGGCTAAATATAAGTTCATTGAACATATTGTTTCTTAGTATATTGAAGATTAGTGTTGTTAAAATTAAAATTTGGAAATTATCTATTGCCACTTAATATAATAAAGTTATTAATTTTTATTGTTAAGTGAACTTTAATTATTATTACTTAGAATATTTTTAATTTTCAATTTATTAGTTTTGGTCTTTACTCTTTTCAATTATTTTATTTAATAATTCAACTCAACTTTGACAACTTATTAGTTTTTATAACTCATTAAAAATATTTTTTATGTGTCTTTTGCATTACTCTATTAAGAATTCAACACAATAATAAAATCATTAAAATAAAATAAAAATTGTTGTCACTTCTCAATTCCCACTTTCATTACCTCACACTTAATTGTCTTTGAATGTTAGTTATTTACTCTTTCCTACCTACTTAATATTTTTTTTTTTATATTTAAGATCAACAAATTAGTAATTTTTGTTGTTGGGCTTGCTATTTTTTTTAATATCAGATTTTAGATCAAATTAGTTTGTTGTTGGGTATTTTTCTTTTTGTTTGAAAAGGTCAAGACAATTGTTGGTGTTGAATTGATTTGTAATTGGTTTTTTTTTTTTTTAGGGGTTCAAATTTTCAATTTAGGGTGGTCAAAACAAAAACTTAAAAAATATATTATTATGTAAAAAAGAAAAAGAATTCCTAAGTAAGGAGGTTAAAAATAACCTAAACGCTTTGTGGCGCCGCTACTGAGTAGAATAGAGTTGACCAAAAATTAGTTTAATTTTTGATTGACTTTGCTTTACTCTCCTTACTTTCTCTCTCTCCTCTCCTCAAATCAGTAGGCCATAACTTCTTTTTAAGGCATGAAACAAGAAAACATAAGATGAATTAGAGAATCTAGAAGAAAGATCAAATTAAGTTTGACATCCCTTCGGAATATCCAGATGTCTCCAACATCAAAATCGCGATCTGATCATCGAAACGTTAGCAAAATTTCTCCGTACGATTCTGAGCAACATGAAGGTTTACTTTAAGCATTTTAAGGATTTGGTCCCCGCATAATTTTAATTTAAAAAAAAAAAAAAAAGAGGTGACAAAATGAAAAATAATAAACTCTTATCCATGAACCTGACACATAGAACAAACAAACAAAAACACTACTCAAACCAATTCACATTATAATTGTCCTTCTCAATTCTCAAACACCGAAGTAATTGCGAAGTTTCGTTTGGTACTATATATCAGTATTATTTTAGAATAGAATACCAGCTGTGATGACCATATCTTCTTGTTGTTTGCTTGACGCTGCATTACTATCTTGCTTGACAAGAAAAAAAGATCAAAGAGGAAGATGCCTACTATTTAGGCACGGGTTTCCGTTGGCCCCCCATTAACGAAAGCAGCCACAAGTCAAAGTTTTAAAGTTTTTGGGTCCTGTCATTCTTCATTTTACATCATGGGTGATTGCACGGTTGGAATCAAACACGTCCACAATATATATATATGGCTATTATATCTCTCACTTATTATGAGTGTGACGATGATGTTTGTTTGTGTTTGCGCGAGTGCGATTGTGACCAATTTGTAACAGAACTTGCAAGCGAAATGACCACGATGTAGCCGCGAATCTTGTCCTTAATAGTTATTTCGTACATGTTCGGTAAATCTCACATACTTTTTAATTTTTTTTTTTTGGTGCGTTAAAAGCATACAAATAGTATACTAATTTCGAAAAAAATTTTTATTGGGAATTGAAAAAATTTTGATAGTTTTTTCAATTCCCGATAAGGATCATTTTTTTAATGCTATTGATCAATTGAATGACATAATTGCGTGATACTTATGAATGATGGTGTTGGTGAGGGTTATCTAGAAGATTGTTATGCACCTTTAAATACGACTCAACTTCTCCCGCGGTCAAAATTCAACAGTTTTAAGCTAACAAACAGTTCTCTCATGTTGAAACTGTATTTCTAACTCTGTCCCCATCGCCCTCCATTTGTAACCATTGTGAGTTCACACCATTGAAGAGTCGTGACGAATGAAAGTGATAATTTAGTGAATTACTCACCTTGCGAAAAGGGTTGAGATAAAAATTGTGTTCCTAGCAATAAGGCCAATTCTCTCTTATTAATTAATTAATTATTTATTTGTTTTCCACGTGTAATTACTACAAATTCTCATAAATATTAAAGATGTAAAGTGCCATCTCTAAGTTTGATGGGGGACAGTGGTGGATGGGTTTAGGTAGTGGCTCACAATGGTTGTTGATGGTTCCGTGCGACAGAAATGATGGGTTGGACTTTGTGCTATTGAGTTAGTACTTTTACAACTTTTTTAATAGATTTTTAGTTTTAGCAACTATTTTAATTATTTGAATGTACATATATATAAGATACAACTTTGATTGTATAATATATCATATTATATGATTTGGACTTAAGCATATATAATATATTTTTATTATGAATGTTTTGGTGACAATGATTAAATGATTTATATATTATTATATAACTAGTAGCAGACTCAAGCGATGCATGAAAATATTATTAATGATAATTTTGTGATTAAACATAATTATTTGAAAGTAAAAATTTTATAATAATAATTTGTTAAGGATCATTTTATGAATCACCAAAAGAAAATTCTTACCACATTATTTAGTAAACTACCATTTAATAAATAAAAAACCCATAGATATATAACATAATTTTTAAATTATTCAAACAAAATTTTATCAAGAAATCATTTAAATCAGCCATTAAATATATGACATACCCAAGAAACTTTATAATTAAATATAGTTTAGAGTAAATATGGCTTTACAAAAAAAATGAATTCAAATGGAATATTAAGAATAAGAAGTAGAAATACAAAAAGAAGACAAACATTTGTGTAAATTTTTGTACAATTGAATATTACTCTCATACTTGCATGTGCACTCCATGTTATGGTTTATAAATATAGAGGTGAGTAACATTGTAATATTATTTGAATGATTATTGAGATTTATTGATAATAATTAATAGAAAATAATTAAAACCCAAAACATTTTTTTTCCAATATAATAGAGGAGTCCAATTGATTTTCACGTAAAGTAATTAAAACAATAGAGAACATGCTCGTATAGTTAGATGTTTGTATTACCTATAAGCAAACAAAGAGTCATTCTTATAGTATTTTATGACTTTTATATTTAGTGAACCATTTTAGAAAGGACTTTGATTTATTATTATTATTAGAGTCACAGTGTTTAGATACTTTATTCTATTTTGGCAAGGATGACAGATGACGTGGTAGTAAAAATGGAGATTCATTGTAGTATAAGTATATTATAAAGAACAAAGTTTAGCTACAAAATTGGTTGTAGCCTTAAGCTGCAAACTCACTTAATAAAATAAATATTACTTCATATTTTGAAAATCTAGCCGTTGAATTGCATGTTCTTTATGTTCTTAATACACATGTCAAATTTTGTGTCAATCAGATGTTATGTACTATATAATCTATAAACTTATATTTTATGCATAATTTTAAATTACAAAACTTGCAAATTAAAAATTTATTGATGACATAGCTATTAATCTTTAATTTTCTTGAAATTTTACAAACATGGAGGATATAAGAAAAATATATAATCCAATGGTTGATATGTCAAAATTCACCTTCAATAAAAAGATATTGAGTGAGTTTATAGCCTAAGGCTACAACCGATTTTGTAGATAACTTTGTACTATTATAAATCTTTTCATTTTTTGGTGTGATGCATCCTACTATGAAGTATACATTATGCAAATTTTTGTTCTTTATTTCAACTTTCTAAAATCCAGGTGGTAATAAAAAAAAAAAAACCCACAATTGCTAAAACATTTGATTTTTTATTTATTTATTATCAAATATTGATTTTTTGCTTTCTTTTTGTTGGAATTGATTAGTGAAGAATTTAAACACTCATTTTTGGGATAATATAACTTTTTTATGGAGCTAGATTCTTTTTTTTTTTTTGAGAGAGTTTCAACCTATGGCGTCCGCTCCTGATGATAGCTCTTTATCATCAGATCAAGACACCAATAAGTTTTTTGTGTAGGAGGGGATTGAACCCCAGATCTCTTACACAACTATCGGAGATTTTACCAGTTGAGCTAATTGGAACCCACAGAGCCAGATTCTTGGTACATCAATGGTTGCAAAAGTGAGGTACTAACATGTTGATATCGAAGAGGATACTAAATCACAATTATCGTTGCCTAATATTCTTTTTACTATCTTCATTGCTGTAATAAATCCAATGAAACACATCTTAGGAATTTTTGTGGGTGTTGAAAACTCATTTATGAATGAAGTTTACTAACATAATAGTATTCTTCAATATTCGTTTTTCCTCTTTGTTCTTCTACATGAACATGGCCATCTTTGTTTTTTTAATCCTTCTTATATAGTCATTTTATCAAACATGTGGAAATATAGAACTACAAATATTGGGATTGCCTTCAGCATCGAAAATGAGAGAAAATCACCTTTTTGGGAAGTATTTCATTGTAAAAGAGATAGAAAAAAAAAAAAACACACACACGCGCGCGCGCACACACACGCACATAATTAACACTCCAATATATGAAACACGCTTGAAATACCATATGGTTTTAAGGAATATAGCGATATCCCCATTCAAGAATATATACTTTTTTTTTTTATCAGTTCAAGAATATAGGTTTGTTGTTCTGAAATGAGCTTTATACTAGCAGGAGTTAAATCCAAAGTCATTCCTCTTTTGGTTAAGAGAGACAAAGGACATCTAACGGTTTATATATCTTCTATTAGATTTTATCTTTTTGATTTTATAGAGGTAGTGGCAACTGAACATGTATGATCTAGTTGGATTTAATGAGCAGAAAAAGAGGCAATAAAAGAGGAGAAGGAAAGTTTGAGGCTTTAAAGAGCCCACATAGGAAGTTGAAAACAATAGAGATAGAGAGTTATAATATAAGAAATAAAGATGAGAAATAAAATAAAATTTATTATTAAATAAAATAAAATAATGATATAGCTGCTAATGTAGCTCAACAAAAGTGTAATAACAATAAATGTTATTCTTCAGTTTATATATATAGATTTCACAATTATTGTTGTGTTTTTTTGGTGGGGGTATAGAAAAAACTGCACTAGATTTTACAATTATCAATTTCTGGTGTTTATATAATTATTCAATTTCTGGTGTAGTCACAGCTTATATGAATATTTGTTAGTTTATAGAGACTTATTAAGGCATGAATTGATTCGTTCAAAAATCAATGATTCTAATAAAATTTCTTACTACATCATATTTAATTTCTTTAAATAATATACTGTATAATTTCATATACACACTTGCATTTGCTAGATAATACTAGAAACCATATACGGTTCTATAAACTGACATAATAATAACAAATGTCAATTAATTACTATCATAATTATTAAATTTTATATATTTTTAAAATAATATCATATTAAACTCTTCGGTACATTACATGAATTTCCGACTAGTAATATGGATTTGATTTGATGTGAAATAGGAGTGTAGAGTTATCCATATGAAGATTGAACATTAGTTTATTGTAAGAACATCAGCGTGTGATGCCAAGAAGAGCTATGAGCCAATGCCTTCTTGTTCTTAAAAGAAAATTAAAGTACTGGGCCAAAAGCACAACGTACCAAAGAATAAGTTCAAAGTTCAACCAAATGGCCTATAGGTCGTTTTAAAGTGTAGGTAGCTTACTATTATATAAAATGAAATATTAGTAATAACTATTTTTTTTTTTTTTTTGATAGGAGTAATAACTAAATTTCAACGTACGATCATTGATACTTTTTTACTTTTCTTTTCCTAGGGTCTAAAGTCTAATTGGTGGTCCCATGCTATTATTTTCTTGAAGAATCCGAAATAGAAGTCATTAATATTGGTAGTAGTTGAACTATTGGGAGAGTTGTAAAGTAGCTGATCTTTGCTGACTTCCCGCTGATGGGGACTCTTGAAACCCATATTCTACTCTCTCAAGTTTTCAATTTGTCATACGCTTTTATACACTATAGTTAATACTTATGGTCTAACGAATTCCAGCTCAACCGTAAATTAAAAATAATATAGATCAAAAAATTTTTTTTTTGAGATAGTTTTAACCTATGGCGTTCGCTCCTGATGATTGTTCATTATCATCAGACCAAGACATCAATCAGTTTTTGGTGTAGACGAAGATTGAACCCTAGATCTCTTATAATATAGATCAACTTAATTATTTATTAAAATATAAAAATCAAATTGAGAGTAATTTAAAATGTAGAAACTAAATTGGTATTTGGTTTCATAAATATATCTTCGTCCCGCTACCAAGTAATTTCCAATTGCTATGTCAAAAGACTCCAATCTTTTAGGTCTAATGTCAAACAACTCAATGAAAATCACGTGAGAACATGGGTGCATCTTTTTCTCTATACATGAACCTCGCATTTTCTTATCATAATATAAGATGACAAAAATTTTCACAACTGTTCTTTAGAATAATATAATACGACAATTTCTCATAATTGATCTACTACGATGACATAACAAAACGTAATTAGAATAAAATTACTCTATCACAATTCTTTTATTGCACTGATCTCTCCATATTATCTCATCAACTATAAAAAATATTATTAAAAAAATATTTGCGTAAGTAGAAAACTTTACCAGAAATATATTTTGTACACGTGTTCTATTGTGGTCCATACCTTGGTTTTTCAAGGTAGTATATGTAAGCGCACAATTGCACCTGGCCCCAAGAACAGTTATGGGCTCAGGCCCAATGAGCCTTAAACAATATGAATTTGTAGAGTATGGGCTTGAAACCCAGGTTAGAAGTGTTTGAGGATTAAATGACAAGCCAAAGACTATAAACACTTGGAGACAATAAGGAATATTGTAAATCAACCTCCTCGGACGTAAGCCAAGAGTTGTTCTTATATTATCACTTTCTCTTTTTTTCTTTTTTCCTTTTTAGATTACCCAAAAAAGTCCACCCTTTCTGTTCTAGGTTGCTCCTTAAATACTCTTCTTTTTGATACTTTGTACACGTGTTGCTCCAGCTCCCCCTTAGCCTAGATATTTCTTTTCTCAGTGCCTTTGAATAGTAACCAGAAGTTTCCCTTCCACTGTTCAGGTGTCACTTCCCCATTAATGCGGCCAGGATGGTAGGTGCAGGGTCTTTAATGTGGAGGTGGCAGCCTTTATCTTCGGTATTTCTCTGACATCGGTGCTTCTAGGACATTCAAGAGTTCACTCCTTTTAACCATTGGTCTTGACCGTGTCATTCCCTAACCTTTACCATGAAGTCCCTGGTTCTCCAGTGTCCGTCCGAGGGGAAAATCACCCTCGGCTGGACCCTCAGATCCTCGGCGTATGGGCCGACCCGTAGTACTAACAAATCCTGAATCCAAAAGCAGGTCGGCCTTCTTTAGCACGGTCCAAAGGCCCACATCCCCATCAGGGTCTTTTTCCCCCCACAATAGCCCCTCAAAACTCTAATTTTCGTCGTCCGAGGAGAAAAATAGGGTTTTGACCTGACGAGAACCCACTCCACACACTTTGTGAGTGATGACACGTGTGGAAATCGTTTCGCGTCCCAGAAGATGCCACTTGGCGGTTTTATTTTCAAAAACGCGCGCATTTATTACTGCAAGTTACACTTTGTCCCCCACGTTCAACGGCGAGATGGGCATCCAACGGCCCTCGTTTCTCCACGAAAATTTGGGCGGGATAAACATAATTTCGAAACCGCTTTTCCGCACGCCATGACGCTTCGGGAACCTGCGCCTTCATTTAATTCCCCAGGGGTTAATCCCATCAAAACATCAGCCATCATACTTTACCTGCAGAAAACCGTGGAAATTTGCACACCTTCAACTTTGTAAGTTTTTGTTCTTTCTATTCTTAACCTTTTCTCCTCGGTCCTTGTCCTCGGCTCTCACTATAAGCATTCTCCCTCTTAGAGTTTAATCTTTCGTTCCTCTGTAATGGGAAGATTCAAGTGTCTAGTTGATACCGCCGCTGGGATGGAAGGCTTTAGGGCCAAGTATCGTATTCCCAGCGACGTAGGTCTAAAGTATTGTCCGGCGGAAGCAGTGGCCGATTCTAGGAAAGAGGGAGAGGTTATCATCCCAATGATAGCCTTTATAGAGGGTGGGATGACCCTCCCAATGAAACCTGTAACTAGGGAGTACCTTCGCAACCACCGGTTGTGTCCCGATCAGTGCCTCCCAAACGTTTTTAGAGTTTTGGGTAGCGTCGATGCTTTAAACGAGCAAATGGGTCTAAACCTCTCCTGGCATGATGTCGTTTTCCTGTACGAGTCCCATAAACTCTCCAATGTAGGTTACTACATTAAATCCCGTTCTAGTGTCGTTAGGTTAATCTCCTGTCTGCCCAAATCCAACAAAGGCATGAAGGACGACCACCTGATCGTCTCTAGAAACTGGCACGACGGCCTCCACTGTCCAGTTGAGTGGGGAAATCCAGGTGCGACACCTTAGGATTAATCTCCCCAACTCAAAACTTACCTCAATACTCACAAACATGCACGCTAACATGTATTTACATTTGTTTAACTTTATCACTTGCTATGTGAATCTGACCATGTTGTTTACTTTCACGTCTTTCTTCAGAGATAAGCAACATGTGCGCCCACGCTTAAGCCACTTCAACGTTGCAGATCTTAACCGAGTACTGCGCTCCGAGGTGTTTGTCAGCGAGGACCTACAACTCAGAGCGGCTCATCTCATTCTGGGGTACACTCCCATCTCCTCGGACTTCCAGGAGATAGAAAACGCCATAGTAGCCGGTGACCGAAGGCGAAGGAAGATAAACGTAGCCCGGCCCCACTTTCTGGACGACCATGATCTCCTTGACGCCCCTAACACCGTTTTGTACGGACAGCCCATTGCGGCGATCCCCCTCGCCGTGCATTCTCAGGCAACTGTTATTCCAGAAGAGCAGGTGTCTTCTTCGCATACACTAGACGAGGAGATAGATCAATTCCATTTTGAAGACACCGAGAGACCTCGCGGGAATCAATTCGTTGTACTTTCCGGCGAGGAGGAAGAAGCCACCGAGGCCTCTAGAATTGCAGGGTTTGTAGTTGCCCTACCCGAAGACGAATTTGAGGAAGATATGGGCAGGATGCAGGGTCTCCTAACCAATAGAGCTGCGAAGGTTGTGGAGAAAAAGACGGGGACGTCCCAAGTTCCCCCATCTTTACCACCTCCGCCTCCTCCAGCTGAGCCAAAACTTCCAGCCGAGGATCCCAAGAAGAAAAGAAAGGGGGATACCGAGGGGACGATCAATAAGGACCCCAAGAAACCACGACAACAACTCCCACCGGTTCAGCAGCAAAAGCTGGACAAAGGCAAGGGTAGAGCCCGCTCAGTTGAAAGCGGGGAAATCAGGGACGATGCCGAAGTGCGCCGAGCACCGACCACCTGGTCCCCCGACCTAAGACTGGACGGCGCACCCATCTTCTGCCAATCCAGTATAAGGGCGGTTCAACAAGGCCATGCCCACCATTTGGCCTAAGTGTTGGAGCGCCCTCTTCTGTTGCCCAAGGACATAGAGACCTTGGAAAAAATGAGCCAGCCACAACTGTTCCTTTCTTTAAAAAGGGATTTAGCGCTGGTAATTTTACCCCTTTTTAGGAAGATTCCACTTTTAATAATATTCATAAGTTGTTTACTATTCCTGATTCCATCATACTTTGTTGCAGGCCATTCAGGAGGTCTTTGTAGCCGAGAAATTTATAGAAGACACTCGGAAGAAGGCCAGGACTGAGCTGGAGATTAGGCTGGAGACTAAGAAGTCCTTGGGCACTGCTCTTGCTGAGAACGAAAAGCTTACCTCGGAGGTGGCTGAGCTGAGGAGAGAGAAAAATGGGGTCGAGTCAAACTTGAAGACCATGAAGACCCAGATAGAAGGACAGCGCAAGCTCCTTCACGAAAGAGATGAAGAGCTCTCCCAAGCCCAAAGGGAGTGCTCGGATCTGAAAAAGGAACTGGCGCTAATGAAGGAAGAAGCCAGCTCATTCCAACTCTCTCTACAAGCTGCCAAGCAGGCGAGTTTCGAGGAAGGGGTAGTAACCACCGAGGAGCAGCTGACAGAGGAGTTCGCGGCTTTGTGCCGGGAATACTGTCAAAAAGTCTGGGGGGAAGCTTTAAACGTAGCAGGAGTTCCTCTATCTTCGGATCTGAGGAAGTCCGAGAACGTTTGGCTTCCTCTGGAAATACAGGAGATTGAAGAGGCTCCTGCTGCTACTCCTACCCCGAGACAACTCTTCCTGCTCTTCCTCCCATGGTCCTGAAGCCAATTCTAGATCCTACAGAACCTTCGGGTTCCAATAAAGACAAGAAAGGAGGCGGAGATGCCGAGAAGGGCCTTAGCCAAGCCATGGAATCCAATGTCCCTCCAACGAAAGTAGCAGACAAAGGAAAAAATGTTCTGTCTCCTTTTGAGTTGGAGCTAAAAAAGACAGAGGGAACCAGCACTTCTCAGCGAAATCCTCCTCCAAAAGCTCAGGACCTAGCTTAGGGCTTCTCTTTCTCCATGTTCAGCCTTTATATGTAATGCATGTCCAAATGATTAATGAAGAACAACTTTATTTGATTTTCACCCGTGTTGCATCTGTTTTTACTTTATTCTTTTTATGCTTATCGCAAAAGTTTCCCATTAATACATAGCAAAGGTTTCTCAGAGTACACAAATCTAACTCCAAGGATTGCACAATCATAACTTCCACATAATCACGCGCATGTTATTAAAGAGTTAACAGAAGGTGACATGGTTGAGATATTTAAACAATGCCTTGATTAAAAAGAAGAAAAAAAAACCTCATATAACGATCAAACCCTTGTAATGTATAGCACCGTTTCTAGTAGGATGTAAGGTCCGAGGACCATTCCTTACACAAATTTGCTTATCACTAAAAGATATAAAACTTAAGATCCGAGTTAATAAACAGTAACGCATTAACACCCAGACATAATAAGGAGTTAACTTTGATCACAGTCGTGGTCCGAAGATAAGACTTAGCCAATTTTCCGTTTGATTCTTAAAAATTGTAACTTCAAATGTTAAATTTCCCAAAGCAGGAGGTCCGAAGACCCGACATAACTAAGGTTCTATTTAACAAATGACAAGACATCAAGTTCCACAAGGTTTGTGGTCCGAGGACCGCACTTAACCAAGTTTCTGTTTGATTCTTAAAGATAGTAGCTTCAAATGTTAATTTCCCCAAAGTAGGAGGTCCGAAAACCCAGCATAACTAAGGTTCTGTTTAACAAATGACAAGACATCAATTTCCACAAGGTTTGTGGTCCGAGGACTGCACTTAACCAAGTTTCTGTTTGATTCTTAAAGATAGTAGCTTCAAATGTTAATTTCCCCAAAGTAGGAGGTCCGAAAACCCGGCATAACTAAGGTTCTGTTTAACAAATGACAAGATATCAATTTCCACAAGGTTTGTGGTCCGAGGACCATACTTAATCAAGTTTTTGTTTGACACTTAAGAATAGTAACTTCAAATGTTAATTTCCCCAAAGTAGGAGATCCGAGGACCCGGCATAACTAAGGTTCTGTTTAACAAATGACATGATATCAATTTCCACAAGGTTTGTGGTCCGAGGACCATACTTAACCAAGTTTCTGTTTGACACTTATGAATAGTAACTTCAAATGTTAATTTCCCCAAAGTAGGAGGTCCGAAAACCCGGCATAACTAAGGTTCTGTTTAACAAATGACAAGACATCAATTTCCACAAGGTTTGTGGTCCGAGGACTGCACTTAACCAAGTTTCTGTTTGATTCTTAAAGATAGTAGCTTCAAATGTTAATTTCCCTAAAGTAGGAGGTCCGAAAACCCGGCATAACTAAGGTTCTGTTTAACAAATGACAAGACATCAATTTCCATAAGGTTTGTGGTCCGAGGACTGCACTTAACCAAGTTTCTGTTTGATTCTTAAAGATAGTGGCTTCAAATGTTAATTTCCCCAAAGTAGGAGGTCCGAAAACCCGGCATAACTAAGGTTCTGTTTAACAAATGACAAGACATCAATTTCCACAAGGTTTGTGGTCTGAGGACTGCACTTAACCAAGTTTCTGTTTGATTCTTAAAGATAGTGGCTTCAAATGTTAATTTCCCCAAAGTAAGAGGTCCGAAAACCCGGCATAACTAAGGTACTGATTAACAAATGACAAGACATCAATTTCCACAAGGTTTGTGGTCCGAGGACTGCACTTAACCAAGTTTCTGTTTGATTCTTAAAGATAGTGGCTTCAAATGTTAATTTCCCCAAAGTAGGAGGTCCGAAAACCCGCATAACTAAGGTTCCGTTTAACAAATGACAAGACATCAATTTCCACAAGGTTTGTGGTCCGAGGACTGCACTTAACCAAGTTTCTGTTTGATTCTTAAAGATAGCGGCTTCAAATGTTAATTTCCCCAAAGTAGGAGGTCCGAAAACCCGGCATAACTAAGGTTCTGTTTAACAAATGACAAGACATCAATTTCCACAAGGTTTGTGGTCCGAGGACTGCACTTAACCAAGTTTCTGTTTGATTCTTAAAGATAGTGGCTTCAAATGTTAATTTCCCCAAAGTAGGAGGTCCGAAAACCCGGCATAACTAAGGTTCTGTTTAACAAATGACAAGACATCAATTTTCACAAGGTTTGTGGTCCGAGGACTGCACTTAACCAAGTTTCTGTTTGATTCTTAAAGATAGCTGCTGCAAGCATCAGAGGTACTCATAACTTTGAAATATTAACTGACAAAAGCATACTTTATTAATAATAATATCTCCTAAGGTTATTTACATTCCATGGACGTGGTACAATTCGTTCGTCCAGGTCAACTAGCCGATACGACCTTATGCCCGCTACTGACACAATGCGATAGGGGCCTTCTCAGTTGGGTCCTAGCTTACCCCAGGCTGAGTTTTTAGAGGTGCTGACAACCTTTCTTAGCACAAGATCACCAAGTGCAAGTGGCCTTAGCCTCACGTGGGCATCATATCCTCGTTTTAGCTTCTGTTGATAGTAAGCCATTTGAACCATAGCTGCCTCGCGTCGTTCCTCAAGTAAATCGAGACCTTTCTCCAGGAGTCCATCGTTGTTCTCTGGGCTAAAAGAACTTGTCTTTAGGGTAGGGAAACCGTATTCCAAAGGTATCACCGCCTCGGCCCCATAAGTCATAGAGAATGGCGTTTCTCCAGTGGACCTACGCGGTGTGGTCCGATACGTCCATAGAACATGAGGGAGCTCTTCTACCCATCTGCCTTTCGCATCGTCCAACCTTTTCTTTAGCCCACTGACAATAACCTTGTTAACGGCCTCGGCTTGCCCATTTCCTTGAGGATAAACTGGAGTGGAATATCTATTTATGATACCCATGTCACCACAATACTTCCTGAAAGCCTTCCTATCGAACTGAACACCATTGTCAGAGATGAGTGTGTGTGGTATACCGAATCTAGTGACGATATTTTTCCAGACAAACTTCTTGGAGTCAACATCTCTAATGTTTGCTAAGGGCTCGGCCTTAACCCATTTAGTGAAATAGTCTGTTCCCACGAGGAGCCATCTTTTGTTACCTGTTGCCCTTGGGAATGGCCCAACTATGTCTAGTCCCCACTGTGCGAAGGGCCAAGGACTGGAAAGGGGGTTAAGAACTCCCCCAGGTTGATGAATATTAGGGGCGAACCTCTGACACTGATCGCATTTCCTGGCATAGTCTTGAGCCTCCCTTCGCATATTGGGCCACCAATAACCCTGAGTTAGAGCTCTGTGGGCTAAGGATCTTCCCCCGGTGTGGCTGCTACAAATCCCTTCATGCAGTTCTTCCAAAAGCCCTTCATTTGAGTTAGGGTGTACACACAACAAGTACGGTCCTGAAAATGATCGTTTGTACAGTTTCTGGTCTTCGGACAACCAGAAACGCGGCGCCTTTCGGCGTATCTTATCTGCTTCAGATTTGTCTTCAGGAAGGACATCATTCCTAAGAAAAGATATGACCGGGTCCATCCAACTAGGTCCAGGCCTTATTAGATGGATGCGAGGTGCGTCGGCAACGACAACAGAGGGTTTTAGTAAATCCTCAACGAGGATAACCCTAGGTAAACCTTGAGCCGAGGTAGTTGCCAGCATGGCTAAGGAGTCTGCATAGGTGTTTCCGCTCCGAGAGATATGAGTTAAGGCGAAAGAGTCAAATTCAGGTTGCTGGCGCTTGATCTGGGCCAAATATTCCTGCATTCTGGGGTTTCTAGCCTCCATGGTCCCCATGACCTGGCCGACCACCAGTTGAGAGTCTGAGAAGACATGGACTTCCTTCCCACCCATCTTACGTACCATCTGCATGCCTGCTAAGAATGCTTCATACTCGGCCTCATTGTTAGTGGCCAAGAAGGCCAATCTTAAAGATTTTTCAAAGACAATTCCTTCAGGGGACATTAGAACAAGTCCAATACCAGACCCTCTCTGATTAGCAGCCCCATCCACATACACTTCCCAAATCGGAGACACCGCAGCTGTGATTACACCAACTGATTTTTCACCCATGTGGGCCTCTTTCAGAGTTTCTTCCAGCAATGGCTCAGCAAATTCCGCCACCAAGTCAGCGAGGACCTGGCCCTTCACCGAGGTGCGAGGCTTGTATTTAACACCAAAAGCCCCCAGGATGGTCCCCCGCTTTGCTATCCTGCCCGAGTAGTCGGCACTACGTAGCACTGCCTTGAGGGGCAATTGGGTCAGAACAACCACTGTGTGAGACTGAAAATAATAGGGAAGCTTTCGCGTGGCATGAACCACGGCTAGGAGCGCTTTCTCTAAGGGTTGATAACGCACCTCGGCTTCACCTAAAGACTTACTAACATAATATACCGGTCTTTGCACCCCGTTATCATCTCTTATCAGGACCAAGCTGACCGCGTGGACGGCCACTGCCAGATAAGCAAACAAAATCTCATGTGCCTCCGGACGAGACAAAATGGGTGGCCGAGAAAGATATTGCTTGAGCTGTTGAAAAGCTAACTCGCAGTCCTCGGTCCATTGAAACCCTTTCCACTTATTCAGCAGTTGGAAGAAAGGACGACACCGGTCAGCTGACCAAGATATGAATCTATTCAAGGCAGCAATCATTCCTGTTAGCTTCTGGATTTCTTTTGGGTTCCGAGGAGACTGCAGGTCCTGAATAGCCTTGACCTGCACCGGATTTACCTCTATGCCTCTATGAGTAATCATATACCCCAAGAACTTTCCAGACCCCACGCCGAAAGAGCACTTTGAGGCGTTGAGGCGCAACTTGTACTTTCTCAGTATCTGAAAAGTGTTGGCCAAGTCTTTCACGTGTGAGGGTATTGTTTTGCTTTTCACCACCATGTCGTCGACATATACTTCAATGGTTTTCCCCATCTGCTGTTCGAACATTCTGGTCATCATCCTTTGATAGGTAGCCCCAGCATTCTTCAAGCCGAATGTCATGACCTTATAATGATAATTCCCCGTCGGTGTAATGAAGGCAGTTTTCTCCTGGTCCTCTAATGCCAAGGGAATCTGGTGGTAACCTTGGAAGGCGTCCAAAAAACTCATCCGAGGATGTCCGACAGTGGCATCCACCAACTGATCAATACGTGGCATTGGGAACGAATCTTTAGGACATGCCTTTTTTAAATTAGTGAAGTCCACACATACACTCCACGTTCCATTCTTCTTTTTGACAACAACCGTATGGGCCAACCATTCGGGGTAGAAAACCTCTTTGATGGCACCAGCCCTTTTAAGTTTAAGAACCTCTTCCTTGACAGCCTCGGAATGTTCCCTGGAAGATCGCCGAGGTGGCTGCCTTCTCGGAACGATAGCTGGGTTAACATTTAAGTGATGACAAATGAAGCTCGGATCAACGCCTGGAGCTTCATAAGGATCCCATGCAAAAACATCAACATTGTCCTTCAAGAATTCTAACAATTCCATCTTCTCTTGGTGTGGCAAAAGTACACCGACTTGGAAGAACCTCTCTGGGTCATCGGCTACCGGAAACTTTTCTAACTCCTCACAATATGTCTCCTCTCCTGTCGCCATCCCAGATGAACCAGGAGCAGTTAATTGCTATAAACCTTTGGTGGTCAGAGCCGAAGATTCGGCCTCCGTCTGATGCAGGACAGCAGCCGATATGCATTGCCTGGCCACCGATTGGCTGCCGAGGATCTCTTCAACACATTCCCCTGAGGGAAATTTAACTTTAACATGCAAGGTAGAGGAGACAGCTCCAAGAGCGTGCAGCCATGGCCTGGCAAGGATGGCCGTATATGGTGAGTACGCGTCAACCACAATGAAGTCCACCTCAACCGTTTCTGAGCCGGATTGAACGGGCAAACGGATCTGTCCCTTCGGCACAACGGCTCTCCCTTCAAAGCTTATAAGCGGCGAATCATAAGGAGTAAGGTCTTCCAACTTCAACCTTAACCCCTTAAACAGATTAGGGTACATGATATCTGCACCGCTGCCCTGATCTATCATCACCCTCCTCACATCATAGTTCCCTATTCTGAGGGTGACCACAAGAGCATCGTCATGGGGCTGGATAGTTCCCACCTTATCCACCTCGGAGAAATCTAAGACGGGCAAAGTGCCCTTCAACCTCTTCGACCTGCGACCCACATCCTCGGCCTGAGGATGGGAAACCGCCATTACCCTAGTGGGTCCTGAGCCGGTCCTACCAGGGGCAGCGAAGATAACATTAATTGTTCCCAATGCTGGCCGAGATGTATTGTTCCTCTGGTTGTTTGAGCCAACTTGGCGACGCCTCCGCGGCCGACACAAGTGCTGCTTTAACTTTCCCTCACTGACGAGCTGCTCCAGATGGTTCCACAGGGTTCGACAGTTCTCGGTAGTGTGGCCCACATCCCGGTGGTACTGGCAAAAGAGGTTATGATTCCTCTTCGCAGGGTCCCCTGCCATCTTATCAGGCCATTTAAAGAAGGGTTCCTTACGAACTTTCTCCAGCAGCTGATGTACTGGTTCCCGGAATACAGTGTTCACGGCCTGAGGTGCTGCCGAGGTGGACTGTCCAACGTAATCTCTCCTCGGCCTGTTGTTGTGGTACCTGTCCGACCTGAAATCCCTTCTCTCCTGCGGGATAACCTTCTCCTTTCCCTTTCCTTGCTGTTAGTCTTCCTCCACTCTCTTATACTCGTCAATACGGTCCATGAGGCGACGTACACTACGAACAGGCTTTTTAGTCAAAGACTTTCTTAGGTCGTGATCAGTAGGGAGGCCTACCTTAAAGGTATTAAGCGCCACCTCATCAAAGTCACCATCTATTTCATTAAACATCTCCCAATAACGATCGGAGTATGCTTTCAACGTCTCCCCTTCCCTCATGGTCATGGATAACAGCGAGTCCAATGGCCGAGGTACTCTGCTACACGTAATGAACCATGAAGCGAATGCTCTAGTGAGCTCCCCAAACGAACTTATAGACCCCGACTTAAGGCCGTTGAACCACCTCATAGCAACAGGTCCGAGGCTAGAGGGGAAAACTTTACACATCAGGGTCTCGTTGTGAGAGTGCACCGCCATCCTCTGGTTAAAGTGACTCACATGCTCCACCGGATCAGTCCGGCCATTATAGATGGTGAAAGAGGGCTAAGTAAACCTTCTGGGAAGCCTTCCTTTCTCAATCCTCCGTGCAAATGGAGATTTGGAGAGCTGGTGTAACGCCCTACTCATAGCATCGTTACCTAAGTCCCTAGAACGAGGCTTCTTACGTCTGCGAGTTGGCTGGTCGTCGTCCTCACCGGAGGATGTTGCACTGGTGGGAGAGCGCGACCTTGAGCTGTGGCCAGCTCCCCTATCCTCCTCTGAGGAAGAATTAGACGAGGACGTTGAAAACCTGCGTTTAGCATGGCGTAACTTCCTCTTCAAACGATTAATTTCCTTCTGCATGGATTTAGAACCCTCCTCGTGAGTGGTGCTACCCCCACCACGAGTATGGCTGTCGCCTGGGTACTCTGTGTGGACGCTTCCCTCACGATCCCTTCGATGTTCAAGACGCTCGAAGTGGTCCTCCGGTTGTGATCCTTGTGACTCTGCATGGTAAGAGCCTAAGCCTGCCATAATATCCCTACCTCTTCTAGACTAGATTTCCCACAGACGGCACCAATTGTAAGCGCACAATTGCACCTGGCCCCAAGAACAGTTATGGGCTCAGGCCCAATGAGCCTTAAACAATATGAATTTGTAGAGTATGGGCTTGAAACCCAGGTTAGAAGTGTTTGAGGATTAAATGACAAGCCAAAGACTATAAACACTTGGAGACAATAAGGAATATTGTAAATCAACCTCCTCGGACGTAAGCCAAGAGTTGTTCTTATATTATCACTTTCTCTTTTTTTCTTTTTTCCTTTTTAGATTACCCAAAAAAGTCCCCCCTTTCTGTTATAGGTTGCTCCTTAAATACTCTTCTTTTTGATACTTTGTACACGTGTTGCCCAACTCCCCCTTAGCCTATATATTTCTTTTCTCAGTGCCTTTGAATAGTAACCAGAAGTTTCCCTTCCACTGTTCAGGTGTCACTTCCCCATTAATGCGGCCAGGATGGTAGGTGCAGGGTCTTTAATGTGGAGGTGGCAGCCTTTATCTTCGGTATTTCTCTGACATCGGTGCTTCTAGGACATTCAAGAGTTCACCCCTTTTAACCATTGGTCTTGACCGTGTCATTCCCTAACCTTTACCATGAAGTCCCTGGTTCTCCAGTGTCCGTCCGAGGGGAAAATCACCCTCGGCTGGACCCTCGGATCCTCGGCGTATGGGCCGACCCGTAGTACTAACAAATCTTGAATCTAAAAGCAGGTCGGCCTTCTTTAGCACGGTCCAAAGGCCCACATCCCCATCAGGGTCTTTTTACCCCCCACAGTATATATAGTATTATATTCTTTAACAATATTCTTGAAATTTTAAGTTAGTGAGATAACTAAATAAAGCTTAACAAAGATTTTCCATATAAAAGAGAAAAGGAAAAAAGAAAAAGAAAAAGAAAAAGAGAAAGAGAAAGACTGAGATTAATCTCGAATTAAATTCAAATACATAACTAAAAAAAAAAAACCTAAGTTAGAATTGTATACAAGATTTACTGTTTTGCTTCTTTTTTTTGTTGTTGTTGTTTTGTTGATGAAATACTGTTTTGCTTATTGAGTAAGAAACTAAGAACAGTGTGTCTAATATTGTATAGTCATTTCCAGAGCGGAACTAGGATTCAAACTTAGGGGGCCGAGGTTCTTTGTTCAAAGATTTTTAAAAATTCAAATATCATTACGAGAGGTTGACAACATTGTATTATTAGCATTAATTTATTAATTATTATTTGTATTTAAATTTTTTCTTTTGAAAAAAAAAATCAATAATAGGATTTTATAATCAAGAGTTTTGTAAGTCAATTGACATGTCTTAATATTTTCAAGGTCAAATTAATGTGTGGATGAAGCGATCAATATGTGGCATAGGAGTTGTCTCTATGGCTATATATGAGGGTGGAGACATTCGAGAGGAGCATAAATCTCTCAAGTGAGAGGGAGAAATTGGGTAAAGGTTATTGGATTTTTGTGATTTTTTTTGCTAGGATTTGTAATTGATTTGCTGTTATTGTTTTTGCTTACACCAGATTTATGATTTGTCCAAAGATTCTTCTTATTGTCTAGATATGTGCATTTTTTTTATAGATATTTTTTGTTATCTATCTGTTAAATTTCTTGGGTTAATTTCTTCTCAAAAAAAGAAAAAAAAAATTCTTGGGTTAATTTGTAATTTTTTTGAAAAGGGGCCAAGTATATAAATTTCAAGAATTAAAATTCTTATACGTACTAGTATTTTTTTTTTTTCAAAGGTTGAGGAGGGGGGATGGCCCCCCTTGGCCCTTGAATAGTTCCGTCACTGGGACTCATTTCTAGAAGAGTGAAGGTTGGTCAAATCTCAAATTAAGAGGCGTTTCAAAGTTGTCTTTCGTTTTTTGTTATAAAAAGAAATAAAATAAAAAACACATGCCAGTAGGATTAGTTGCCTTTTCGGTCTTCTACAAGAAGATATTAGATATGTACTTTACTAACTTAAAGAATAGTCGACAAAGAATAACTACACCAAAAAACAAAAACAAAAAAAAATTCAAAATTGTTTGACAAGTAGGATATTTGGCGCTTTTGACCATGAACACCTCTGACCTCATGTGAAATCTATTAATAGTGGCAGGCTTTTAAATAGTTGTGCTTGCACTTCAAGCAAAGACAAAGTGCATATATATGTGGAAAATGCTTCGATATATATAATGTACTTGAACAGCTAAATAAAAACAGTCTTTCCTTAAAAGTGCACTAAGGCAGCCCTGTGGATCTCAGACACAGGTCATTTTTAAGGTACCCTTTCTTTTTTTATCTTCCTAGGCATTTATCTTTCTCAATACCTCATTTGTCAGATGGGTTTTTGTACTTTTGTTAATTAAATGCTCTATCATGATATAACTATGATGATTGAATGAAATGCTTATGGTTGTTTTGATTGGAAAGTTCAGAATTATCAGAGGTTTTAGATGTTTTTGATGGGAGCCAAGGGGTTGCGGAGATCTGATCCTGCCAAAACATAACAAAGTTTATTCATTCTACTTTGTTTGTTCCCTTTTTTGGACCCATCATGCTTCATGGGCAGTGGGCACCTTTTTGAAGTTGGAATTTTTTTGGATGAATAACATTTTCTTCAGAACCAAAGAATATATGCTACTAACAAGTTGCAAAAACTGTTATTACAAGCTGCAGACTATAATAAACCACCTCTCTCTCTCTCTCATCTTTGTTATTTGTTTGCACTTCATGGGGAGCCTTTGTAGAAGAAAATTTGATACTATTTTGGTGTGATCAAGATTGTAAAGATACCGAATTTGCATTAGCTGTGATTAATTTGGCTACATTCTCTAACTGTATGCTGAATGATTAGAAACAATTTTTGTCTCTTCTTTTGTTTCTTCTGGTGGAGTAAAAACGAGGGCTTGATTGACATCTTTAGCTCCCTCTGCTGATTTATTAGTTTCTGCTTCAACCTGACTTATCCTGGAAATGATAATATCAATAGCCTAAATCAGCTTAGCTTCACTATATGTAGAGTACTCGAATATTAGTTTAAGATATTAACATCTAAATCTGTAGAACATGAACAATGATTTTGCTTCTGAAAAGTTCAACATAAAAAAAAAAGTACAATATCTCCCTTCCGTTTCTTTTTTGTGCAAAACTTTCCCTTTCGTTTCTTAAATGGCCACTTCAGTTGAATTCAAGACAAAGATGCTAGGTCAATTCCCTGTTGTACTATTATCTTTTTAACTTCTCATATATATCATATTTTCGGTTAGTGATGCTAAGTTAGTATTTCTGTAGGTCCCACTAGTTTGAAATTTCCAGTTTGGCTTATTAGTTACTGATTTCAACCATTAATTGTGTGCTTCAGGGGCCATATAGATTCTGCTTATCCTGATTAAAGTAACTAAAAATTGCATTAGGATCTTGGATAAAATGGCAGTGGAGAATGGCTTGGGTAGCCAAACAAATACAGATGCAGCCACCACATCAAAAAGCAATGCAGAAGAAGAGAAAACCTCCAGCATGAATGGTGATCAAGAAGACTCAAAGAAGAACAAAGGGGATGAGAAAACTAACACTGTTCCATTTCGGAAACTGTTCTCATTTGCAGATTCCACTGATATTTTGCTGATGATCCTTGGCACAATTGGTGCCGTTGGGAATGGGATATGTATGCCCCTTATGACCGTGCTATTCGGGGAATTGATCAATTCTTTTGGACAAAACCAGAATAGCCCCAACATAGTTGATACAGTTTCCAAGGTACAGATATTCTGCATGAGTTGTAATTGATAAGGTCCAACCTTTTGACTGAAAGATGTGATTTAAATTTTAAGACTTATGATTTAAATACTTTTCAGAGATAAGAATTTGATATATTTCAGCTGCTTATATAATAATCTACTGGAGCTTGAATTGAGTATTAACCTATGTTAAGGGATGTATTAGCAAACCTGTTCTTTCTTTTCTGACATGTTAAAATTGTTACATGAAGATCTTATAAATTGGTTTCCTCCAAAATTTTAGGTCTGTCTAAAATTTGTCTACTTGGCACTGGGTGCGGCTGTGGCAGCTTTCCTTCGTAAGTATATTGTATACTCCAATCACTTCAAAATTTTATTGCTTATTGTTCTTTTGTTCATCAGTATCAGTTGTTGAGTTGAGAAATATGTTTTGTTGTTTGTCAGAGGTGGCTTGTTGGATGGTGACAGGGGAGCGACAGGCTGCACGAATAAGGGGTTTGTATCTGAAGACTATTCTGAGGCAAGATGTTGCATTCTTTGATAAGGAAACAAACACTGGCGAGGTTGTTAGCAGAATGTCTGGTGACACCGTCCTAATACAGGATGCAATGGGTGAGAAGGTACTAAAGTGCTGTTACAGTTACATCAAAAGCAATGATCCTGAATTTTGCATATCTTTGTGCACAAGATCCAGGGGTTTAAAAATTGTGTTTGTGCAGGTTGGGAAATTTTTGCAACTGACTTCTACATTCATCGGAGGCTTTGTGATAGCATTTATCAAAGGGTGGCTTCTAACCCTTGTCATGTTATCCTCTATTCCTCTTCTTGTGGCATCTGGTGCAGTTATGTCCATCATCATAGCCAAGATGGCGTCCCGGGGACAAAGTGCTTATGCAAAAGCAGCAAATGTAGTTGAACAGACGATTGGCTCAATCAGAACAGTATGTCATGTTGTCATAACCAAATATGTGCCTGGGATATTTTGGAGTTTTATCTTGAAATAATGTGTTTGGTTCTGCTTTTAAGTTTTATAAAAATCACGACATTGAACTTGATTGTTGTCTAGGTTGCATCATTCACCGGTGAGAAGCAAGCTATAATTAGTTACAAGAAATTTGTTTTAAAAGCTTACAATTCAGGCGTTCAAGAAGGCTTGGCTTCTGGTTTTGGTCTTGGCACGGTTATGTTAGTAATATTCTGCACTTATGCTTTGGCTGTATGGTTTGGTGCAAAGATGATACTGGAGAAAGGATATAATGGGGGTCAAGTGCTGAACGTGATAGTTGCTGTGTTAACCGGTTCCATGTGAGCTTCATTTCTTTTCTTGTTTTACTTCTAATAGCTTTCATATGCTAATATGGTTATATTCTCATTGTACCTAATAAATGGAAATTTCCTCCTGCTTTTGTTTCATAAAAAGCAAGCAAAAAATTTAAACGTTCGGATTGGTATTTGGACATCTTAGTTTCTAAATTATTTGTGAGTCTCTCATTTTCTGATTCCATATGGATATTTCAGGTCTCTAGGACAGGCATCTCCCTGCATGAGTGCATTCGCTGCCGGTCAAGCTGCAGCATTTAAGATGTTTGAAACTATAGGGAGGAAGCCAGTGATAGATGCTTATGACACAAAGGGAAGGACGTTAGATGACATTCATGGAGATATAGAGCTAAGGGATGTTTATTTCAGTTACCCAAGCAGACCGGATGAACTAATATTCAATGGATTCTCTCTTTCTATCCCAAGTGGCACAACTACAGCTTTGGTTGGACAAAGTGGTAGTGGGAAGTCAACAGTCATTAGTCTGATAGAGAGATTCTATGACCCTCATGCTGGCGAAGTTTTTATAGATGGAATTGACCTCAAAGAATTTCAGCTCAAATGGATTAGAGGGAAAATTGGTCTTGTCAGCCAGGAACCTGTGTTATTTGCATCCAGCATTAAGGAAAATATCGCATATGGAAAGGATGGTGCAACTATGGAAGAGATAACAGCAGCAGCTGAACTAGCTAATGCTGCTAAATTCATTGATAAAATGCCACAGGTTCTGATTTTCAGTCGACTTGATTACACTGGGACCTTGTGTTCATATTCATTATCAGAAAACTAGTCGATTTACTTCAATATTTTGAATTTCATTTCCAGGGGCTAGATACCATGGTTGGTGAGCACGGAACACAGATGTCTGGTGGACAGAAACAGAGGATTGCCATTGCAAGAGCAATTCTGAAAGACCCACGAATACTACTTCTCGATGAAGCTACAAGTGCACTTGATGCAGAGTCTGAAAGGATAGTGCAAGAGGCATTGGACAGGATTATGGTCAACAGGACAACAGTCATTGTTGCCCATCGTTTGAGCACAGTAAGGAATGCTGATATGATTGCCGTCATTCATAGAGGAAAGATGGTTGAAAAAGGTACCTAATAACTATTGCCATTGATTTCTTTTTTAAAATTTATTCTCATGTGGAACCAGTATCAAAGTGTGCATCGAACCCTGTGTTTATAGTACGTACTTGGTAATAATTTGTTATCTCGACCAAAACATATCACAATCTCTTAAGTGTGAATTTTCTTTAATTGGAATGAGGATATATGTAGAAGCCTTCATCAATCTGTATTATGGGAATTGGTGTATGTCCTGGATATTGTCATCAAACATCATTTTTTCGAAATTCCCGAATGGTTATAGAAGTTGTATAATTGAAAAAAAGAAAAGGACTTTTTTCTTTTTTGAGAAACAGAATGAAAAGGACTTGCTTTCTTATACTATCATGAATTATTTTTTCCTAATCAATTTTGGAATCTTAAACTAGTCTTCGCTACAAGTAATTATTAGATCCCAGATTTCACATACTGATGTGAAAGAAGATGGTTGACTTATACTGAGTAATGTTAATGTCACTTGACCAGGCTCGCACTCAGAACTACTCAAGGATCCTGAGGGAGCATACTCTCAGCTTATACGCTTGCAAGAAGTAAACAAAGAATCAGGACAAACTTTAGATGATCGAAACAATCAGGAAATTACTGTGGAATCATTCAGACACTCAACTCAAAGAATGTCAATCCAACGATCTATAAGTCGAGGATCATCTGGAGTGGGAAACAGTAGCCGCCACTCATTCTCTGTATCATTTGGTTTACCTACGGGAGTTAATGTATTAGACATTGCACGGGCAGAAACAGAATCCCCTTCAGTACCTACCGAAAAACTTCCAAATGTTCCACTCAGCCGCGTTGCCTACCTTAACAAGCCTGAGATTCCAGTGCTTATAATTGGAGCTGTAGCTGCAATCCTCAATGGCGTAATATTTCCAATTTTTGGATTACTATTTTCCAGCGTTATCAAGATATTTTTTGAACCTAATGGACTAAAAAAGGATTCAAAATTTTGGGCAATAATGTTTATGCTCCTTGGTCTGGCATCATTTCTGGTAATTCCAGCAAAATCATACTTCTTTGCTGTGGCTGGGTGTAAATTAATCAGACGTATTAGAGTAATGTGCTTTGAGAAGGTGGTTAACACGGAGGTTAGTTGGTTTGATGATCCTGATAATTCAAGTGGTGCAATTGGTGCAAGGCTCTCAGCAGATGCAGCATCAGTGCGTGCTTTAGTAGGGGATGCACTTGGTCAGATGGTAGAAAATATGGCTTCAGCAGTTGCTGGGTTGGTCATTGCTTTTGTTGCTAGCTGGCAGTTGGCTTTTATTATCCTGGTATTGCTTCCTCTGATTGGAGTTAATGGATTTATTCAAGTGAAGTTCATGAAAGGATTTAGTGCAGATGCAAAGGTATGCTTTGAAATTAATGCCTTTTCTATGTTACTATGTATGATTGCAGCATGCTAAACATTCTTCAAGAATGGTGATGTTGTAGAATTCTTTACAAGTAAATTTTAGTATTTGTGTTAAAAAGAATTTATCTAGATGTAAATTTGAATTTTTTCAGATGATGTATGAGGAAGCAAGCCAGGTTGCTAATGATGCAGTTGGAAGTATAAGAACAGTTGCTTCTTTTTGTGCTGAGGAGAATGTGATGGAATTATACAAAAGAAAATGTGAAGGTCCTATGAAGACAGGGATACGGCAAGGCCTGATTAGTGGAATGGGATTTGGGTTATCTTTCTTCTTATTGTTTTCTGTCTACGCAACTAGTTTCTATGCTGGAGCTCGACTTGTTGAGGCTGGCAAAACAACATTCTCAGACGTTTTCCGGGTAAATATTCTTCCCATGTTTTTCAAAGTTTTTTAGAAGAAATTTGGCAACTACCAGAGAATGGTGAAATATACTCATACAAATTTTACTTTTGAAATTTTGTATGTATGCTCTACAGGTTTTTTTTGCCTTAACCATGGCAGCAATTGGAATTTCTCAAACAAGCTCCTTTGCTCCTGATTCTAGCAAAGCCAAGAACGCCGCTGCTTCCATATTTGCAATATTAGATCGCAAGTCAAAGATAGACCCAAGTGAGGAGTCTGGCATGAAATTGGATGATGTAAAGGGTGAAATTGAGCTTCGTCATGTAAGCTTTAAGTATCCTTCTAGATCAGATATTCAGATTTTCCTAGACCTCAACTTGAAAATTCATTCTGGCAAGGTAAAGTTTAATTATAGGATTGTATCTAAACTTCCATTTCCTTTTCGCAAGGAGCATTTCGTTTAAAACGTACTGATCAAGTTATTGTTCTAAACATCTTTCAGACGGTTGCCCTTGTCGGAGAAAGTGGTAGTGGAAAATCAACCGTGATCTCACTTTTACAAAGATTTTATGATCCTGATTCAGGCCATATAACACTGGATGGAATTGAAATTCAAAAGTTCCAACTCAAATGGTTGAGGCAGCAAATGGGGCTTGTGAGCCAAGAACCAATTTTGTTCAATGACACTATCCGTGCCAACATTGCATATGGAAAGGAAGGAGATGCAACTGAGGCAGAAATTATATCTGCATCAGAGTTGGCCAATGCCCACAAATTCATTAGTAGCTTACAACAGGTTTGAGCAATACAAATCATTTTTCAAAACCCATCTCATTTTCATTCAAAAACCAAGTCCCTCTATTAAGACACTTGTGGTGGATAGAATTAACTTGCACATGTGCTTTAATCCTTGTCTCACAAGTTTGCAAAATTGCAAAATGCAGGGTTATGATACCATGGTAGGTGAACGAGGAGTCCAATTATCTGGTGGGCAGAAGCAACGTGTCGCCATTGCACGTGCCATACTTAAAAGTCCAAAAATTTTACTATTAGATGAAGCTACTAGTGCACTAGATGCCGAGTCTGAGAAAATTGTTCAAGATGCATTAGACCGAGTCATGGTAAACCGGACTACAATAGTTGTGGCTCATCGATTATCCACAATCAAGAATGCTGATCTAATAGCAGTAGTTAAAAATGGAGTAATAGTGGAGAAAGGAAAGCATGAAACTTTGATTAATATCAAGGATGGATTTTATGCCTCCTTAGTGTCACTTCACACCAGTGCTTCAACCGTTTGAATTATTTTCTGATTGTTCTCTTCTCTTATCGAGAAAGACATGCAACATTTTAATTTTCAATGTAACATTTTTGTAACTAAATGTATCGTACACTATCATGCATTTTGAATTGTATTTTGAAAAATCAAGTTGGTACAATTTTTATTTTGAGTGAAAAATGAGATTTTTATTTTTTATTTTTTATTTGAGAGAGAGAGGAGTAAAGATAATATCGGTTAACAGAATGGGTTGACAACCATCTATTATGTGTTTTAGGTTTAAAAAGATATCATTTGATTTCCAATCAGACGATACGTGAAGTATCTTGAAGTGTTTGAAGTTTGGTAGGAGACGATATCTAGAAAGGATTACAACTAAAAATCAAAATATTCCTTCATTTTAGGTAAACCCTATCTTAAATTTAAAACAGATCTTTATTTAAAACTGAAAAAATGAAAGCATGCTGATCTGAAAAAACTCTCACATCTTCCTCCACTCCTAATCACAAAAGATGAAGAGAGTTTTTATCTTCACTAGCTTTTTGTTCACGTCATTTTTAATAGCAAGTTCTGACCTTTCACCCTCAGAGTCACCCTATGGGGATTGCTCAGGTTTAATATGGGATTTGGTAGATTGCATGTCTTTTCTGAGTGATGAAAGTGATGTGACAAAGCCAGGCCCTGAATGTTGCACTGCGTTTGAATTAACAATGAATACCGATGCTTCGTGTATTATAGAAGCCATAAAGATCACTCCTTCCTATGATATTAATTTGAATGTTTCAAGGGTCCTGATGATGTCTGAAGTTTGTCGTGATGGTAAATGATTTGATCTTTCTCTTGTTTTGCATACTAGCATTTGCAAATTTCTACTTATTTAATGTGTTAATGAGTTGTGGGGTTTTATTCTTTTTGCATGCAGTTTCCTTGCCTCCTGAGTCAACTCCTGGTATGTGTTTAGGACATTAAGAGCTTAATAATGATGCTCACATCTCTTTTTTTTTTTTGTTATAAATTTTAATTTTTTGAGATTTTTTTTTGGTGTTGTTAGAAAAATGCAGTTTCCTTACTATCATTCAAGGCATTTTCTTTTTAATAAAGAGATGTGAGTCTTTTATTAATTAGCTTTTAGAGAAAAATAAAAATAATAATAACGAAAGCTGTATTTGGTTTACAAAGATTAGCTCGTCAATCCCTCTCTCTTTGGGAATGCATTGTGCCTATAATGTTTTGATTGTGTGTAATTAACTCTCTCTTGAAGAATGAAATTAAAATAAATAAAAATTCTAATATTTTTGAAGCCGTGTTTTCAAATTCTTAAATTATAATATTATTATTTCATATTTGATATTAAATTGTCGTTATCAACTTCATTAATTTATGTAAAATTACTAATGAATATGATGTTCCAGTTAAACCTCCAATGACTCCTTCAAAATCATCATCACCAGCTCCAAAATCATCAGCAAAGAGTACTCCAGTGACACCAAGTTCCAAGACTCCATTGCCAACATCCTCAAGCAGTACTGGAGGTGGAGTTCCAGCCCCATCTCCATTGTCACATTCTGGAACCTATTCTACAACTGTTTCATTCGGTGTTCTTGTTAGTATGCTTATTGCTTCATTAGTGGTTTAGGATATGGTAAAAATAAAAAATAAAAAAATTATTTTCATTAGTGGTTTAGGATATGGTAAAAATAAAAAATAAGGTAAAATTTTATTCTCATTTTAGGATGCTATGTGTTTTGTGCTTGAAGATTTACTTTCTTCAAATTCTCTAAATAAATTTTTGGTGTTTGGCTTATTTCAATTTCTAATACTAATATTTGGTATTTTGTTTATTTAGTATTTAGTTTATAGTTTTGTTGAAATCATGGGGGTGTGATTATTTATATGCTTATAATTTTTTTTTTTATAATGTTCCATGTAGCGGTCAAAATTTGATTTTTTTTTTTCTTAAGCAAAGGTCATCCAGGATTTCAAGCTAGGGGTGCAAAAGTATAGGAAAAAAAAACCAAAATAGGCAACCATATAATATTAACAAACTATCAACCACAAAATCCTATAAAAAAAAAAAACCAACAACCACAAAAAATCATTATTTCTTAATACATTAAGATACAATCATCTACTACAAAAAAAAAAAAAAAAAAAAAACACAAAATAATAATGCGAAAAAAAAAATTTACAAACCAAAACTTACTTTGCTACTTTAATATATCATTTAAAACATTTGGTATAATAGTGTTTTTGGTATTTGGCGTTATAAATGCTGAATATTTAACATTTAGAACACCTGATGCTAGTACTATAATATTTGGGTTGACTAAGATTTTTAATTTTTTTTTTGTTAAATTTTTGGGTTGGGTAGATACTAGTTGGGTTAAATTAATTAGAAAGGTAGAGGCTAGGTTTTCGAAAAGGGAGTCCCGTCTCTAAAAATAATAATAAAATGTAACCAATATTTTTTTTTCAATAGGCCAGAGGGCCCAGGTTCCCTTGGGTCCATCTCCATCCCTAATCTTAATGTCAAACTTTTGAGTTAAGATGAATAGCATCTCACTTACATGACCAATATTGCGGTTAAATAGTTATGGTTTATATGCTTCTTTACTATATGGTCTTCAAAGTCATTATATTTCTAAAAGTAAATAAATTAAAAAGAGCTCTCAAACATAAATATATTATTATTATTATTCCCTCTTTTCACTTTTGTTATTCTTACCAGTTTACTATTACCATCTAGAATGGAATTAGGATTCAAACTTAGGGGGTCAAAGTTCTTTGTTCAAGAATTTTAAAAAGTTGGAATATTAATACTAGAAGTTGACAACGATGCATTATTAGCATTAATTTTTTTGTATTTTTTTAAAAAATCAATAATAGATATTTATAATTAAGGGTTCCGTAAGTCAATTGGCACGTTTTGATATTTTCAAGGTCTGACTGAGGTTAGGCCAATTCTTTATTCTATTCACATTATAATTTTTTTTAAATCTATTTATTCTTTTCACATAATTCTATACCTATATATAAAAGATTCTAAAAAAAAAAACACCAAAACTATAGTTAAAAGTTCAAATCTATGTCTAGTATTACATTAATAAAACAACTAAAGTAATGGTTAATCAACATTATGCACTAATATTCAGCGAAAAAAGGGTGAGACAATTATTGGTGTCATGGTTAAGGATTTTTATTTTTTATTTTTATAATTACTTAGTTAAGGTTGAGGTAGCATAGAGATGTGAGATCTTTTCCTTTAAAAAATTGTCATTTTGAAAAAGTAGTAAAAAATGAAAAGAAAAAGAGATCTGTTAAACAATCACATGATAATGAACGGAAACTTTGAGTCTATATAAATAATAAAGTTTTTCCCATCACTACATTAATTTAGCTTAGGCACAAAGTTTATTACCAATAGACTAATCACACACATGCTCTGGTGCCAGTTTAAGTAAGGTACAAAACAATAGATTGTTGTTTCACATGTGTATTACATTTATGCATGTATGCCAAGTGTGTTCCAAAGTTAATAAAACATTAAAAATCAATAAAATTCTATCATTCAAAAAAAATAAAAAATAAAATTCCACGGGTTGTGTTAAAGAGCAGCAGCTCTTTAAAAAAATAAATTTTGTTCATGGGTTGAGTTAAAGACACCAATTGATCCAAGTTGCTAATGACACTAATTGGTGTGTGGATGGAGTGATTAGCAGTATAGAAGTTGTCTCTGTGACTATGGAGTAGAGTCATTTGAGAGAGACAAACAGCTCTCAAATGAGAGGTAGAAATTGGGTAAAGATTATTGAGTTTTTGTGATTTTTTTTTGCTAGGATATATAATTGATTTGTTATAATTTTTTTTTTACTTAGACCATGTCCAAAGATTTTTTTTTACTATCTGAATATGTGAATTGTTTTGTAGATTTTTCTTATTGTCTAGATTCATAAATTGTCCAAATGTTTAGATAAATGTTTTTCTTGATATTCTTGGGACAACCAAATAAGGGATGATTTGATAATTTTTTTCATTTTTGGTTTCATGGATTAACTTGTAAATTGTTTGGGAGATGGGGGGCCAAGTATATTAATTTTAGAGCCAAAAGTAAACTTTTTATGCTAGTATATATACTAGGAAATTTGTTTCAAAGGCTTGGGGGGGGGGCATGGCCTCACCCAAGGTAGCTCCATCCCTGATTACCATAAACAACATACTTGCCTCAAATACATGACTAAGTTGAGTTAGTTATTACTCATAATGTAATGAATTTATTTTCATCTTAATAAAGTTACAGGTTTTTCGTAAAAAAAAAAAAAAAAAAAATCATAGTTTTATTTGAAACTTATTGTGGCGATATAGATAATAGATCACCTCTGTACCTTCGCCTCAATAGGACCTCCAACCACGACAAGAGTTACAGTACAGCCTCCCCAACAATTTTTATTTATTTATATTTTTTGCTGAATATTCGCTATTATTCTTTTATTCTCTCCTTGTCGTACTTTTTATTTATTACACCCTAATCAAGTATAATATATTAAACTAACCAACATGCTGTAGTCCACGCCCAAGTCTACCTGTAAAATTGAGTCAGTGTTCCTTCTATATGAAGTTATTTGAAATGGTCGTTTGTGAAAATCAAATTAGGTTGGTGAGATGATGGAGAATGCTATGTGTGCAAAACTATGTGCATAATTCATCAATTCTATTACATCACATTTTCATATAAAGAAAACCTACACACAAAAAAGGCAAGATAACAGCGTCAATTTAAGTTGAACATATGGTCCTAAAAAAACATGTCAACTAATTACTAGTCATTCCAAGGGTAATTCTTACATGCTCCGGGAGCAATGTTCCCTCCTCTCATATAAGGGGTGGGCCCCATGGTAGGACCCATGCGTGGGGCCCACCTCTCATGTGAGACGAGGGAGTATTGCTCCTGGAGCACCTAGTTTTTTCCTCATTCCACAAGTCCTCGTGTTGCTTTTCACAAGAAATTGTTTTCCTTGTGGCTTTTTTAAATCAATTTTAATCAACTTCTCTCTCTCTAATTATATATAGTGAAGAATCTTATATTTCAACCGACACCTACTAATATTTTTAATAAATATGTTTGGGTTTAAATTCTCCTTCCGGTTATGTTATCAAGGGAAAAAAAAAAAAAAACTATACACACACACACACGATTTAGATCCTACGATTTTACAATATCACCTGATAAAACGATTAAGATCTTTCAAGGATTTTTGCAATAGAAGACTCTAAGTTTTTTCCTCATTCCACGAGTCCTCGTGTTGCTTTTCACAAGAAAATTTTTTCCTTGTAGCTTTTTTAAATCAATTTTAATCAACTTATCTCTCTCTAATTATATATAGTGAAGAATGTTATATTTCGACTGATACCTACTAATATTTTTAATCAATTTTAATCAACACACACACACACACATATAGATAATATATATATATATATATATGGTCAAACCATGTAAATTCATAACATAAAAACAACATGAGAATTTAACATAAATTCATAAAAACATGATTATCAAACCATGTCTACACAAAAGAACAAATTCAAGGACACAATAACGCAGAAAATTAAAACATCAAGATAACAGTTATTTTAAATTCTATAACTCAATCACATGTTATACAAGCATGAGATGAAAACCTGGCTCTGATACCACATCAAGTATCAGAGCCAGGTTTTCATCTCATGCTTGTATAACATGTGATTGAGTTATAGAATTTAAGAAAACCGTTATCTTGATGTTTTAATTTTCTGCGTTATTGTGTCCTTGAATGTGTTCTTTTGTGTAGACATGGTTTGATAATCATGTTTTTATGAATTTATGTTATTAGCATTGGAATTCATATGCCATGATTCATATATGTGATATATAAATTGAAGTTCTATAAACTTCTAGATGATTTATACACGCACACACACACATATATATATGGTCAAGATCTTATCAGAGCATGTAGATGCAAATGGTTGTCAAAATCTTGATTTAGATCCTACGATTTTACAATCTCCCCTGCTAAAAATGATTCGAATCTTTCAAGGATTTTTGCAATAGAAGACTCAGTTAGACTCAAATGAAAAATAACATCCCAATAGACAAAATTTTGCTATTCTAATGTAGAGAGATGGAGTGTCAGTTGGAGGCAAATAAAAAATAATATACCAATAGAGTGTCAGGTTTTGAGGTTTTTGGCCTCTTTAAGTGATGCGTATAAATTGATGTAGTGATATATGATAATTATATCAAATGAATGCATTTTTTTTTAATGAATGAATATATAATTTATATAATTATTTAACATATCAACGTGTAGTTTTTTGTTTTTTTGTTTTCTCAAATAATGTAGAATCTTACAATCCATAATCCAATCCTACGATCCCACCTACCTTCTAAGATCCTACGTAGAATCCTAATTTTGACAACCTCATGCAACTTTGTTTCTTTCTATTTACTTTAAAATATTTTATTAAAAATTAAGAACTATATTTACTTTATATAAAATTATCTTTATGACTATGCAAAATACTTATTCTTAATATTGTTGCCTCTACTAGTGCTCCTAGCCATGAATTATCTCTCTTCTTAGATCGAAACTTGTCAATAACATATGCTAAATCTCCCTCTAAGATGATAATCTTACACATAATTCAATTTCAAAATTAATAGCCTAGACAATCGTTGTTAGTTTTGCTTTCTCCAAATTCAAATTGCTCTCCTTTTACAATTTAATGCTACAATGAATGACTTGTTATGCTCAAATGCTACATTAGAGATAAGAACTAATTAAAATTTAAAAGATAAGAACTCTTTATTTTGTTAAGTTCATAATTTTAAGACTTTCTCAAGTGCCACATTAGAGATAAGAACTCTTCAAAATAGGGCATGTGTCTCAAACATGTGTATTATTTATATGCTTCCATGCCATACGCTTTTGATACATACTGCCCTTCATTTTGGTTCAAGAACATATGCTGGTAGAAGCAAACAGATCATTGTGGAAGAAAGCTGAGGTGCTACTTTCTATGTAAATATTTGGGCAAATGAATGCTTGAAATTAGTATCTTCTTATATAAATTTCACAGGTTTCTCATTATTCTATATGAGAATATAGGGGAATGTGAAAGAAAATACAGATTTAAAACCTAATAAATTTTAGTTTTTTACAATTATATGTCCAATTTGGTTGATCAATACCCTAAAGAATACGCAATAGAAGAAGGTAAAATCTTCAATTCTTATTCCTCAAACTTCCTCATTAGCCAACCAAAGGATTTTTTTCTTCTATAGTCAAATCATAAAATCTATTACAATTGAAGGTACACATAAAGACATATTCTAACCTTCTGAAGTTACGATCAAATGATAAAACAACAAAAAATTATGTCTAACAAATTGAAGAATTTGAATTATATGAGCAAAAAAAAAAGTACCTAGCTTCAATGATCTTGACGTTGGTTTTCATCTGCTATTCCACTAAGCAATAAACATAGCCCTTTTCTCTCAAGTTGCTAAAGAGCATTTAAAGACAAAATTGGGGCTTCTAATTTGTAAAAGAAGTTTTTTTTCATATCAAACATTTGAATTAGTGATTTTTTCTGGTTTTTTGTTAGACACCCAAAAACATATAAAACAAAAAATAAACCTTTAGTATAAAAACAATAAGAATTGGAGAGACAAACATCACTACACAAATAAAGCCCAAGAGGCAAAGACACACTTTTTTTTTTGATGGGAAGACACACACTTAAACAACAATAATATAATATTTATATAATTCTAGAGCTCCATCTATGCTTCTCACGATTTGGCATACCATCAAATTAAATACATTAAAATTAAAGCAAAAATAGGCATGAGTGAAGCACTTACAGTATCCAAAGAGAGAAGAAATTAACAAAACTTGAGAGTGAAAGATAAGTTTTTGTAAGCGTGGAGAGACTGTACGTGGTGGATTTGAGGGCTTTTCATCTTCTGCACTCATTCCTTAAGGTTTAGACAAAACCACATGCATGAGATGACCAAATGTGTGGGAAAGAGAAGAGACAAAAGTAAGAGAATAGCAAGAGGTGAAAAGAGACATGGGTCTGTGTTATTGTGTAATTGCACCAGGTATGCTAAAAGGCATGAAGGGAAAACATAAGCCTTAATGATAGAATTTTTTGTTTTGGGTGAATGCACTTATTGATAGAGTTTAATGTGGAAGATAGAGAGACTATGCCAAAGGAAGATGCCACTTGGCAGAATCTCATACTTTCCCGCATGAGGTCTTTGCTTTTATATATTGATTGATATTGATGTGGATGGAGAAGGTTTTTCCGGACATTACAGTGGGAGGCGAAGGGCCAATTTCTCACTAATTTTTATTTTTCCCCCTATTTAACTTTTTACTTTTCTTCCTATTTATTTTATGATAATGAACGACCAAACATATAAAATGAAGGAAGCCAAGGACCTTTTTTGTACAGTTGATAATTCATGGCACAGTCTAATATTGATAGAAATTAGAATATAAGATTATCTTAGGAATCAAGAACGGAATCCTCAACACCAGAAATTTCCATATACTTTATTGAGGCAATAGTTAACACATTAAGCTAATTTAAAGACAAACTACTGTATAACATAAATGTAATTTGTGTTTACTCTGTCTATATTTTACGATTTCACACATAATTGATAATTTCTAGTTTTGGCATGTTCCCTTTGGCCTTTACTAGAAAACTTGTTCCTTGCTAGTATCCATCTGTGATTGACTTCCAATTTTGCTCCAAAGCCTTTGCTTTCCCCTTCTACTCTAGCTATATGAATTTGAATTATATTTTGTAATAAATTCGAATTTAGAATAGATATTCTCAATCAAAATTTCTTTTTTCTCATCTTTAAGCAAGTGCACTAAAATAGACCAAATTGGACAAAAGTGAACCGAAATGGACCGAAAAAAACCGAATAAATCGAAATGGGCCAAAATAAACCAAAATAGACCGAAGTGGATTAAGTGGACTGAATTACGACGTTGATGTGGATCAACAGGAGTGTAACAATAATAAATGCTACGTTTAAACTTTTAGATATTATATAAACATAGATGTTCCTCAAAGGCTTACAAAAGAAAGACGCTAGAGATCCTCCAAAATCTTTAACCATATATTATGCAAATTATGATGCTTTTGAATGGATGTATGAATTAATACAATGACCAAGCAATTAAGGCTTTACCACCCCCACACTATTGCCAAACTTGCTGTTAGTCTTAAAAGTAGGGGTGTCCAAGCTAACCTGCACCCGGCCAACCCAACCAAACCGCCCTAGCCTACATTGAAAACCGTCTAACCCGACTCCGACGATGGTCGGTGGCGGGTCTACATGTCTAGAAACCAAATTTGAAGGGTTGGTTGGTGGGTCTTCACATGAAAAATCGAATCTAACCAACCCGACCGAGATCCGCCACTCTCAAACGCTGATCCGATGAGATCTGTCGAGATCCAGCTAGATCTTGATGAGATCCGGCTAGATCTCGACAAGATTTTGTTGAGATCTGGCTAATTTTTGCTGCTGATGCTGCTCCATCGGTTTATACCGAAACCAACAATGTCTAGTCAACCCAAAACTGAATTGAATCGTGTTTTTCGATGGTTTGCAGCAAGTTAGATTTTCTGTCGCTCAAAGTGGTCGGGTTTGTTCCGGGTTGGGCACAAACCCAACCCGAATCGACCCATAGACTGCCCTACTTAAAAGACATTTTTATTGTAATAAGTAGGAAACCTCAAAAATCATCTTGAACGCTTGTAAGGTTGATTGCATTGTTGTGGACTCTTTTGCTTGATAAATGAACTTTCTAGATTATCAAAAAAACCAACCCCCCTATGTGTCAACTTGGCTGAGATTGGCCCTGACCAGTGAGTTATCATGTCATTGTGAAGGAGGCTTGCAGAACACTTCAACTAAATGCATGGTAGCTTCAAGAAATCGGATAAAGATTTCTTTATGTGAAAACCCTGACGGCAATGGTTTGACAAAGTCAGTCATGGCTCTAGTTAGTCAGATGTAGTGTGGATTTTACTAGTGAGGGAATAGAGATTGAGAATTAAGAAACAAAGGTTGCCCAAATCACTGAGTTAAGTGGCATGTTGATATAGGACCCATTCAGCTAATGGAAAAATGTCCAATCTTTTTTTTATATTAGCAATGTCTTCGAGCTGAGTAATTAGACTGATTGTTTAAATATAATCTAATATTGAGACAGTTACTAAAGGAACACATCAGACTTCCATTAAAGATCTAACACTTTTATTTTAATGGCTCAAAAGATATGAGCTAAGATGTAAACGACAGTTCCTGCTTTTTGCTCACTAATTACTTTTTCCCCCTTCAAATTCACTAATAAGTAATTACCTCTTTAATAAAAATAACATTTTATAGATAAATTGAATAATAGAACAATTCTTCTACAAACACAACTTTTAGTCTTTTACCATAACTTGCTAAAGTGGCTGAGACTTTCTGGTAATAAAAAGGTATTAGTCTACCTAACCTAATATTATGTTAATATTATTGGAATTTACAAAGGATATTTTTTAATAAAAGAAATTACAAAGTATTGTATGTTCTTTATAAAATTTAAGCCTTAAACAACTTCTTAATAAAGCGATTTCAAATATGTATTCATGTATGAGTCCAAATTTGGTAAGGATGGGGTGTAAATGTTTTACACCATTTAATAAGAGATTCTCACATCAGCTTTTTATTTAAAACCCAATACATTATATCACACAAAAAACATTTCAATAAAAGCATAGTTAAGTTCAATTTTCAAATGAGTATTATAATTAATTAAGGGTGGTTGTGCCTATTCTTTAATGTGTAATATGATGATGTGGTATGTTGGGATTCAAGAGTTAAAACTTAGGTTTTACACTACATCCTTATTGAATTTAATATTTTCATGTATATACCATTCTTAATTATTTATTAAGAGTTTCTTGAATGTCACTTTAAAAGGGAAAATTTCCTTGACTTCCTAAGGGTTTTTTTTTTTTTTTTTTTAATTTTTTAATTTATTTTAGTGTATTCATCTTTCCTCTAATTTTGAATAGAACACCTCATCTATATCTGTATATTACTAAAAGTTGAAGCGTAACATTTATTGTTGCTGCGCTGCTATTGAGCTATATTAACAGCCACGTCATTCATTTATTTTTTATATTTTATTTTCTCTATTTAAACTTTTCTTCCCCCCTATTTTCCAAAAAAAAAAAAAACTCTTCTTCTCCCTATTAGTTCACATACCTACTGTTACATTTCTTCCAACCTTTCCCTTTCCTTTTTGCCTCTTTATCTCCCCACTAATTTACCGTTATACTTCTTCTTTTTTATATTTTGACTCTTATTTTATCCATCTTATTTTGTATAAATTTGATATCATTTTCCAATTTAATCCATATTTTTCCCACACAAGACTGTGAGTACTCTCTCTTTGTCTCTGTCTCTATCTCTGTCTTTGTCTCTGTCTCTATCTCTGTCTCTGTCTCTGTCTCTGTCTCTCTCTCTCTCTCTCTCTCTCTCTCTCTCTCTCTACTACTTCTTTTGGTGAATTTTTGTTCTTTCTTATAACTCTAATTAAGGTTGATTAGAGTTTGTTCCTACCAATTATTTGAGCAATGAATTATTATAAAGCCTATTATTTATTCCTTTAGATTCATTTTAATTTTGGCTAAGATAACATTGTAATTTTGTAATGAGTTTTGATTATTATGATAATTTCCTTATTCCTTAAGAGATGAGAAATTTGAATAATAAATTTGAAACTTATAAAGTTTATTTGTATATTAAGCAAATATAATACACTACAATAAAAGTTAGAAAAATATGGTTCACCTTAAAAAAAATATTAATCAAATAAAAATAATAATAATAATAATTGTTAGGACATATGTGGAATTTGTTATGTACATATGTCATTTAGAATTGGCTAATCCTTTGACAAAACACACTTTACTTGTAATTGGGTAGATCTAGGATGGTTTAAGTCTTCAAGCAACTTTGTGTTCAAGTCAAGAGTTAAAGCCATGCAAGTCTGTTCAAGAATCAAGTGAAAAAGTTCCATATTTTAAAGCTCGACAGATTGAATCTATCGAGGTTTAAAAGAAACTTTTTTCCTGAAGCTTGATAGTAGCTCGACAGATTGCCTATCTATCGAGGTTTACGAAAATCAGATTTTCAGATCTGTTATTCATGCATATCTAAGTTATTTGTGTAGAGTTTCTTTTCTCACAACCTTAGACATATATAAGGATTTTTTTTAAAGGCCGTCTAAGGGTTGTTGCACTTGTTGTTACACGCATATTGTAACCTGAGTCCTGAGACAATTTATCCTAGTTCATCTTTCTCTTGAAGAAGCTGTTGCGTTTGTACACCGTAAGATTTTGTAACCGAGGAGCTTCTTGATCTTCATCATGTGGATGAACTGAAGAACTTTACAATGAACATCTTTCTCAAGTTGGTGTGTAAGCCGCGTACTGGGATCCGCGCATCGATTGGTTAGTCACGTACTAAGAGTCGTGCATTGAAAGAAGAGATTGTCACTACATTACAAGTCCAATTGTGTATTGGGGTAAATGTTCAACTGTATGTTGATACAAGGTACTGGGATTCCTTTATTTGTAACCTCTTGTTTTAATAATAGTGGATTATTGGGATTGGTGACCTTAAATTCACCCGATGGGATTTTGCCTTGGTGGTTTTCCCCCTTCATAAAAAAAATCACCCGTATTAAATTTAATTTTGCTGCATTTAGTTATTTGGTGATTTGTTTGTGCTACCACGCATATTGCTTGTAATTGAATCTAATTAATTTACTTGGCTTAATTAATTGGTTAAGTTACCCAACGGGTTAATACATTCTTGGCCTATCAAGCGGTATCAGAGCGAGCACACTCTAATTAGGGTTAATCTTTATTGTGTGATCCATTGACCCTTGTTTGTCATGGATAGAGCAAAATCTTTAATTATATCTCCTTTATTTGATGGCACTGACTATGCATACTGGAAAGTTCACATGAAAGCTTTCTTGTTGTCCTTAGATAAGAAGGTGTGGCAAGCTGTGGAAATAGGCTGGACCAAGCCAAAGGAAGCGCTGGCTAATTGGGATGATGCTAAGATCAAAGCGGCAAACTTCAACAGCAAGGCATTGAATATGCGTTACTAAGTGCGGTAAAAAATGAGGAGTTCAAAAAGATATCCTCTACTGAAACTGCCAAGAAAGCATGGACCATCCTCCAGACAACCTATGAAGGGACTAAGACTATCAAGGATTCCAAGATTTAAAGGCTTACTACAAGCTTTGAAGAAATTAAGATGGAGGAATATGAGTCATTTGATGAGTTCTATGCCAAATTCAAAGACATAGTTAACTCTGCCTTTAATCTTGGGAAAACCATTCTTGAATCCAAGATTGTGAGAAATGTGCTAAGATCTCTTCTAGAGAGATTCCATGCTAAGATAACCGCCACTAAGGAATCAAAGGACATTGACCAAGTTCCTTTGACAGAGCTGGTTGGTAACTTACAAACCTATGAATTGGGTTTGTCTAAGATCGGGAAATCAAGCAAAAGCATGGCACTAAAGGCCAAAAGCAGTGACACCGATGAATCTTCTGATGATGAAGATTCTAAGATGAAATCCTACATCACAAGGTAATTCAAAAAGTTTATGAAGAATGCTAATGCGAAATGATTTGACAAGGACCGAAAGCAATTCAGTTCTTCACAGTTCAAAAGCCAAGATAAAGGGAAGAGGATGTTAGGGATGGCGGTCAATACACTGTTCCTTCCGAACCAAAGCGTTTCGGTTGTTAAGGTTTTGGGCACATGAAATGAGAATGTCCAACTTATCTCAAGACCATTGGGAAAAGCAAAGCCCTTGTTGCTACCTTAAGTGACATCAAGCCTGAGGATGATTCAGATAATGATGACGAGGGAATCTTGAATGCCTTCATTGCCACAGTAAATCCTATTGAGGGAATTGTTAAAGATGTGGATGAAGAAGAAGACTTGGTGGAGTCAAAGTTTGAGAAGATAGATGAACAGGATGACATCCATACAGCCTATGCAAAACTATACAAGGTTTCCAAAAAGCACGAGAAATTGTATAGGCTGGCCACCAAGAAGTTGAGTGATGTGGAACTTGATCGAGAAGAGCTCTCCACAAAGGTTGATGAAGCTAATCAGACCATTGGAGTGTTGCGATTTGAGAACAACTTTTTGGCTGAAAGGACCAAAAAGCTTGAAGAAGAGCTGTTCCGGGTTAGAGCTTAATTAGAAAGGACTTCTAGTGCAAAACTTGATGAGATGCTTAGCGTTCAGAAATCTGCTTCTGATAGAACCGGTTTGAGATATGATTTCTCTTCTCCTAATATTGCTTCTTCTAGTACTACTGTGTTTATTCCACTTGCTAATAATGTTGATTCTGAGAACAATGATATTAAAATTGTTTTAGCTAGTGAGAACGTAGATAAGGGTAAATCTATCTTAGGAGCACCCCCTAAGTTTGAAAAGAAGAGATTAAAAACCCTAGGACTAAGAAGAGTAATAACCAAAAGTCTAAACAAAAGAAGCAGCATCTCTGTTTTCACTATGGAGCTACAGGACACACTTGACCTAATTGCTACAAGTGGTTAGCCACTCAACCAAGCAACAGTATGATCTCATCTAGAAATCAGAATTAGTTTCCATCCTCTTTTGCTCCTTTTAGAGATTTTCTCAAGGCCTTCATGTTCCTCTCGAACTTGAACGGTTTCAAAATTCTTCCCCCTCACCTCCGGTTCAAAGGTTCGCACAAAAGAAATATTCTTCCAAGGTGCGGAAGGAAAAATACTCAAAGTGTTTTAGTCACTTTTTCTCTCTCGCTCTCTTTTTTGTTTATGCATTACTTGTGTGTTTTGCTTTCTTTTGTTTGAGTCAGTCTAGTTTTATGCTATGCTTTGTGTTAACATATTGTTTGTTTGTTTGTTTTACTTTTTTTTTTTTTTTAGTTTTGTTTTATTTTGTTTTTCATAAAAAAAATTGAATTGAAAAATCAGAAAAATACAAGAACGGTGTGTGTTTTGTGTACATTGGTACTTGTGTACCTTGGAGGACCATTGAAACAAAGTTTTCTAAACTTTGTATCTTTTGTAACTTAGATCAGCATCTCAATGTACAACTAAGCAAGTGAGCTTTGTGGCTCGTGTTTGTGATGAGTAAGATTAAATAATCTCTTGTACATAACACTCATATCACTCTTTTTGACGGGAAGGACAAAATTTTTTTAAGAGAAATGCATAAATAACCATCTCACCACTAAAGCCCGCCAATCATGAAATGACATTTGTATCCTCCAGCATAGCAAAAGTGCAATGTCAAAAGCTTAACATAATTGGGTATTTTCTTCTCTCTCTTATATGCTCATGCATGATATGCTCAAAATAAAAATATGCAAAGAATGTAAAAGCAAAAAGAATCAAAATGCTTTTAAATGTGGTTGCAAGCATGTTTCTAGGAGATGTGGGAGTTATAGGATGTACCTCGAAGGTTATAATCCCCATCAAGCAGTTATGATTGTGTATGAGTTAAATTGATTTTCTCATATTTCAAATCGTTATAACATGAGAAACTTGTGCAATCTTATGATGTTTTTTCACAAATAACACGCAAAAATTCTTTGCTACTTTTGATATATGTGCAGGTACAATGTGATTTGGCTATCACAAGGAATACATGTGTTAATGTATGCTCATTAAATTGTCTTAACTTGTTTTTGAAACATAAAAATGGTTAGACGTGTTTAGTGTGTATGTGTGTTTGGATCTTAAATGCTTTACTTTCTTCTTGTTGAGAGTGTTTTTGAGAGCTTAACATGTCGATTGGATCTTTGGTTGAGTAGCTTGCTTGATTGCATTCATTTGTGTGCTTTTCTCCTTTTTGAAAAATCTGTTTTTATCAAGCTTAACAGCTTCTCGACACCTCTCGACAGCTAACTATCCATCGAGACCCTTGAACTTCTTTTTCTCGACAGATCCTATATCATCTTTGATCCATCGAGCTATTTAGAATTTGTCTCGATAGTTTATTGACAGATTCTCGATCCATCGAGAAAGTTTTTGTCTGGCCGATAGCTTCTCGACAGCTGTTCAATCCGTCGAGGTTCTTTTGCCGTCGACAGATTCTTGACAGCACCTCGACAGATTCTTGATAGCACCTCGACAGATTCTCGATACCTTTTCAATCCATTGAGACGCAATTTCTTTAAATAGCTTCAACGCGAAATCAGATTTCATTTCTCTCATTTTCTCTCGACATAAATTGTCTCTCACCTTCCCAAACACTTTTCTCTCTTTCTAAACCTCAAACCCAGTCGATTTTTGGCCTAGAGTGATCTTCTTTTCTCTGGTATGATCTTGTTTTCACTCTTTCTTCATGCATTTCATACATGTTAACATAGGTTTTTGGGTTTTTGAAAATTTTTGGGGTTTTCAAAATTGATGAGTTATTTGTGAAATTATTGGGTTGGGTTATGTTTAAATGATCCTATATTGAAAGGTTCAATTAGCATATAAAACACCAATGAACGTTTAAACCCCCAAATACAAAATAACCAACACAAACTTATACACAAACAATATATGTGTGGAAAGATGAATATAAGCTAAACCCAAATTGGTAAAACACTCTAAACCAAAATCAATCACAAACACAATAGTAATTAAAAGGTAAAGAGTAAGGGAAGAGAGATGCAAACACAAAGATAATACAACGATGTATTATCGAAGAGGAAACCGAAGTAATCGACGAAAAACCTCTTCGCCGCCCTCCAAGTGGTCAAATAATCCACTACAGAACGAAGTTGGGATACATGAATAGCAATAGACCCTCCAAGCCTAATCTACCTAGTGCACCTAAGCCCTCCAAGCTTCTTACTCCAATAGGATTATGCCAAACCTTGTCTTTTCTAGCTTTTCGGATCCCGCAATAAGCCCATTGCATCAACTAAACAAATTGGTCCTCTCTTAACTGCTTTCCAAGCATCAAAGTACCTCCTTACTGATATGGGTATGGTGAGATGAGGATTCGGCAAATGAACCTCTCAAAGGTATGTCAATGGAAAGGGTGAGAGTAGAAGAATTTGGAGAATCAAAATATTAAGATTGTGAATGAGTCAATCTTGTTTTTCTCTCAAAATTCTCTCTAGAAGTTCTCAACATTTCGTGGGTATAAGGGTATTTATAGTAGGGTATGTGAGGAATGTGAAAATGCAAATTTTATCCAAACAGGGCATTTTGGAGACTCAGCCTCACGACTGGAACTAGTCGTGAGTTTGAGTCGCGAGATAACTGCCTGGCCAGATTGTATTTTTTGTCCTGTAGTGCTCCAACTGTTGTGACCCTTCAGCTCCCTACATGCTTCACATGTGTGTCACTTTGGTGACTTGCCAGTCGCGTGACTCCTTTGAGTGCATGCATCTTGAGATTTCTTCACACTCTCACACACACAACCCTTACATAATTCCCACCTAAATACAGGGTATCTAATTGCTAAAATACAAGCAAATTTGACACAGCATAAAGCCAACACATGATTAAATAAATTCAACCTTACATATATGATCATGCATTACATCTTATTTGCATTTTCACAATATTTCATGCATTATAGAAGTGTGATTTCTTTGTTGGAACCTTGTGTTCTGGTAGGTTTGGATTGGGTTGGGCTAAGCCCATGATGGTATTCTTGTTGCACGTCACATGATCATGCATTTTTCATGCGTATGTACCTTTCTTTTCTTTCTTTTTGGTATATCTGTTGATTGGTGCTTTGCTCTCTCTCTCTCTCTCTCTCTCTCTCTCTCTCTCTCTCTCGGACAGTCTGCGCAATGGCACCAAACCGCAAGTCTACTCTGTCCCGAAACCCTCTTTGTTCCGGGACATCATCTTCTGACTCCACTCCTCTCCATGTCAGGTTCTGTGATGAGAAGGCCTGTAAGGGCTTCTCAGAGGACTTCTCCAAACGTGGCATTCATTTGGAATGCCACGTTATCCTATCGGACTTCTCCGATACTGCTCTACCGGATGTCATACACAAACGGGGTTGGGAATCTCTATGTGAGATGCCCGTGAGCTGTCTCGCTGTGATCATACAGGAGTTCTACTCCAATATGCATAGTTTCGATTCTTCGATACCTCAGTTTTCCACCTTTATTAGAGGTACTCGTATAGTAGTGACTCCGGAGCTTATCTCTGAAGTGCGACATGTCCCAAGGAAATCACATCCTGATTACCTGGTTGTTTACGTCTGAGGACTATGTCCAAAGATGAACTTTTGTCTCTCTTCTGTGAGATACCTTCATCATGGGGTGGGCGTCAAAACACCTCATGCTCGGGCTTTGAAAAAGGTCCGAGGTTCCTAAATATGGTGATGACATTTGTTTTACATCCCTTATCTCACTATAATTCTATTATCGAGCCTCATGCTCGCTTTTTGTTATCCCTCTTCGAGGACCCTTTTATAGATTTTTCCTCTCATTTCATCCTCTCCCTTATAGATGTCTATAAGGATACGGCGACCCGTGATATGCTTATCTTTCCTTTTGCTATCACGAGGATCATTCACCACTTTTCTATCTCCTATTCTGAGTCTAATCATTTCCCCATCATGCGTGCCATTGATGCTGGTACTGTTCGCCGAAGCGAGGCCTAGCTTTGATCAAAATGGCCATGGATCAAGACGGCGACTCCTCTAGCCCGTTTTACTCCATCCACCTCTACTTCTTCCTCTTCCACGAGTGGTGTGACTCTTGAGGTCATCATGGCTCAGCTTGAGTGCATGGATACTCGCCTTGACACTCTCAGTGATGAGTTGTGTCAGGTGAACACCCGTGTTGTTGTATCGCACGAAGATAAGCTGTCATAGGTGGTTTCATCACTTCTCTATCTCCATCTCCACAGACTTTAGAGGATGAGGGCGATGATGATGGCTCTGGTGATGATGAGGATGAGGATGAGGATACTCGCTCTTCCAGTGATGAGGAGATGACTGCTTCACAGTGACTTGCCCTTTGTCATTCGTGACAAAAAAGGGGAGTAATTTTGGGGTATGAGAGTAATCATGTATCTAGGGGGAGAGTTAGCATAGGACCTTTGTTGTTAGGGGGAGTGTCTATACATTTTGAGGGATGTAATGAGGACTTATGTATATTTTCTTTTCTTTAGCTTTTAGATACTTTGTTCTTGTACATTGGTCTTGTGACCACTTTGTAATAGCAAACTTTGTATATTTTATTGATATATATATTTGATGAGGTTGTTATTACACTTTCACCTATCTCTCTATGTGTTGTTTCTTTTCTCTCTTTATACACATATTTCTTATGTATGCAATCTTTTAATTTCTGTTTGACACTAAGATGTCTTGATGAGTTTTGTTTAAAGTGTTTCAGAAATACAAGTTGTCAAAATCTATCATGCCATGAACTTTTTTCTTGCAAAGTTTTTCAAGAGTTTGTGTTAGGATTAGATTTTATTGTATTCAACAAGTGAGTATGAGTTGAGTGATTTATAACTTCTCTCATATTTCATTTGTTTGTTATGGTTTTGTCACGGATTGCCAAAGGGAGAGATTGTTAGGACATATGTGGAACTTGTTATGTACATATGTTATTTAGAATTGGCTAATCTTTTGAAAAAACGCACTTGTAATTGAGTAGATCTAGGATGGTTTAAGTCTTCAAGTAGTTTTGTGTTCAAGTTAAGAGTTAAAGCCATGTAAGTTTGTTCAAGAATCAAATGAAGAAGTGATGTATTTTAAAACTCGACAGATTGAATCTATCGAGGTTTAAAAGAAGCTTTTTGTCCAAAACTTGACAGTAGCTTAACAGATAGCCTATCTATCGAGGTTTATGAAAATTAAATTTTCAGATCTGTTTTTCACACACATCCAAGCTATTTGTATAGGGTTTCTTTTCTCATAACCTTAGACATATATAAGGATTTTTTTAAAGGTCGTCTGAGGATTGTTGCACTTGTTGTTACACGCATATTGTAACCTGAGACAATTTGCCCTAGTTTATCTTTCTCTTGAAGAAACTGATGTGTTTGTACGCCGTAGGGTTTTGTAAACAAAGAACTTCTTGATCTTCATCGTATGGATGAACTGAAGAACTTTGCAGCTAAACATCTTTCTCAAGTTGGTGTGTAAGTTACGTACTGGGATCCAGGCATCAATTGGTTAGTCATGTAGTCATGTACTGGGAGCCATGGATTGAAAGGAAAGATTGTCACTACATTACAAGTCTAACTGTGTATTGGGGTAAAGGTTCAACTATAGGTTGGTATAAGGTACTGAGATTTCTTTACTTGTAACCGCTTGTTTTGATAATAATGGATTTTTGAGAGTGGTGACCTTAAATTCACCTGGTGGAGTTTTGCCTTGGTTGCTTTCCTCATTCGTAAACAAATCACTCGTGTTAAATTTAATTTCCATTGCATTTAGTTATTTGATGATTTGTTTGTGTAACCACGCGTATTGCATGTAATTGAATCTAATTAATTTACTTGGCTTAATTAATTGGTTAAGTTATCCAAGGGGTCAATACATTCTTGGCCTATCAATAACAAAATGATATATTTGTAGAGATAAAAAAAATAAAAAAATACTTGTAGAAATCTTAAAAAAAAAAAATAATACTTGAAATAATGGTTACTTTTTATATATTACACATTTACACCTCATTACATAATATTTATACTTCCATACATTGCTGGGGTCTGCGACTAGTTTTTTTAAAAAAAACAAACAATTTTTACACTAACCTTTCTTGTATAATTAAAAAGAGACTTTAAAAAATCTTGAATTTCTTATTTTATCTTGCTACTTAAACTATTATCCACTCCCTCTATAATAAGAAATTTGAGATTTTTTAAAACTCTTTTTTTCCTGGAATTTTTAAAACCTTTTTTCTAGCCATCCAAGGGAGGTCAATGTACATAGTCTATACACACACACACACACACACACACACACACATATATATATAACCAAAACCTCTGAATCTCCCACAATTTTTCACGTCAGCACAATATTTAAGTATAATTGTCATTTTATTTAAAAAAAATTATTTTTATTTAGTCCAAACTTAATAAGGAGTGAAACTTTATCTCTCTAATAAGTCCAACTTAAACTCAAACTCATCATTTAAAAAAAAAATTGTTTAGTTTAAACTTAATAAGGAATGAAACTCTATCTTTCTGATAAGTCCGACTTTAACTCAAACTCATCATTTTTTTTAAATTATTATTTTTTAACTCCAAAGTTAACAAGGAGTGAAACTCTATCTCTCTGACAAGTCCAATTTAAACTCAAACTCATCATTTTTTTAAACAAAATTATTTTTGTTTAGTCCAAACTTAAGAAGGAGTGAAACTCTATTATTCTTACAAGTCCAACTTAAACTCCAACTCATCATATTTTTAAACAAAATTATTTTTGTTTAATTCAAACTTAACAATGAGTGAAGCTCTATCTCTCTAACAAGTCCAACTTAAACTCAAACTCAAACGTTGATAATTTTTCTTTAATATTTTTTGGTCTTTCAGAAGTTTTAATATTTGAATTTTCGAATTATTTTTTTATAGTATTTGAAATTTTCTAACAATTTTTTTGTAAGCCATTACAAGTTCAAGTAATGACTTCTTCATCAATTTGTAATACAAATTGAAATTATACAAGAGCAAATCATGCAATGGTGTAGTTTCTTAATCAATTTAAGATTTTGTAAAATTATTTTAATTTACCTCACAAATAGGTAAGTTCCCGTAAACAAAAAACCTAAAAGTGGAATGCAATTTTCCCCATTTTTAAAAGAATTTATAAATATTTCTTTCCTCCACCTAATTGGCATTAGGTATATTAAATCAATATCCCCAATTAATTTAATACTAAGTACAAGTATCCCAAGAAGAGATAGCGGGAACAAATGACAAGGACCGGCCTCAAAAAGGAAAAGAAAAAGAAAAAGAAAAAGAAAAAAAGATAAGGACCAAATCAAATCAAAGGCTCTTTGGTAGGTAGTCCTAATCAAGGCTTAAAGAAAACTCATAAATTCATGGACTCTATCTAATAGGTCTCTTCATCTGCAGGTTATGACTTATGAGCTAAAGCATTTAGTGGGGTTTATGGAGTTCTCAATAATTTGTGGGGGTAAAAAAGAAATCCTACGTTTGTAGATAAAGGAATAAAAAAGTAGAAATTGCATATGCAAGATAAATCTTTTGAGAAAAAAAAAAAAAAAACCTTTACTCTTATCCCTACGAAACTACAAAAGACAAATTATCATAGCTAATAATGATACCCTTTTATCTTTCAAAAAAATAATGATAAAAAATGTTGACCTTATAAGCCGTCCCTTTTTAGCAGTATGCACTCATCAGATTTCTTGTAATAATCTATTTGTCTTTTATGACCTGTCATCAATTTACCATGAAGTTTCATGAGAAGAAGTAAAAGAGGTGCTAATGTTCATGTCGTGTTTGGTGAAGATCTTCTGTCAACTAGTTTCATTGATTCACAATACATAAACATACAATATAGTATATAGTTTTATTCAGTGACAGGCAGTTACCTCCACGAAGAAGTAACCAAGAAATTTTTTATTTTGATAGTAGACGACGAAAGATGTGTGACAGAGAAGCAAAGGGAATTTTATTTTGCTCGATAAGCAACTAGCTATGAATTAGTTGACTTTATGTGAAACTTCATCAACTTTGACCAAGTTAATATAGCTATGGCATCTTATCTTATGATTATTAATAACACGATGTTTACACACTAACCTATCGAAAAAAGCATATATTATTGTGCTGCAATAGCTCAAACTCAGAGTATTCACAACGTGCATTGAGTTCAGTGCCTGATGGATCTCGGAAACTGGTAATTTCTGGTACCCTTTTGACTTTTTGGTTTCTCAACACAGCTCATTTATTCTTTTGTTGATTGTTTTTTTGCATTTGGGTTTTGTTCATTTTAAGGTTTATGAAGATTTAGTCTTCTTCATGTCATATATGTTGTTGAATGACAATATATAACAGTGGCAAATGGCAACTTTAGGCTTCAAGATCAGTTTTTGATTTAGATGGGCGCCATGGGGCTGCAGAGATATTGATTCTGTCAAAGAATAGTACAAAAGTTTCGTTCCTCTCAGGTAAACTTGTATTGAAATTTCATCTTAAATACATCCCTTGGCATCCTTTGTAGTTATAATTTTATTAGCAAGGCCTGCTTAGTAGGTATTTCATCAATTTTTTTTTTTTTTTTGCTGAATGGTATTTCATAAACTTGATTAGTAGCAAAGCAATCTGCTATGAGTTTCACTCCCTATACACATATAAACACATTTTTAAGTAATATTCTTTTCAACAACTTTCATATAAAAAATAATAATGATTTTTCAACTAGGCATTGAGCAGTATGCATTCTGTATTGCTTTTAGTAAATATCTGTCAGCTTCTATTTTGTAATTTTGAGAAAATATCAAACATTTATATTTTTGTATCAGGATCTCTTTTGCAATCTTTGCTACCAAATACTCAGCATAGAGCTCATGGTGCAGTACTGATTTTGGATAACATGCTTAATTGTTATTTGTTAAGGTTGATGGGAATTTTGATAATCAAATTTCTTAATTTGTTTTAACAAAGGATGGATTTTACGTACTAAAACACTCTAAATTTGCACCTTCCGTCAATAATTTGGTTAGATTGTCTTGTTGTAAATTGATCTAGACTTGATAAATTTGTACCTTAACAATGGCCTTGATAGACATATCACTATATCCGCCATCTATTCATTTACTTCTCTCTGGTATGTTTCTTCTTATAATTGACTTTCAAAAAGAAAAGAAAAGGAAATCCATACAATTAGCTACTTAATTTCTTTTGCTGGCTCCTTTGTTGGGAACTGCATTAAGTTCTAGTTGAAGATGAAAACTGAAATATGGAATGAATTTCCGAGTTATTTATATATAAAATTTGTCAATTCTCTAGTCTATTATAGTAAGAATATTCCTGGTCAATCATCTTTCACATGTTCATCTTTTAGCTGCTTGTAGATTTATAATTCCTGATACTATGAGAGCCAATTTATCATTAATAATCATTTTGTTAGTCCCTGATTTAACTAGTATCTTTTGAAACTGACCACTGGTTCAAGTTTGACTGCTTGGCTTGTAGACTGCTAACTTTACCTCCATTTTATGGTGTAGGTGCTATTTAGTTCTAAATATTCCAAGTAACGTAGCTGACAATTGGACTAGCATATTGGAGTTGGTAAAATGGAGGCAAGGACAGGCAGGAATGGAAATACAAATATGCATGAGGATTCTGCGTTAAAAAACAATGTAGAAGCAGAGAAAATCCCTTCCATGATTAATGATCAAGAAGATTCGGATAAGAATGGAGAAAAAAAAACCAACACTGTTTCATTTCTCAAGCTGTTCTCATTTGCAGATTCTACTGATGTTCTCTTGATGATCATTGGCACAATAGGTGCCATTGGGAATGGGCTAGGTATGCCTATTATGACAATACTCTTTGGGGAAATGATTAATGTTTTGGGAAGTAATCAGAATAACAAAGACGTAGTTCGTGAAGTTTCCAAGGTAAAAATATGCTCCAAAAGCTTAATTTATGATGCCAATCTCAATATTTATCACTAGAAAGTGTTGTTGAACATTTGGTTTTATTCTTAACTTATTTTTGACATAACAATTAAAAAGTCCTATCTAAATTCTATTAATGTTATTATCTAGTCTTCAATTGAAAATTTATCTTGATTTTAAAGATGTATGTGAACCCTTCCTTTTCCCTTTCTGATATGCTATTATTGATATGAAGGTGACATTTAGTTTCCTGAAATGTTTTAGGTTTGTGTAAAATTTCTCTACATGGCAGCAGGGATAGGTTTTGCAGGATTCCTCCGTAAGTACATTCTATGATCAAAATCACTACAGATTTTTAATGAATAAAATAAAAACCTTTCATCCATCAGGCATTGAGAAATGATAAACTTGTCTTTGTTCTTGTTAGAGGTGGCTTGTTGGATGGTCACTGGGGAGCGACAGGCTGCACGAATAAGGGGTTTGTATTTGAAGACAATTTTGAGACAAGATGTTGCTTTCTTTGATATGGAAACAAACACCGGAGAGGTTGTTGGGAGAATGTCAGGTGACACTGTTCTCATACAAGATGCCATGGGTGAGAAGGTATTACATTGTAGCATCAACAACATTAAAATTCACAACTGGCCAAAAGTCAGCCTGAGTTATATTCATATTATGCATCTAAATGTGTTCTTGGCGATAAAAGAGCATGTTTGCTTGTACAGGTTGGGAAATTTCTGCAGCTAGTATCAACATTCATTGGGGGCTTTTTCGTAGCATTTTTCAAAGGGTGGCTTCTTACCCTTGTCCTGTTATCCTCAATTCCTCTTCTTGTGGCATCTGGTGGTCTTATGTCCATCATCATATCCAAGACAGCATCCCGTGGACAAAGTGCTTATGCAAATGCAGCAAATGTAGTTGAACAAACAATTGGCTCAATAAGAACAGTATGTCATGTTGTCAAACTATCTGCATGCCTGAGAAAACTTCTAATTTAGCTCTCAGTAAAATGTGTTTCGCATTGCTGGTTTTTCTAGCAAATGTATGATATCCACCATTTGGTTCTTTTCTAGGTTGCATCATTTACTGGGGAGAAGCAAGCTATAAATAATTACAAAAAGTACCTTATAACTGCTTACAAATCTGGTGTTGATGAAGGTTTGGCATCTGGATTAGGTTTTGCCACTGTTATGTTAGTCATGTTCAGCAGCTATGGTTTGGCTATATGGTATGGATCAAAATTGATACTGAACAAAGGATACAATGGGGGTGATGTGCTGAACGTGATTATGGCTGTATTGACTGGATCTATGTAAGCTGCAATTTGAAATTGTATAGCTTCCAATTGTATGTAAACATGCTAATAAAGACATAATTCCTACCTCATGAGGAATATTTCTTCTGTTTTGTTCCCTAGTTAAGTAGGAAACATGACACATAAACATATGTAAAAATGTATCAGTAACGTCTTTGGCTTATTCTTTATTTATTTCATTCATTTTGCTTTTATGTGGATGTTTCAGGTCCTTAGGCCAGGCATCTCCCTGCATTAGTGCCTTTGGTGCTGGTAAAGCTGCAGCTTATAAGATGTTTGAGACTATTGAGAGAAGGCCAGAGATAGATGCTTATAACCCAAAGGGAAAAATTTTGGATGACATTCATGGAGATATAGAGTTGAAAGATATTTATTTCAGTTATCCAGCTAGACCAGATGAGCCAATATTCAGTGGATTCTCTCTTTATATCCCTAGTGGCACAACTACAGCTTTGGTTGGACAAAGTGGAAGTGGAAAATCAACAGTGATTAGTCTAATTGAGAGATTCTACGACCCACTGGCTGGTGAAGTTCTCATAGATGGCATTAATTTGAAAGACCTCCAACTTAAATGGATAAGGGAGAAAATTGGTCTTGTTAGCCAAGAACCTGTCTTGTTTTCATGCAGCATTAAAGATAATATTGCATATGGAAAAGATGGAGCAACGTATGAAGAGATCAAAACTGCATCTGAACTTGCAAATGCCTTTAAATTTATTGATAAATTGCCTCAGGTTCTGTCTTATTCTCCATTTATTGGAATATAAGAGGCTATTTTCTCCTTTATCACCACAGAAATTGTTAATTTACTTTCTAATTTGAATTTGACTTTCAGGGACTAGATACTCAGGTTGGTGAGCACGGAACACAACTGTCTGGTGGTCAGAAGCAGAGAGTTGCCATTGCAAGAGCAATTCTGAAAGACCCAAGAATCTTACTTCTCGATGAAGCTACAAGTGCACTTGATGCAGAGTCTGAAAGGGTAGTGCAGGAGGCATTGGACAGGATTATGCTCAACCGGACAACTGTCATTGTTGCCCACCGTTTGAGCACGGTGAGGAATGCTGATACAATTGCAGTCATTCACAGGGGGAAGATGGTTGAGAAAGGTACCTTTCAGCATAGCCATCTGACTCTTTTCTTCATTAGCCTAAATCTGTTAATCTTTGCAAATTGTCCCACATTATGTGAACGGTTAAATCAGCAATTTTCATTAAACATATTCACCATTGTGCATAATTTCAGCAACTATTCGATTTACTAGTATATATTTGGGATGTCAAATGAAAGTTACAATTTGCACAAGGAAAAAGATATTGCCACTCAAATTTGTCTTGAAATCTTCCAATTGAATTTCTGATCAACTCTCAAACCTCGGATTACTCCAGAATGGGAGATGCATATCATCTAAAAATTTATTTGTCAATCTATCAGGCTCACACTCAGAACTAATCAAGGATCCTAATGGAGCATACTCTCAGCTTATACGCTTGCAAGAAGTAAATCAGAATTCAGAACAAGGTGCAGATGATCAAAACAGATCAGAAATTTCTCCTGAATCTTTTAGACAGTCAAGTCTTAGGAACAGTCAAAGAATGTCATTCCTACGAAGCTTAAGTAGGGCATCTTCAGCAGGAAGTGGCCGCCGTTCTTTCTCAGTCGCAGCATTTGGTTTGCCAACAGAAATTACCGTCCCTGATGAAGGACTGGCCGAAATAGAAGAAAACTACCCCAAGGTTCCAATCAGCCGCATCGCCTACCTTAACAAGCCAGAGATTCCAATACTTCTTCTTGGGACTATAGCTGCAGTTATCAACGGCGTGATACTTCCTATATTTGGTATTCTGCTTGCCAGGGTGATCAACTCATTTTATGAACCACCTCATAAACTGAAAAAGGATTCAAATTTTTGGTCACTAATGTTTGTGGCCCTTGGTGTGGTATCATTTCTGGCAATTCCAGCAAGAGGATACCTCTTCGCCGTGGCTGGGTGTAAGTTAATAGCACGTATTAGATTGATGTGTTTTGAGAAGTTGGTTCACATGGAGATTGGTTGGTTTGATGAGCCTGTGCACTCGAGTGGCTCAATTGGTGCTAGGCTCTCAGGGGATGCAGCAACAGTGCGTGCCCTTGTTGGAGATGCGCTTGGTCAGATGGTTCATGTTATCGCTGCAGCAGCTGCAGGTTTGGTTATCGCATTTCTTGCAAGTTGGCAATTGGCATTTATTATCCTTGCATTGATTCCTCTCATCGGAGTCAACGGATACATTCAAGTAAAGTTCATGAAAGGATTCAGTGCAGATGCAAAGGTCTGCCCTAAACCTAATAACCCCATGTTTTTTCCTTTTCAGCTCTAAAACTATGCATTATGATTGTCGTGAGAAAATGAAGTAAAATTCTGTTCTTTATTGGAGAAAATGGACGCAACCATTTAAACATACCTGGAGCCTGTGTGGTAAAACATACAACAACTGTTTTCTGCGTTTCGGAAACACAGATAACAACCTGCTCACTTGAGTGTTTTTAGTTTAAAAACTCTGAGCTGATACTTTAAACACAACTAATTAATTTCACAAGTTATATGGTTTCATAAAATTATTCATTACTTGTTGTTGATGTAAATCTATGTGGTTGCAGTTGAAGTATGAGGAAGCAAGCCAAGTTGCTAATGATGCAGTTGGAAGTATAAGAACAGTTGCTTCTTTCTGTGCTGAAGACAAGGTGATGGAGCTGTACAGAAGCAAATGTGAAGGCCCAAGGAAGGCAGGGATAAGGCAAGGCTTGATCACTGGAATTGGATTCGGGACTTCTTTTGGCTTGTTGTTTCTTGTCTATGCTACAAGTTTCTATGCAGGAGCTCGTCTCGTTCAGGCTAGGAAAGCAACATTCTCAGATGTTTTTCAAGTAAACATTCCTCCTATATAACTATATTTGACAAGCTTTTCAAAAGTTCTGAATACTAACTAACAGATAATATTTTAACAAGATTGTTTCACACCAAATTACCTTTTCTCAAGATGGATATTTGGCTTGCAGGTTTTCTTTGCTTTGACCATGGCAGCTATGGGAATTTCACAAACAAGCTCCTTAGGTCCAGATACTGGCAAAGCCAAGAATGCTTCTGGTTCCATATTTGCAATAGTAGACCGGCAGTCAAAGATAGACCCAAGTAATGAGTCTGGGATGTCACTGGAGAATGTGAAAGGAGAAATTGAGCTTTGTCATGTAAGCTTCAAATATCCATGTAGGCCTGATATTCAGATTTTTCGAGATCTTAGCTTGACAATTCGTTCTGGCAAGGTAAAGCTGCATCATTAATTTCTAGCAACTAGCACAAGATGTAATCACAAAAGTTGTTCTTACTTACCATTATTCCTAATCATATTGGTATGCAATATATTTTACTTTTTTTTTCCAGACAATTGCTCTGGTTGGAGAAAGTGGGAGTGGGAAATCCACAGTGATAGCATTATTGCAAAGGTTTTATGATCCCGATTCTGGTCATATTACACTTGATGGAGTTGAAATTCAGCAATTTCAAGTGAAGTGGTTGAGGCAACAGATGGGTCTTGTGAGTCAAGAACCAGTTTTATTTAATGAAACTATTCGAGCCAATATTGCATATGGAAAGGGAGGAAATGCAACTGAGGCAGATATCATAGCTGCAGCGGAGTTAGCAAATGCTCATAGGTTCATTAGTGGCTTACAACAGGTTAGATCAAAGCAAATCCTTTCCCCGTATTTGTTTCATTATCATTTCTAATGTTACAGGTAATTAAGTTAATTAACAAACTATATAATTGAAGAAAATAACATCATTTTGACTTCTACAACGGTTGGTAGTTAATTTTAATGTACAAATAGTAGACTATAATTTCTTTTTCTATCACTCTTGCAATGCAAAATGCAGGGTTATGATACAATAGTAGGAGAACGTGGAGTTCAATTGTCTGGTGGACAAAAGCAACGGGTAGCCATTGCACGTGCCATGATTAAAAGTCCAAAGATATTACTACTAGATGAAGCTACCAGTGCATTAGATGCTGAGTCTGAGAAGGTGGTCCAAGATGCATTGGATCGTGTTATGGTTAACCGGACTACAGTTGTGGTGGCACATCGATTATCCACAATCAGGAATGCAGATGTAATCGCAGTGGTTAAAAATGGAGTTATTGTAGAAAAAGGAAAGCATGACAATTTGATTAGAATCGAGGATGGCTTCTATGCCTCCTTGGTGGCGCTGCACACAAGTGCTTCAACTACTTGAGCTCTAATTAAATTTTATTTTTTTTTACGTTGATTTTACTTTTTCAAATAGATGAAATACATAAATGTATGTTATTTTTTCTTCTTTTAAATTCATAGTTTGTTTTATTTATGCTTTTCTTCATAAATAATTTATCCATATTTGTAACATCAAATGTTAGAACTTCGAAGTGTAATGTATTTATGGTGGATGAATAAGAAAGAGCAGAGGACGAAAAAATTTCCTTATGATAATGCTAGGGGACAAAGTATGCGTTTCCACATATCTCATTGTATTTTCAATAATTTCTTTGAATTTCAAAATAAATGCAGTAACTATAGATAGAGTTACTTATGGTTTCATCTAGAACAAAAGTTTGGTGTATAAAGTCAATGGCTAAACCATTTGAGTCCAGAAGAAAGAAAGAATATCAATATCTTAGATTCTTAATAACAAAATTGGGTTTCATTTTCAGAATTACAGAGATCTCAGAACCAATTTGCATGTTTTAATAACAAAATTATGAAGGAAAAATAATTAAATATTTAATTGCATACACCATACGCCAAACCTATGCTAATTTATCCCTTCGTGCACAATCTTAATTCGAGAGCCGTGCTAATCCAACCCCTATGCAGATTCGATTATCACGTGGATGCAAGATCAATCAAATCTGTTTAAAATTCACAATAGTAATAAGAAATCTATGCGTTAAGGTCATGAAACCAATGCTCACCATACTTGACAATACCAATGGTCATGTGCTTGGGACTAGGTGCCATTGATCACGTAGACCATGTAATGTGTAACAGTGTAAGATACGAGAGAAAGTCTATCAACACAACTTTTGTATCACAACCTTAACATGGTTGATTGTAAGTTGTAAAGAAAAAATAGTGGTTAATATGAAAATGATTATCTACCTCTCACAATCGTCAACCGGGTTGTGGCGCCTCGTGAGAGTTGGGAGTGGTCACATTGCCATTCAGTCTGGGTCTGTGACCTTCCCATGCAAGGGGGAAAGCACCACATGAACTACTTGTCCTTTAGGCACCATGTTGGACTTCGTTACGTGATGGACTTTGCTACGTACTGAACATTAGGCCTAACCTTGGGAAGGTAACAACAGACCCAACAACATTGTTTAGCTTTCATGGGCTGGACCACAGGTCGGACTGGGTCTCGGACCAGTTCTAAATTGACCCAATTCAAGAACATCCATCATGTTTTTCTTCCTTTTAACTAATACAGTGAAAGTCTCTTGCACGACTTTAGTCATGAATTTTCTTTATATATATATTTTGAGAAATAAGAACTAAATGAGTTATTATTACATAATTTTAGAACTTGTTTCTAACTAAATGGATGATAATTATTATATAAAATGCATAATTTTGTATATTTTTCCTTATATATAATATCTCTAATTAAAATGGCCAATAAAAACTTTTGTAATTTTATTTATTTATAATTCCTTATTTATTGATGAAAAGTGTAATTTGAACAAAAACAGTTAAATCTTTTCTAATACTTGCATAAATAATGTTATCCTAAAGTAATTAATTTCAAACTTAAGATTAAAAAATCAATTGTATTTGTATTCCTAAAAAAAATTCATTTTTAAGTTTTATTTTGATATTTAAATAATATTTTTTAGTGTTTACTTTATTCAAATGGTTAATACCCTAACTTATACAACTTGAGTAATGTTTCTAATTATATTGTGTTTTAGCCTTTAAGAACACATATATTAATATTACACATGAAAAAAATTAATAAATTTAACAATTAAAACATCTGGAAACAAAATTAAGCCAAAATCCCAATTCATTAATGAAAAACAATCCAAATTTCCGAACTTTTTTAAAAAAGAAAAGAAAAGAAAAGAAAAGAAAAAGAAGTTAAGTAAAGATAGACTTATATAGGAATTTGGACTGATGGATCTTATTTAGCCAAATATTATCTATGATCTAAAAGGAAATAGGAGGAATTCTAAATTGAATTTAGTTAGATTTTTGAAGAAATAAAGTCATGAAAAAGTTCACAGGAACATTAAATTATATGATCAAAAAGGATATGAGAGGAATTCTACATACTAAAAAATTAACATAAAGCACAAACAGAATTTTAAAATATAAAAATAGATAAACATTGATAAAGTCTTAACAATCAATAAGTAAAAGTAACTTGGAATTAGATTGCACTACAACACGAGAAAGACATGTTTTGAACCAAATTTTTGTAGTGATAGTCATTTGAAAAAATCAAAACACTTACAAACTAAATACACAAAATAACCAAAACCTAAAGCAAACAAAATAGTTCAAAAGTTGAGAATTTTTTTAAAAATAATAAAAAACTTACTTAAGAGAAACCAAGAACTTAAATGGGTGTCCCATGTTTTGCTTCTTTATAGTAGACATCCTTTGACATAATATCCATACATGAAAATTTAGAAACAAATAACGATAAGTAAGATGTATTTATTTAATCAAAATTATCATATACAAATAGATATGCGTAAGTTGTAACTTAAAAAAAAAAATCAAAACAAAAAATGTGGGGTGCAAGAAGGATTCTATAAGAAGACCATTGGTGAATATATATATATATATATATATATGTTTTGAAATATTGATAATAGATTTTTAGTTGGAGTACGAATTAAATTTCTAAAACTTCGATGATGAAGTTTTAACTAAATTAAATTATAATTAAATCTTATCTCTTGATCTAACGAAATATATCCTAACTTGGGGTATTGTGTAAGATTCCAGATTTCAGTTTGGAATTTATTTATTTATTTTTTTCTAGGGAATGAAGTTAAAAAAAATTTATAATAGATTTTTAGTTTGAATAGAATTTAAAATTTAAACGATAAAGTTTCACATAAATTAAACTATTGTTAATTTTGTTCCTTAATTTGAGGACATATATCCTAACAATTAATAAAAAATTAATTTAATAATTAATGAGAGTAGTTGTTTATTAGGAAAAAATTGTCAGAGAGAGAGAGAGAGAGAGAGAGAGAGAGAGAGTATTATATAAATTTATCAACTCCTATGAATCTATACAACATACATATCCTTCCAATACTAATAAATATGTGTAAGTTGCAACTCAAAATTAAAATAAAATAAAAACATGGGGTGCAAGAGAGATTCTATGGAAAGACCATTGGTGAATATATATATATATATATATATATATATATATATATATATATATATATATATATATATATATATATATATATATAAGTTTTAAAATTTTGATTATAGATTTTTAGTTGGAGTAGGATTTAAATTTTTGAAACTTAAACGCATGTTTCATGATTTATTAAAACACTTATTTTTATTTTATCAAAAGAAATTGATAAGAACAAATAAGTACTTTTCTTTATCAACTGAAATTTAGATGCATATTGCATGTTTTGTTAAAACACTTATTGCTATTTTGTTTAAAGAAATTGATAAGAACAAATAAATTGTTGTCTCTATTTTTTTAAAAAAAATGTTTTTATCCAAAATGTTAGGTTCTAAATATTTAGATATAAATGTTTAGGTTCTAAATACTTTATGTGTTGGCAAACCGAGTACATAAACTTGTCTAGGTGTGAGAGACCGCAAACTTCTATGAAGAGGGTGCTCTCAAAAAAGAGATTTGGGTGCTTTTATGGGCACCTCTCTTTTTGGGTAAGTGGTGTGGAGTCGCTACTTTTTTTTTTTATACAAAAAATAAGAAAAAATAAAATACAACACACATGATCAAAATACTTCATTGTCATTGATTGAATAAAGACAAATACAATCTTGGTAAATTAAACCTTACAAGGCTTTGAGTCCTAATTACAATCTACCCAAAAATTAAAAAGACAAAACACTAATCCACCTATTACAAAAATCCTAAGCTCGGGGGTTAGATTACAGAATAGAAAGGTGTTAGACACTCATTCCACCCAGACAGAGTCTGATCTTCTAGACTCTGATGACCAATATACCATTTTTTGCATGGTATTGAATGAAATGTTGAACATACATGACAAACACTTGACCAAAACTAACTCAAGTAAATTTATCTTATGAATGGGTCCTATTTTTTTAGAAAAATTCAGATATGTTTTGTGAATAAAACAATTAAGATTTGTAAAGAAAAATCAGATCTATTTTTATGAAGATAAAAAAAAAAAAAATTAGATTTGTAAAAAAAGATCAGATTTGTTTTTATGTAAATAAATAGAACAAGATTTTTGTTAAAAAATGTTAGATTTGTTTTTGTGTAAATTAAAAAAAATGATTTTATCAAGAAAAATCAGACCTGTTTTGAACAGTTAAAAAATGATTTTTGGTTTATATATAAAAGAAATCAGATATGTTGTCAGACATAACATAAAAAAACTTTTTGAAAGAGGATTCACACTTATGAGATAAATTTATTCTACATGCATTACATATTTTTTTTTAAAAAACTTCAACCTAACTTTTAATTTCTTCTTTTAAATTTCAAAATTTGCAATTGTGTCACAAAGAAAACTTTTCTAAAAAAAAAAATTAGATCTATAGTTAATGAAAATACAGATTAGTTTTGTGAGTAAAAAAAAAAAAAATCAAATCTGCATTTAATGAAAATATAGATTAGTTTTATGTGTTAAAAAAACCAGATCTGCATTTACTGAAAATACAGATTAGTTTTGTGTGTTAAAAAAATCAGATCTGCATTTAAATGAAAATATAGATCAATTTTGTGTGTTAAAAAAATCAGATCTGCATTTACTAAAAATACAGATCAGTTTTGTGTGTTAAAAATACAGATCATTTTTGTGTGTGTTAAAAAAAATCAAATCATTGACAATTAGCAGACTTTGAGATTCAAGAGAGAAATTACAAAAAAAAAAAATCATCTAAGAACATATTTAAAGGAAAATTTTAAACAAAACATGGCAACTATATCAAGAATCAGAAATAATCAAACATGCATCATCAACAAAATTAATAGAGAAGACTAGAAAAAGTAAAGAAATAAACTACCTCTTGCATGAGCGTGCTCTTCTTAGTGAAATAATATTTTAGGATTCAAATAAATTTATTCAAATCTATGAAGCCTAAAATATTTCGCTTACCAAAAAAAAAAAAAAAATCTTAAGGCAAGATCCTCCAGAATGTCTTTAATGTAAGGGGGAATTGAAAAGAAGAGAAGAGCTAGAAAAGGGGGGGGGGGGGGGTCAGAAAGCGTGAAAAAGTATGCTGAATTTTGAGAGGCATCCTCTATTTATAGAGGATGGGATGCTTCGAAAAATTAGCTGAATGATTATAATACAAATTGGGATGCGTCCTTATCTTTAAGAAATAAAAAAGGTAAGGTTTATCACAATCTAGAAGCCCTCGGGTCAATCCTTGCATTTGTGCCAATTGGCACTCCAAGAGTGTCGAATGGCCCTCTTGGGTGTCGGATCCGCATTTAAGTTTTGGTTCATTTTGGACTTTTTTTTTTGGAGGTTTTTTGAGGCTGGACTTTCACTTAGACGCATTTTTAATCCGTATTCTAAAAATTAAACCCCTTTTCTAGATATTCAGGTCTTTACAGTAATGATTTATCTTGTAGATAAATATTTCAAAAAGTCTTGATTATCCAGAATTTTATTGTTATCTGATTATCCACTTTATTCCCATGTAAGCAAGTCTATTTTTGACACTAACTAACAACCAATCACAAAATTATTTAATTAATTCTAATTGTCTAACCAATCAGAATTAATTTAAATAATCATGCGTGGTTGGTTCCACTCAAACAAAATGCATATAGGTAGTGCAAACTTGATCATACAATATCTTTCAATCCAACGGTCAGATTTAGAAATCGGGCATACTGTCGCGACCGTTAGAATCTTAAGATCATTTTTGTGATATGCAATGAATAAATTAATGCATGTAATGCAACTATGAATTTTGGGTATATGAATGGTCACTCTAGTCATCTTTCTTGATTAAATTATAGGTACAAAATCGAGTGTCTACACTAAGAATAGATCTTAGTATCTATGAAGTGTTTTAGACATTGCTCAAAGTGCTACAAGTCAAAATTAAAGAACATACAAGCTATAGAAAGAAGTATTGAAAATCTAAAGAGCTTGATTAATCGAGGGAAAGGCTCGACAGATCAAACCGCGATCTACAGATTTTATTTAAGGCCCATTAGCCTACGAAATGTTTAGGGTTTTAGTGCAAACCTACATGATATATAAGGAAAACCGTAAAGCACGTTTTTCAATTATTAAAGAGATACTCTTTTGAGATCTAAGAGGTTATTATACTTTCTACTCTTTCAAGCATCTACTAGAGATCACACTCATATTACTAGAACTGGTGGCATAAGGTTGCAGCCGAGCTTCAGCTATCAAGTACACTAAAGATCAAAGATGTGAACTAGAGGTTATGTTGGAGTAGATATACATCAAAGAAGCCTAAGGAGTTTAGAGCTAGATTGGATAATCTTAGGTTTTATTTTTATTTTTTTTATACAAGATAGAAATTCTAATCTAACTTAATTTATGTATATATGTGTATGAAACTCTCTTCTGGAAACTTGAACCCTGACCCCTAGCCCCCCACACTCCACAAGCACTTATACTTGTGGAGTGATCATCGCGCCAAGGGTACGTGGTAGTAGATTGTATAATCTTAGTTAAGTTTACTATGAATGGTATATTATTGACTGTAAACTCTTATTTGATATAGTGGATTGTTCTCTTAGGATCATACCCCCCAGGTTTTTTTTATGTTGAAACTGGATTGTTTAATTGGTTTTCCTGGGTCATCATATCTTGTGTTATTTATATTTTCCACTATGTGATATGTGTGATGAATGTTTAACCTAGATCTACATAATTGACATAAGTAACAACTTGGATATTAAAGTAGGTTAAACAAATTGAGTTTTTAGGGGTCTAAAAACTAACACAAAATATTGCTATAATTTGGCAGTGAAGCCACTTGGTACAACCACAACTTAGAAAACATTGCTGCAATTTAGTGAAGCCACTGATGCACCACGACTTCTAATTTCTAAAACTTTGATGCATGTTGCATCTTTTGTTAAAACACTTATTGTTATTTTATCTAAAGAAATTGATTAGACCAAATAAGTTGTTATCTCTATCAACTAAAACTTAGATGCATCTAACATGTTTTGTTAAAACACTTATTGTTACTTTATTTAAAGAAATTGATAAGAATAAATAAGTTGTTGTCTCTATCAACTGAAATTTAGATGCATGTTGCATATTTTGTTAAAACACTTATTGTTAGATAAGAACAAATAAGTTGTTATCTCTATCAACTGAAACTTAAATGCATGTTGTATGTTTTGTTAAAACTTCAAACACTTTTTGTTATTTTATCTAAATAAATTTATAAGAATATATAAATTTTTGTCTCTATCTAAAAAATTGTTTTTATCCAAAATTTTTTGTAATTTGGTAAAGCCATTTGACACAACCACAGCTTAGAAAAAATTGCTGCAATTTAGTCAAGACACTTGATGCAACCATGACTTCTAAGCCCAAATTTTATTATATAGTATATGATATGATATGATGATTTAAAAAAAGGAATCTTTTGATGGGCAAAGCTTAGGCCTAATTTCTCTTGGGACAAAGCTACTTGTGGTCAAAGTGGCTACTCTCACTAATTAATAAAAGTCAGGTATAGAAGCTGTGGTTACGTCAAGTGACTACTCTCACTATTAATAAGTTAATCATATATTTTTTGCTAGGATATATTTCCTCAAATTTAACAACTATTTAATTTTTGTAAAACTTTATCATTTAAATTTCAACAAAGTTAAATTCTATTCAAACTAAAAGTATATTATAAAAATAATCCTCCAAAAAAAAAAATACCACACAACAACACACATTTTCTTTCTGATAAAAAAAAAACCCATGTTTTGACTAAAAGATAAAATTTAACAATAATTTAAAACAAAATTAAATTCTATTCATAATAAAAGTCTATTATAAAAAAATTTTAAACTTTCTTGTCAAAAAAAAAATTTAACTTAAATCTCACACAACCCACGTTTTTGTTTTTTTTTTTTTCCCTCAAGTTGCATGATTTAACAATAATTTAAAACAAAATTTTAAAATTCTATTCAAACTAAAAGTCTATTATAAAAAAATTTTAAACTTAAATCCCACATAACCCACGCATTTGTTTTAGTTTTTTTCCCTCAAGTTGCATGATTTAATAACAATTTAAAACAAATTTAAATTCTATTAAAACTAAAAGTCTATTATAAAAAAAAAAAAAAAAATCTAAACTTAAATCTCACACAACCCATGCTTTGTTTTGTTTTTTTTTCCCCCTCAAGTTGCATCTTATTAAATTAATATTTTATTAGGATATTAAGCTACAAAGCTTTTGACTAAGGGATAAGATTTAACTATAGTTTAATTTAGATAAAGGTTTATCATCTAAGTTTTTTAACATTAAATTCTATTTTAACTAAAATCAAAAACTGATTGGTGCAGGTTTCCCGCTTACACCAAAAATTGATTGGTGTCTTGGTCTAATGATAAAAAGCTATCATTAGGGACGGACGCTATAGGTTGACACTCTCTATAAAAAAATAAGTCAGTTATCAAAATTTTCAAAACTTTTATTATAATACCCAAAAAAAAAAAAGGACTTAACAAGAGGGGTATTCAAGTAAACCTCTTTGAAGGGCCAATTTTTATAATTTGTATTACTAAAGGAGTTTTTAGAAAGTAAGGTTGAAACCCTAGCTATATTTAAGCTAATTAAATTAGTGTATAACTATAGATATTTTTGTAGGAGGACCTCTCAGTATATTCAAATAAAGAAAGACTGGAGCCACACTTGAGATGAGAGCCTAAAAATCTCATCCTTCATTGAATCTATAAGCTTTGTAAGAAACTAAAAGTAAATTTTTTGTGGGTATTTCGGCTAGTAGTGAGACTATCTAAATATCCTATAAGTTATATGATGTAAACTAAAGAAAAGTTTAGGCTTAAATATATGGAATTGGGTGTTAAATCTACACAGTCTCCTCTGTGATTGTTGTGTTTAATTTTTATAGAAACTGCCGATTTTTTTTTTTTTTTGGTGCAAGATTCTTTTAGGTACAGGTTTTTTCTTTAAGGAACGGTGCACTAATTGTTGGACTTGGGTGACTACTGACTACTGATTCAGTAGTCTACTAGTATAAGCTCTAAGTCTATGGTGATAAGTGTTATAAAAAAGGCAAAATACAATAAACTACTTGAGGTTTTGGGTATACCAAATGATTAATTTAATCCTTAAGACAAACGGTGTTACTAGCTGTCGTTACTCAAATCTGACCCCTTCTCTCTGCTCTTTTCTTTTTACATAATCTCAGTATCTCACCTAACTGGCTCTTTCTCTCTCAATTTTTCTTTTACTTTGCTTGTCTGAATCTGGCTCTCTCTTTCTCCTTTCTTTTTCATAATCTCACCTGACTCTTTCTTTCACTCTCAATCTTCTTTTCCTTTGCCTGCCGAATCTTGTTGATTATGTATCCTCTTTCTTTCTCATCTCTCTCTATTTCAATGATGGAGATCTTGTGGTGGTGGGTCAACGCTCAATAGTTTTCTGTGTGTTAGGACATATATGGTTCACTTGTTAAGAATATATGTCATTCTTTTATGTAATTAGCTAATCTTTTGACAAAACGCACTTTGCTTGTATTTGGGTAGATCTAGGATGTGTTCAATACTTCAAAGAACAATGTTTCAAGATTAAGTGTTAAAGTCATGCAAATCTGTCCAAGTAACAAGCTAATGAAGTGCCTGTCATTAAAGCTCGACAGCTAGCTCGACAACTAGCATCTATCGAGCTTAAGAAGCTGTTCTAACCCCGTGGCTCGACAGCTTCTCGACACCTCTATCTGTCGAGGTTTAAAAAAAACAGAATTTCAGATCTGTTTTGATTCCAATCCATGGATATGTCTTTGGGTCTTCTTTTCTCATAACTCTAGACATATATAAGTGAAAGGGATAAAAATGGTAAATGGACGGAGACGTTGAGGACGGATCGACACCATCGGTGACCCAGATATGACGGTTGGATGTTGCTGAATATCCGTCTTGTATAAATTAATTATGGATGCCACGTGGCATGCCGTTTGATGTACTTCAGATAAGCCTTTGCTTTATCCCCACGCAAACGTGTACACTTAGACTTCTTGCGACACACGTTTGGGAAGACTCCTATATGGAAAGGAACTTGAGAAGGAAGTTGTATCCTTAAAGAAAGGTAATTCTACTCAATATAAATACCCCAGAAACCCTAGGTATGAAGGTACGCATAATATTCTTAACTCTAGCACTCTAGGGTTAAAGGAACAAGACTCTAACTTGACCTTCGGAGGGTATTCGGCCGACACCACACCGGTGCTCTCTTCTAGGTCCTTCGTTTCCTTTTTGCAGGTATTGCTTTCGTTTGAGGAGCGCTTGCAACTCACTGGTGATATTTTCGGCATCATCAGTTGGCGCCGTCTGTGGGAAATTCAACTAAGGAGGAGGAAGAAAAACTTCGGATTATTTCAGCCTCGCTCTGTCCCTGAGACAAAGAGTTGCATGGCACTCACCCGATCGATGGCAACGAACAACAATCAAGGCGACGAACCACGCGCCACCGCTTTGGAAAGGCAGGTCCAAACGCTTGCAGCGGCAGTTGAGCGCCTCACTAAGCAGAACCATGATTTGGAAGAGCAGTTGCGGCAAATAACCGCACATCAGAGCGCACCACAGGAAGATCAGGAGGGAGCTAGTCCCGAAGGAAGGAACGCGGAAAGACCTGAGGGCAACAACGCTCCGACTAGACCCGAGCGACAAGAAACCAATCAACCGCTGGCTTTAGACCCTGTGCCGACACACATAGCCACCGAAATGCAGGAGATGAGGGAACGTATGGATGCAATGATGAACGCCCTTAAGGGACGAGTATCCAGCAATCTGGACGACCTAGTCCATAGAACGGATTCACCATTCACAGCGTTGGTGAATTCATACCCCGTCCCTTCAAAGTTTAAAATGCCCCATGTGGAAAACTATGACGGATCCAAGGACCCGTTGGATCACCTAGAGTCTTTCAGAACTCTAATGCATCTTCAGGGTGTACCGGACGAAATCATGTGCAGGGCTTTCCTCACCACCTTGAAAGGGCCTGCGAGGGATTGGTACAGCAAGTTGACGCCTAATTCCATCGGCACTTTTAAGGAATTAGGTGCACAGTTTGTATCACACTTCATTGGAAGTCATCGACACAAGAGGTCTATTGCATGTATACTGGGAATTAAACAACGAGAGGGTGAGACATTAAGGTCTTATATAGCTCGCTTTAATAAGGAATCCCTCTCGATAGACGAGGCAGACGACAAGACACTTGTGGCAGCATTCACAAACGGGTTACAAGAGGGTAAGTTCTTATTTTCCCTATGTAAGAATGACCCAAAGACTATGTCCGATGTCTATTACAGGGCGACGAAGTATATGAACGCGGAGGATGCCTTGCTGGCCAGAGAAGACTACAAACCAAAGAAAAGGGAAAGAGAGGAAGATATGAAACCAGATAACGGACGAAAAGTGGCTAGAACCAGAGATCGACGAGAAGACCGGAGACCCAAACCGCCTTCAGGGAGGTTCACAAGTTTCACCCCCCTCACAGCCCCAATTGACCAAGTGCTTATGCAAATCAAAGATGAAGGAAGCTTGACATTCCCGGGCAAATTGAAGGGAGATCCGAACAAGAGGCCAAGAGATAGATATTGCCGCTTTCACCGTGACCACGGCCATGATACGACGGATTGTTATGATTTGAAACAACAGATTGAAGCCCTTATAAGGCAAGGAAGGTTGCAAAGGTTCGTGAGAAAGGAAAGAACTGATCATCCTCAGGAACAGAATCCTAGACGGGAAAACGAGTGTCCCAGACCACCGGTAGCAGACATACGGATGATAATGGGGGGCAACGCTTCAGTAGGATCGTCCAAGAAGGCCAGAAAGACCTATTTACGGACGGTACAAAGTGTCCAGTCGACGGGACCTTCGTTAGAAAGAATACGGCGAAACGACTCCAATATCGAGTTTTTTGAAGACGAGGCCCGGCGCCTTCACCACCCCCATGACGACGCGCTTGTGGTTAGCATACAGGTAGGGGATTTCAACGTCCACCGAGTTCTGGTAGACAACGGGAGCTCAGCAGACATCCTTTACTATCCTGCGTTCCAGCAGATGGGGATTGCAAAGGAGCGCCTGGTCTCGGCACGCGGGCCCCTCGTCGACTTTGGGGGAACCTGGGTCCATCCTTTAGGATCCGTCACATTGGAGGTGACGGTAGGAGACTACCCACGACAGATAACTAAAAATATCTCCTTTCTAGTGGTTCATTGTTCTTCAGCATACAACGCCATACTCGGACGTCCTACTCTCAATGCATGGAAAGCCATCACTTCAACCTACCATCTGATGATCAAGTTTCCCACTGAACATGGGGTTGGAGAACTACGCGGAAATCAGGTAACTGCACGGGAATGCTACGTGGCCATGATGGAGATGGATGACCATGTACAGACAATGAGCATCAAAGAACAGAGAACAGTGGCAGAACCCGTGGAGACATTGGAAGAAGTCCAACTAGATGATTCAAGGCCCGATCGAACCACCAGGATAGGAACCTCGGTCGACCAAACGATTCGACATGCGCTCCTACTGTTCCTCAAAGAAAACCAAGATGTGTTCGCATGGAGCCATGACGACATGCCGGGGATAGATCCGACAGTCATAGTCCATAAATTAAACGTATCACCTTCGTTCTCTCCAGTCCGACAAAAGAAACGCGTATTCGCCCCCGAAAGGGATCGAGCTGCAGCAGAGGAAGTGCAGAAGCTACGAGAAGCGGACTTCATACGAGAGGTGTACTACCCAGACTGGCTGGCAAATGTGGTAATGGTCAAAAAGTCAAATGGGAAGTGGAGAATGTGCGTTGATTTCACGGATCTAAATAAAGCGTGCCCTAAAGACAGCTACCCGCTCCCGCGGATTGACGCCTTAGTCGACTCTACCGCAAAACATGAGTTGTTAAGCTTCATGGACGCCTTCTCGGGGTACAACCAGATTAAGTTGGAGAAGACAGATCAAGAAAAGACATCATTTGTGACGAGTCAAGGGCTTTTTTGCTATAAGGTGATGCCATTCGGGCTCAAGAATGCAGGAGCCACATACCAACGATTAATGAACAAGATGTTCGAGCACCAGATTGGCCGGAACGTCCAAGTCTACGTAGATGACATGTTGGTAAAAAGCGTAAAGGCGTCGGATCATCTGAGGGACCTCCAGGAGACTTTCGACACTCTTCGAAAGTACAAAATGAAGCTGAACCCAAGTAAATGCGCATTCGGAGTAACTGCTGGAAAGTTCTTAGGGTTCATGGTGTCCCAGCGGGGCATTGAGGTCAACCCCGAGAAAGTGAAAGCAATTATGGATCTATCCCCTCCAAGGACGGTGAAGGAAGTGCAAAGCCTGACGGGAAAGATAGCAGCCTTAAATAGGTTCGTATCAAGAGCAACCGACAAGTGTCTCCCTTTCTTTAGAACGCTAAGGAAATCTTTTGAGTGGACGGACGAATGCCAAAGGGCATTTGAAGAATTAAAGGCATATCTGTCTGCCCCGCCATTACTTAGCCCGTCTACGCCGGGGGAAGAATTATTCCTGTATCTTGCTGTCTCATCGGCAGCGGTAAATGCGGCTCTCATAAGAGAGGAAGGGAAGGTCCAGAATCCTGTGTACTTTGTGAGCCGGGCGCTACGAGGCGCTGAGGAGAGGTACCCGCGGATAGAGAAACTCGCCTTCGCACTTGTCACTGCAGCTCGAAAGCTGAAGCCGTATTTTCAAGCACACACAATGACAATCCTGACGGATCAGCCATTGCGGAGAGCAATGCACAATCCTGAAACCGCCGGACGAATGGCTTTGTGGGCTATCGAGCTAAGCGAGTACGATATCCAATACCAGCCACGAACAGCTGTGAAAGGACAAATATTGGCAGACTTCATTGCGGAATTCACTACACATGAGGAGCAGGGGGCAGAAGAGACGCCTACATGGAGAATTCACATAGACGGATCCTCCAATAAACATGCGGGAGGAATCGGAGTTGTACTCCATACCCCGGAAGGAGATAAGATTGAATGTATGATCCGTCTAGAGTTCCCTGCTATGAATAATGAAGCGGAGTATGAGGCCCTGGTGGCGGGATTGGAGCTTGCAATAGTAGCTGGGGCCAGGAAGGCAATGGTCTACTCCGATTCCCAAATCGTATCTAGCCAAGTTAATGGGAGTTATGATTGTAGGAATGAACGAATGAGAAGGTATCTCAAAGAGGTGAAGGGTAGGACGAGTGCCCTCCAATTCACGATAACTCAGATACCGAGAGAAGAGAATCAAGAAGCGGATCGACTCGCAAAGGCTGCTTCGGCCGAACCTATGGTCGTCCCAGAGCAGGTATTGTCCTTCGTCCAATATTCATCGTTACTAGATAATGTTCAGGTGCAGGAATTAACCACTAGAGATGATTGGACGGTTCCAATTGTGGCGTACCTCAAGGACGGCAAGCTTCCAGACAGGAAGGAAGAAGCAAGGAAATTGAAGGTTAGGGCTGCCCGATTCATACTGATCAAAGGCATCCTCTACAAAAGAGGATTCTCCCGACCTTATCTAAGATGCCTGGGCCATGACGAAGCAGACTACGTAATGAGGGAAGTTCATGAAGGGATCTGTGGAAACCACTCAGGATCAAGATCTCTGGTACACAAACTACTCCGGGCAGGGTATTATTGGCCGACAATGCAGAAGGATGTCCACATGTACGTAAGAGCCTGCGATAAGTGTCAACGATTCGGCAACCTTATCAGGCAGCCAACGGAGGAACTCACACCCATGACGGCCCCATGGCCATTCGCACAATGGGGGTTAGACATCATGGGTCCATTTCCAATAGCGGCAAGACAACTGAAGTTCTTGGTGGTTGGTATCGACTACTTCACCAAGTGGGTGGAAGCAGAAGCTCTTGCTACTATCGTGGAGAAAAATATTCGCAACTTTGTATGGAGAAATATTGTTTGCCGATATGGGATCCCGAGAGTGCTCGTGTCAGACAACGGGAAGTAATTCGACAACGATGCGTTTCAAGATTTTTGCTCTCAGCTGGGAATCAAGAATCACTACTCGTCGCCCGCTCATTCACAGGCCAACGGACAGGTTGAAGTCACGAACCGGTCCTTGTTAAAAATCATCAAGACCCGGCTCGAGGGGGCAAAGGGCATATGGCCGGACGAACTACCAAGTGTCCTATGGGCGTACAGAACAACGACAAGGACGCCAACGGGAGAGACACCGTTTCGATTGGCGTTTGGTGCTGAAGCCCTCATACCAGCAGAAGTGGGATTGACGAGCTACCGCGTGGAAAGTTATGACGAGAGTAAGAATACTGAAGCATTACGTCTAGAGCTTGACCTTGTTGATGAAGTTAGGGCAACAGCGGCCGAAAGACTGGCGCGGTACCAGGACATGATGGCAAAACATTACAACTCTAAGGTTCGGCACCGGGACTTCAAAGTTGGAGATCTAGTGTTGCGAAAAGTGCTTGGCGCTACGAAAGATGCATCCCTGGGAAAGCTGGGTCCCAACTGGGAAGGTCCGTACCGAATCATCTCATGGCGCAGGAAAGGAACGTACTACTTGGAGACATTAGACGGAAAGAAGTTAGGCCACCCCTGGAACACAGAGCACCTGAAGAAGTACTACCAATAGTGCAGCAGTCACAATACCTACTGCCTTACTTTTCAGTCTAATTTTAGAATGTTATGGCTTTTACTTTTTAGAGCTCAGTTTTTCTTTTTCATGAACAATTTGGTTTATTGAACTTATGAGAGGAATTTTTTATACATGCTGACGAAAGTCTACAATGAAATCAAAAACAAATCCACAAAGTGGACGGATCACCCAAAGGGTGAAAAACCTACGAGTCCACGAAGTGGACGGATCACCCAAAGGGTGAAAAACCTACTAGTCCACGAAGTGGACGGATCACCCAAAGGGTGAAAAACCTACTAGTCCACAAAGTGGACGGATCACCCAAAGGGTGAAAAACCTACTAGTCCACGAAGTGGACGGATTACCCAAAAGGTGAAAAACCTTCAAGTCCACAAAGTGGACGGACCACCCAAAGGGTAAAAACCTAGTCCACAGAGTGGACGGATCATCCCATGAATGAATGTTTGCATGGTGGACGGTTAGCAAAAATACGTTTGAAAGTCCATTCAAAAAGTGGACGGGTTAACTGGATACATGACGGTTAATGAGCAAGCAACATGCAATAAAAAGATTTGATAAAGTCAAGTTCAAAAATTACAAATGACGGTTCAAACAAAGTTCTCTAAACAGTGAAATTTTTTACAAAAGGGAAAGTATTCTATTCATTCTTCGGAGATGAGTTCCCGTCCAATGGACCGTCGTCTGGCTGAGTAGGAGGTTGAACTTCACCTTCATCGGCTGGAGCAGTGACGGCAAACACTTCGTCTGTACTTTCTGACTGGACGGATTGCGCGAGTGTTTGCCCTTGAGCATCAATGTTGATATGAGATACGTCCAAGTCAGGGTACGACGACTTAACTTGACGGATAGCGTCATCGAACCCGTCTGCAAAGGAGTTTCCAAGCTCCGTCAGAAGATTCTCAGAATCACGGTATTCTTGGACGGCTATCTCCTTGGCGTTGTCAAGCTTCGACACCGTCTCCGTCAGCTGCTTCTCTTTATCCTTCAAAAGTTCGCGTAGATGCCCATTCTCTTTCTCCACTTCGCCTCTAACTTGCTCCGAGCACTTGAGCTTTCTGTCCATATTAATCTTATAGGTCTTCAGCTCATGTAACTCTTCCTCCATCGTCTTGTTTTTCTGTCTCAGACGGTCCATGGACGTCTCATGATTAAGGCAACGGCCAAAAAGCCCCTTCATCATCACCATGGCCTTAAAAAAAAAAAAAAAAAAAAAAAAAAAAAAACAATGTCATGATAATGACGGGTGTAAAGGAACTTAGCAACAATACTAAACGGATCCAAAATTACCTGCGCAAGGGTGAAGAGGCCTGTTTCACCCATCGCCTCCGTCGAGTGGTTGCCAAGGTCTGCGTAGTCGTCAGCTGTCAGCATGGATGACATCTTCTCAAGGGCATAGTTCGAATCTTCCCGGAAAAGGACGGGTGGTTTCTCCCCTGAAGGTGCTGGACCCTTCATTAAGCCTTTGCCTTTTCCGTGTTTGATGGGCGTTTTCTCAGCTTGTAAGGCCACGACGGGTTCGACGGTGGTCCTTTGTTTCTTTTGAGGACGGTCCGTCTTCTCATGTTGAGTTCGTTTTGACGGTACCGTCGGGGTCGTCCCCTTTGCTTGACCTCCGTCCTGCTTTTTCTTCGCTGCTTGCTGTTTAATAAGGGCTCTCCTTCTGGCGGCGTCCATCTCTGCAAATCAAAGACGGATGAGAGAGGAAAGGTAAAGTAAGCATAAGAAAAATGAAAGACAGGAATAGTTTTGACGAACTTACGTTTCCGAATTCTGTTGTCGTATTGACGGGCAGCGGATGAAGGTTCGGGTCCGTCACAATACCAATTCAGAGTATCAAGGGTGACGAGCTAAGCCCAAGTTCTTTCCTGCAGTTTCGTCTTGTTAAAAATTCTCTCCAAGAAACTCCACTGCTCCAAGTTAACCTGAGGACGGTCCCGAGCTGCAATAAAGGACGGTTAGACCTAGAAAATAAATTAACTTCAAAGACTGGACGGAAACAAAAAGGGGTACACATACCCGACGGAGGCATTATGCCCCATGTTGTGTCGACGGGCATGTTAGTTACATCTCCTGGACGGCACATCCATTCGTCCCCTTCCAAAAAGAAGTAACGACTCTTCCAGTCTCTATTTGAGTCTGGAGTGTCACTGACGAGCCTCAATAAGGGACTTCTAGCTGCAAAGCTATACATCCCCTTGGACTTGACAATCTCTGTTGGACGGTAACAATGGAAAAATTCTTCCACCGTCAACCTTCGGGCACCTTCAGACATTGCCCCATACAAAACCTCAACCCCAATGAACACTCTCCATGCATTTGGGGAGATTTGGGTGACGGACAGACCAAGGTATTGAAGAAGTCGACGGTGAAGAGAACTTAAGGGAAATCTGAGCCCCGCCTTTAAAGCTTGCTCGTAGATCCCAACACCGTCTAACCCCTTGTAGTAGCATTTCTCGGATTTGTTGGGAAGACGAAGACGGATGTTGTCAGGTATTTGGTACTTTGTCCTAATTGTGTTGAGTTGAGATTCAGTCATGGACGACCTAAAATCATTTACCGTCCAGAGAGGCAGCATGACGAACTCCCTAAGCCCATCTGGGCCAATTATTGATTGAACGGGGGGATCCACACCGTCCAAGCCACTGCTGGACGAGTCAGAACTATCCGTCTCTATACCACCGTCAAGGGAAGAAGAGGTACTTGACGGATTCCTCTCTTCACTTGAAGTGTCAGGATCTCTTGGACCTGACGGAAACTTTTCATCGTAGCCCGCCCCCTCGCGGACAAACGACTGGTTACTTGACGCACTAGACATTACCTACATTTATGACGGTATAACCTAAGACACCGACGGTTCTAAAGAAAGTGCATATACTTAAAACAATGAAATTCAAAGAAAGACGGAGAAAGGTTTGGAATACATACCGGATTTGCTGTGCGACAGGAAGGCACTGTAGTTGTGACGGTTGCGCTCTGCTCACAAGTTTTTGACAAGAAGAAGAAATGAAGGGAGGAATATCTGGCCTTTTATAGAGCAAAGGGCACGGAATACGAAGCGACGCCTCGAATTTGGGAAATAGCCAATCCACGAGGGCCACGTGCTCTTCGTCAGAAATACAGGCCACGTGTCATCCGTCGTGGTACACCAAGCCCGTTCCCATTTAATACATTGTCTTCAAGTCATTCCATGGATCCGTCAGGTTATAAGGACGGATCCAAGGACTGAAGGGGGCAACTGAAGGGGATAAAAATGGTAAATGGACGGAGACGTTGAGGACGGATCGACACCATCGGTGACCCAGATATGACGGTTGGATGTTGCTGAATATCCGTCTTGTATAAATTAATTATGGATGCCACGTGGCATGCCGTTTGATGTACTTCAGATAAGCCTTTGCTTTATCCCCACGCAAACGTGTACACTTAGACTTCTTGCGACACACGTTTGGGAAGACTCTTATATGGAAAGGAACTTGAGAAGGAAGTTGTATCCTTAAAGAAAGGTAATTCTACTCAATATAAATACCCCAGAAACCCTAGGTATGAAGGTACGCATAATATTCTTAACTCTAGCACTCTAGGGTTAAAGGAACAAGACTCTAACTTGACCTTCGGAGGGTATTCGGCCGACACCACACCGGTGCTCTCTTCTAGGTCCTTCGTTTCCTTTTTGCAGGTATTGCTTTCGTTTGAGGAGCGCTTGCAACTCACTGGTGATATTTTCGGCATCATCAATAAGGATTATTTTAAGCACCGTATCTGGTTACACATAGTAGAGAGCGCAAGTTGCAAAAGCTATATGTGACCGGAGACAAAATTTGCCCTAGTTCATCTTGTTTGTGAAGAAGCTGTTGTGTTTGTGCACCGTAGGGTTTTGTAACCAAACATCTTCTTGTTCTTCATTGTGAAGATGAACTGAAGAACTTTGCAGCCAACATCTTTCTCAAGTTGGTGATTGAAGTCGCGTACTGGGATCCGTACAATTGGTTAGTCACGTACTGGGAGCCGTGCATCAAAAGGAGAGATTATACTACAGAACAAGTCCAATTGAGTATTTGGGTAAGGGTTCAATTGTAGGTTGGTAGAAGGTACTGAGATTCCTTTACTTGTAACCGCTTGTTTTGATAATAGTGGATTCTCGGGAGTGGTGACCTTAAAATCACCCGGTGGGGTTTTTGCCTTGGAGGTTTTCCCCATTCGTAAACAAATCACCATGTCAAATTTATTTTCCGCTGCACTTTAGTTTATAGGTGATTTGTTTGTGCTACCACGCATTTGCATGTTAAATTGGTTAATTAATTAAACTTAACTAATTAATCCAACAAAAGGGGTCAATACATTTTTGGCCTATCACTATAGGTTAATGGTGATTGGGTTTACTGGATTTGGGTTTGGCCATTGTGGGTATTTGGAGTTTGATATTTTTGCTTGGGGGTTGATGGCAACTTTGTGAAGTAGGACTTGGCTTTATGTAATTGGCTTTTACTGGGTCTCTTTGTAGAGGAGCAAAAGGGTTTGGTTTTTAAGGAGCTTTTCCTTTTGGTTTCTTGTCTCTTTTGTGCATGTTTTGATTTTTGGTTTTTGTTATTGTATTTAATTTATGAGTGTAATTAGACTATCGCTCGGAAAAAAATTGAGTATTGAGTTATTATTTTGTTTATTATTGTTTATGCTAGTTAGGGCTTAAATTAAATATAACCCAAATAAAAATGATCAAATTCATTCCATATCTCATATTAAGAAATTATTGCTATTTATTTAATAATTTAGTTTTAATTATTTTATAATTTATTATTGCTATTTATTTAATAATTTAGTCTTAATTATTTTAGAATTTTTTAGCTTACATATGAATCCATGGTTTTTAAAACCAAACTGGACCGTTCGGTTCAACTAGTTCGATCGTGAACTGATGCTAATATTGGTCAGAATATGTACAGAAACCGAAAATTCATAAAAATCGTTTAAACTTGGAGAATCGTAGGTTGAATCGTTGGAATCGGCAACCAGTATGATTGAATTGGTTCTGCATGTAGAGAGATCTTTCAGATCTAAGACCTTTGGTCGACGATTTGAATGGCTGAAGTGGTTGAGGATGTAAAGTTGTAATTTACAACTATGTTTTAAGTTGGCTTTATTCCATGACAAAAAGTGTTGTATTTGCTTTAATTTTGTTCCTTGTATTTTATGAGATTTTATTGTATTGGGTTTAGTATTAAGTTGGTGAAGAATCGAGCATATATTGGATGAACAAGTGGATTTCGCGAGTGTCTCATGAGAAGCCTGCCCTCGAAAGAGTCACGTAAGAAGCACATGCTGAAAGCTGAAGAGTCGTGTCAAGCTGTTAGTGTCACGAGTGTCTTGCGAGAAGGCCAACCTGCAAGATACCTAAGAAACTCTCTGCCTAGAGGATTTTAGGAGTGACTTTCTTACCTGTTGGGAAATTTAGACCCCAGTTGTAGAATTAACAAGTTTTAAACCAAAGTTATTAATTAGATTTATTATAAATAAAACTTGTTAAAACAAACAAACATCAATATCATGTTAAAAATAAGTGCAGCGAAAAAGTAAATAAGACAAGATATAATGACCTAGGAAAACCAGTGAAACAAACTAGTTTCTCAATAAAAAAAACCTAGAGAAAAACCTTCCCGAAAAGCAATTCACTATAATAAAGAGAATTTTCAGATCTAGTATAAAACCTTTGTCCCCAGACCCTACAATCCTTACAGATGAACTTACAGTAGAAACCTTCTACCGCTTCAGAACCTCTAAACTCTTCAATATGTGAACGCCACCCTTTTAATGCATGGATCTCAGTACGTGACTCACTCACCAACTTAAGGAAGAAGAATGTTGACTGCAAAGTTCTTCACTTCATCAACAATGAAGATCAAGAAACACTTAGTTACAAAACCCTAAGGCGCAAAAACACAGTAGCTTTTTTCAGAGAGAATAAGGCATCGGTCAACGTTTTTATGTGTTCTTCTTGTATTCTCTTATGTGACAGCCTCTAAAATAAGCCTTATATATGTCTAGAGTTGTGAGAAAAGAAACCCTACACAAATACATAAGTATGGGCCGAAAATCAGATCTAGAAATCTGAATTTCGTAATTTTCGATAGATACCTCGATAGATAGTACCTGTCGAGTCTCGATAGATAGATATCTGTTGAGCAGCTGTTGAGCTTTAATGAATCAACACTTCTTCACTTGTTTCTTGGACAAATTTGCATAATTTCAATACTAGACTTGAACAGATTTGCGTGGTTTCAATACTAGACTTGAACTCTTGTTCTTTGAAGTATTAAACACATCCTAAATCTATCCAATTATAAGTAAAATGCGTTTTGTCAAAGGATTAGCCAATTACATAAAATATGTCCTTAACATTACCCTTCACTCATTTTATATATACCCTCATTACCCACAAATGTATAGGAGGTCATTTAGAGAGAAAAACTCTAGATAGGTTTTCTATAACACAACACACGCATCCTTTAGAGAGAGAGTTACTCATCCTTAGTGAGAAATCATTACCTAAACACAACCCACATCTTTTCAGAGTATAGAGAGTGTTTTGGAGCTTGGGAAGTTTTGGGGATTTGCCAAAAGAAGTCGGTAAGGCTTGGCGGATGCAATCGGATGTATTGTGGGATCCGAAAAGCTAGTGAAGATAAGACTACGAGAAGTTCGTTGGTAGCAGGAGCTTGGAGGGCTCAAGTACATTAGGTAGACTAGGCTTGGAGGGTCTTTTATTATTCGTGTACTCCAACTTATTCACTAATGGATCGATTTCGACTTGGAGGGTCGCGGAGAAATTTTTCGCCGAGTTCTTCAATTTCCTCTTCGATAACACGTCTTGGTGCTATTGTGTGTTTGCATATCTCTTTCCTTACTCTTATACTTTACTTTTATTGTTTTATTGTTCATGTGTATGAACTAGAGTAGATCCGGTGATTACATTTCATTTACTCTTATTCCGCACTTAGATAAGTTAGAGTAAAAGCAATCTAGCCTTAATTTTAAAATTGGGGTCTAACAAGCTCTTGTGTTTTAGCACAAATCCGAGCTTTCAATTATGATAACTAAAACCTAATCTATAATCCAAAATGGATCGAAGTGGACCAAAGTGGACTGAAGTAAACGAAGTAGATCGAATAGCCAAATTGGATTGAGTTGGACCAAAATGGACCAAAGTAGTTAGGATGGACCGAAGTGGATCAAACATGACCAATATTTCCTCTCTCTTTTTTCTTTACAACTAAAGTTTTTAAGTTTCAAATATATTATTCAAATTTATCATTCCCTTAAAGAAGATTATTATGATAATCAAAACTCATCACAAAATTATACTTGATATTACTCAAATAATTGATAGACACATTCAAATGAATAACCAAGATTGTGTTTTGATATATATTCAAATTCTCACTTTCAAAATGACTAAATATTAACTCAAGCAAAAATTAAACCAAAGCTATAAGAGGGAGAGAGAGAGGAGTTGTCATAGGGAACTCAAAAAACACAGCACCAAAAAATATTAACCCAAAATAGAGTTATAAGAAACTCAATTATTCGTCAATCTAAAGTAGGGTTGCATGAAAGAATGAAAAACAAAAAAAATATTAATCAAGAACTTAAAGGGTGAAGCATAAAAATATCATTTCTCATATAATATTTATTGACAAAATTTTGTACATAAGCTATATTAGAAATTTAACAAATTTTCTCAATATCCCTAATATCAAAAGCATATAGAACATATATAAAAAATGCATAAACCAAAGAAAAAATGAAAAAAATTACTTTCAGGACCTAAAATACAACAAAGTCATATTTTTGGAGAAAAAAAAAGGTTACCTTTAATACATTAAACAGTTTCTAAATCTATTTCATCTTTCTATCTTTACCAATATATCATACTATTATTTTCGGAGTGTTTGATTGGTATTATTCCTTTATGAGGTGGTAAATATTCTTCAAAATTATGTTATACTGTCTAAGTTTCAAATAAATTATTCAAATTTCTCTTACTCTAAAAGGAGATTATCAAGATAAAAAAAAAAAATCATAACAAAATTTCACTTAATATTACAAAAAAATAGGCACACTCAAATGCATAATCAATATTGTGTTTTGATATAAATTCAATTATCACTTCTAAAATAACTAAGTATTAACTCAAACAAAAATCAAACCAAAGTTATAAGAGGGAGATGGACTATTTGTGACAGGGAACTCAAAAATACAACACCAATACGAATTAACCCGAAATAAAGTTTTAAAAAATAAAACGATTTGTCAACCTAAAGTAGAGTTGTAAGGAATAATATAAAATCAAGAAAGAGAGAGAATAATAACTTTTTCTAGAGAAAATATGAGAGAGAGAATAACAAATTTATAGAAAATAAGATGAGAGGAAAAAGAGTAAAAATAAAAGATATAGTAATAAACACCAAATTATTCAAGCCATGCTATGTAATAGAATAACATTATATTTCTTATATACTATCTTTATAATTTAATAAGATAACATCTATGAAATCAAAGAAAAGAAAAATAAAAAAAGATAACAACTTAAAAATAAAAAAATAAATCACATCAACCTAAAGTAAAGTTATAAAGAACAGAAAAATTCATCAACCTAAAGTAAAGATACAAGAAAAATAATAAAATCCACCAAAAAAAGCAAAAATAGAGAGAGAGAGAGAGAGAGAGAGAGAGAGAGAGAGAGAGAGCTTTTGTGTGTGGGGGGAAAACTACGCATAGGATGAGAGAGTGAATTGCAAATTTATAGTAAGAGGTTAGGAATAAGAAGAGCCAAAAAAAGAAGAAGATAAATGGATAGAGGAAAAATGATATTAAGGTAGATAGTAGTGGGGATATGAAAATGTAAAAGGGAGAGGAATGTTGGAGAATGTGTAAAAATTAGTTGAGAAATTAATGATTGGAAGATGATGACTTAAGAGAGAGAAAAAAATTATTGATTATAGAGAATGTGTGAAGTGGAAACCCAAAAAATATATATATATATATATATATATATATATATATATATATATATATATATATATATATTATTTTGGTATCTAGAATATAAACAAGGTTATTAACTTACTAAGTGATGTAGAACAATATCAAAGAGGAAGATAATACAACAAAGTGTAAAATGCAAAACTGACCTTCTAATTTTCTTCAAATTTCATTTCAGTCATCTAACTTTGCTTTTGTTCATTTCTATCAATTTTTGTTATATGTTGTGGTTAATTTTCAATTTTATAAATTTTTCTTCAAATTTTTTAAATTTAAAAATCCAATTAATTATTGAAAAATATTTTCTAGATTTTTTAAAAAAAATTAACAAAAATTAACGAAAATGCCTTAATTGAATAAATCTGAAACTTAGAGGACCGAAATGAACGAAAGTAAAGTTAGAAGTCTGAAATAAACGAAAGTAAAGTTAGAGGACTGAAATAAAATCTGAAGAAAGTTAGAGGGTCAGTTTTGCATTTTAGCCTATAACAAAATTTAAGAGACAACCTAAGAATTTGCACTTAGGTTGCCTATGTTTTTCTATGTAATTAGTTAATCTTTCGACAAAACGCACTTTACTTGTAAATTGGATAGACCTAAGAAGGGTTTGATACATATCAAGTGGTTGTATTAAAAATATGAAGATTAATCCAAGAAACAAATGAAGAAAAACTATTTTACTGAAACTCAACAGATAGCTTGATAGAAGGCATCTATTGAGATTTACTGGACAAGCTCGACACTAGCTTGATCTATCGAGCTTTACGAATTCAGAAATTTTAGATCTAAATTTCGGCCTATGCTAATGTATTTGTTTAGGGTTTCTTCTCTCATAATATAAGGCTTATTTTAAGAGCCATCACACACGAATACAGTGACTACGAGCTTAATTTTCTCTGTGAGAAGCTGCTACGTTTATACGCCATAGGGTTTTGAAATCAAGTACTTCCTGATCTTCATTGTTGAGTGAAGAACTTTGCAGCCAACAACAATCATTCAAGTTGCTGGAGTTAATCACAAACTAGGATCCATGTAAAGGGTTAGTCACAGATTGAAGATTTGTGCATCAAAGGAAAGAAGACTACTACAAGATCAAGTCCAATTGGATATTGGAGAGAATGTTTAACTGTAGATCGATATTTTGGGATAAGCTAGGGTAGTGGTTATTCTTCATACTTGTAACCGCTTGATTATTGATTAGTGGATTCTTGGGAGTGGTGACCTTAAATTCACCCGGTGGGGGGTTTTTGCCTTGTGAAAAGTTTTCTCCATTTATCAACAAATCACCGTGTCAATTTAATTTCTGGTGCATTTAGTTTATTTGATGATTTGTTGGTGCCTCCACAATCTGCATGTAATTTGACATAATTAATCAACTTGGATAATTGAATTAATTAACCGGGGTCAAGCTATCTTAACCCAACAGCCTAGAATTTACACGAAGCACAAAAATTTAGGAATCAACACCCAACAATTTGGAATATATCCAATATAAAATTTTATTCATCAAATGTCCCCTTAAGATAAAACCACCTAAAGCCCTTTTATAGAGCTTCCAGAAATAAAAGATAATCCTAGCAAAAAACTGAAGCTAATCTAGAAACTAATCCCTTTTTAAACTTATCTGAACTCATAATAAATCTTAAAATCTAAAATATTACAATGCAAATTTGAAATAATGTCAGTTGTGCTCTCGCATCATACTACCTCAGTTGGAGAAAACTTGACATCGAGTTTTGAAGTGTTATAGAATTAGGACTTTGGCATATAACACTTCAATTTGGAAATCACCTTAGAGAGCATTGAGAATAGAAAAACCATGCATTCATCACATCATTAAACTCTTTCAAAATCACAAAATCAATGTGTGAAATGCATCATCTTATCTTGAACTAATGAACCATAGGAAGCACCTTGGTATCAAGCTTTCGTCTTAATCAAACTGTAGATCTTTATGTAACATAGAGGGTTGATCAATAGCACAATCATCAAATTCACCATTTACGTTGTGCGCACCCTTTAAAGTTGTACTCTTTTGTTCACATTTCTCACCTTCTTGTTGAAACTCTATAGTAGATTTGTCTTATTGCACACGTTAAAGCAACACTTATTGGTGGTTGTACCTTGTTGTCAACATAAGTCTATGGTGTCACTTGATGTTTCCATTACCAAGATCTCAGCACCAACATTTGCTCAAAAAAAAAAAAAAAAAGATCTCATCACCAACATTGTCTTCTGTATGGGAAGCAGTAACCTCATGTTAATATGTCATTCATGGCACCCTCACTGAATCAAGTCAAGTATTAATTTTTTCATGATCTGGATTAATCTCAACAACCAAGTCTTGAAAAGCTTTCAAGAAATTTTCGAATGTTTGGTCCATGGCATATTTTGATTTCTTTAGTTTTTTTAAGTTTTGATGAAAGGTGGATTGTGCTAGAGTGGGCTGAAGACCAGAAATTTCACGAACATTCATCTTCTTTTCATCAAATTGTGCAATTAGTTGTCTATTTTATTGCCACACACTGTCTTTAAATCTTCAAAATTGCCATGATGAAACTAGGATGGATAATTTCTGTTGAGAACATTATGATGCATATATATTCTTATTAAGGCTGGCTTTCTTCTTCTTCTTTTTCCCAAGTAATTACACAACCAATCCATTTGAAATGAAAATCCCAGTGTTAGGACATATGTGATTCATGTTAGGAACATATGTCAACATTTTATGTAATTGACTAATCCTTTGACAAAACGCACTTTACTTGTATTTGGGTAGATCTAGAATGTGTTTAATGCTTCAAGAAACAAGATTTCAAGTTCAAGTGTTAAAGCCATGCAAGTTTTTCCAATAATCAAGTGAAAAAATGTTGTTCATTAAAACTCGATAACTAGTATCAATTGAGGTTTAAAAGAGCTATTCATCCCGAGGCTCGATAGTTAGGGTATCTGTCGAGGTTTATGAAACTCATTTTTTTAGTTTTGATTTTCATCCAATCCGTGAGTATGTGTTTGGGCTTTGTTTTCTCACAACCCTAAACATATATAAGAATTATTTTAAGGGTCGTCACAAGGAGCACAATTGCACAAGTGTGGTTACCTTAAAATCACTCGATAGGGTTTTTGCCTCAGAGGTTTTCCCCATTGTAAACAAATCACCACGTCAACTTTATTTTTCGTTGCATTATACTTTAGTTGGTGATTTATTTGTGTTGCCACATACATTGCATGTTAATTTGATTAATTAATAAACTTGGGTAATTAATCAATTAATTTATCACAAGGGGTCAATACATTTTTAGCCTATCATAAATAATCTATAAAAAAATATTAAATAAATGTAACCAAATACCTAAAATCTCATCACAATTGTCAGAGCTCTAATTCCAATGATCCCTCTAATGTATCTGTAAGGGAGAATAAAAAGGGGGGGGGGTGAGATAACTCAATAAGTGGAATTCACTAACATTGGGGTGTGGGAACAAACCTTTCAAATAAATAATTCTTACAACAAATTCATAACTTGTAACTCATTAATATTTTATCATCAAATATTTCATATAAAAAAAATATATCTTTATATTGTGAGCCATCATAATATATATATATATATATATATATATATATATATATATATATATATATATATATATATATATCAATACCATCATATACACAATTTCCTAGGTTTTTCTCGTGGTCAACGTTTACGCCCGTTGACATGGTTGTGTTGTTCCCTTTTTGGGACTGGAACCTCATTTTCATCCCCTTTCTTAAGGATGGCTCCTTTGGAACCTAAAGATGCACTCTCTTGCTAAGGAGCTTCCTTTTTGGATCCTCAATAGTATACTCCATTGCTAAGGAGCTCTCAAATGTGCATTGTCTCCTTTTCTAGAACCGTTCCTTGCTAAAGACTAGCTGCAATATGATGGTCCCTTGCTAATTTTTTTTAAATGGATTTTTAAATATTTTAACTTTATTTCTTATGTAATTTCTACTACTATCAAAGAACATCTCTTTTTTAGTTATGATTAATATGGTTTCCATAGTTAGAGTTTGATTAGTTTTAAATTTAAATTTAGTACTATGATTGTATTTAATTCTTGATTGTTGATTTAACTATCAAAGAACATCTCTTTTTTAGTTATGATTAATACAGTTTCCATAGTTAGAGTTTGATTAGTTTTAAATTTAAATTTAGTACTATGATTGTATTTAATTCTTGATTGTTAATTTAATTTTTTAAGTGAATTCAACGGTTTATGTTACTACACTGTAAAGTTTTTAATGTTCTCCACATGGTAATTTCTATTTTATTTTTTACTTCTCCTTAGAACCTCTTTGTTTTCCAATCAACGATTACTAATTGACATTTGGCTTTTTTTCTTTATCTACTCTTTATTACTTTGTATTGGTTTTTTTCTATACCATATCTCTCTCTCTCTCTCTCTCTCTCTCTCTCTCTCCATTGGCAACCTATCGTTTTCCAAAATTTGATGATGATTCTATGACATTAAATATGCATTATTAGTTTGTTTGTTTTTTTTTTTAATTTAGTGTTTCTAACTTGATTTGTTTTGTATTTCATTCTTTCTTTGATGCATTGGGTGTGAGAATGAGTGTTTCCCTAACATTACTCCACTTAATGTGGACAAATTTATTTATCTAATTTAGGCAAAATATTATATTTTAAAAATTTTAAAATAAAAAAGGAGTGGAATTATAAATAATTTAATGATATATATTGGGGATGTGGTTGAATTTTTTTTTTTTTTGAGAATCGGATGTGGTTGAATTTAAATGTTAAATAAAATGATATGAGAAAAAAAAATACATAACAATAAACACTAACTTATCCAAATAATTATATGTAATATAATAAAAGTTCATTCTTATATACTATTTTTAATTATTTATAATGCAATATGATAATATTTAACAATCAAAGTCATAAAAAAAAAATTTTAAAAAAAACTTAAAACACAAAACTAAATCCCATCAACCAAAATAGAGTTCTAAAGAATACAAAACTTTATCAAGCTAAAATAAAGATGCAAGAAAAATAAAAATAAAAATCCACCAAAAAATTGAGGGACAAAGAGTGGGAAATAACTACTTTTTTGTGAGAGACAATTATGTAAAGAATGGAAGAGTGAATGACAAATTTATACTAAGAGGATGATAATAAAAAGAAATAAAATAAAGGAAGATAAAAGAAAAGAGGAAGAGTGATATTAAGGTAGAATGTTTGGGAAGATGAAAAGGTAAAGAGAAGGAGAAAGGTTGGAGAAAGCGTAAATGTTAAAAAAATGAGTACAATTTGATGAGCACAATTTTCTTTTATTTGAATTTAAGTAAAATATTACATTTTTTATTTTTTAAAACAATAGAGAGAAAATATAAATAATTTAATGATAAGGAGGATGTGGTTGAATTTCAATATTGAGTAAAATAAAAGAGAAGAAAAAAAAATAAGAAAAATTAAAAGATATAACAATAAACACTAAATTATCCAAATTATGCTATGTAATGGAATACTATTTTATTTTTATCTACTATTTTTAATTTTTTATAATGTAATCGGATAAAATTTAACAATCAAAGAGCAAAATAATAATAATAATAATAATAATAATTTAAAACACAAAACTAAATCATATCAACCTAAATTAGAGTTCTTAAAAACATAAAAATTTATCAACCTAAAATGGAGATGCAATAAAAAATAAAAATCCACCAAAACATTGAGAGAGAGAGAGAGAGAGAGAGAGAGAGAGAGAGAGAGAGAGAGAGAGAGAGAGAGAGAACCTTTTTGTGAGAGAAAACTATGCAAAAAATGGAAAAGAATGACAAATTTATAGTAAGAGGGAAGGGATAAAAAGAGACAAATAAAGAAAGATGAAGGGAAAGATGAAGGGAAAGATGAATAGCAATATTAAAGTAGAGGATAGTGGAGAGATGAAAAAGTAAGGGAAGAAGAAAGGTTGAAGAAAGTGTAAATATTTAAAAAATAAGTAAATGTAAAAAAATTTATAGGAAAATTGGAAATAAAAAAGAAATATATATATATATATATATATATATATATATATATATATATATATATATAGATGTTAAAACCGAATAAAATGAATATGTAAGGTCAATAATCTATTTATATATATATATATATATATTGTAAAAAAATATGAATAAATAATAATTATGTGGTGAATGACGTGGCACAATAGGAGCTCAGCAACAATAAATGTCATGCTTCAGCTTTTAGTAATGTAAGTGCACAATTTGTACTCGGACCCAAAACGAGCGATGGGCTCAGGCCCAAAGATCCTTATACAATGAATTTGTAGAGTATGGGTTTGAAACCTAGGTTTGGGATGTTGAAAAATTGATAAGCAGGCTAGAATGCCGCAATATAAGCAAGTAACAAATGAACGTGACAAAAAACTCTCTTCGGACGTAAGCCGATGACAATTTGTATAGCCCCTTTTTCTCCAAGCCAAAGATTACAATTTTTGGGTTTCTTTTCAAAGAAAAGCCTTTTCCTTTTTTCTCCTCTCTCGTCTTCTTATATCATTCTTCTTCTTCCTTGTTTCATCCACGTGTAACACAGATCTTTTTTCCAGATACTTGTCCCATCCACCACCTTCTTAAAGTATTCAAACGATAGCTGGAAGGCTGAACACTACTGTTCAGAGGTCATTTCTCTATTAATGCGGCCAGGGAGGTAGATGCAGGGCCTTTAATGCGGTGGTAGCAGCTTTTTCTTCAGATATTTTCTCACTCATTCCTGCTTCTAACGGGTGCTTGGATCACACCTTTACCCAACAGATCTTTCAGAATTCTGTCCCTAAATCGTTTAGCAAGTCCCACGGCCTTTACCGGGCCTGTCCGAGGAGATACTCCTCCTTGGACAACTCCTCGGACCATTATAGTGCGGACTGACCTATAAGCCTAGTGGACTTTGAGTGGACAGACTTGTACCAACTAACCAGGCCTAAAGCCCAAACGTTTATTTAAGCATTTTTACCCCCCCACAATAGCCCCTCGAAACTTCATTTTTCTCTCCCATCCGAGGAGAGAAATGGAGTTTTGAACCAAACAGCGCACCCTCCACACATTTTGCAGACCGCCACACGTGTAGGGATCCTTTCGCTCCTTTAAAACCGTCTCTGACGCTTCGAAATCCAGAACACTTGCATTTATGACTGCAAGTTACATCTTGTCCCCCACGTTCAACGGTGAGATATGCATCCAACAGCCCAGGTTTGTTCTAAAAAATTGGGCGGGATAATTCTGATTCGAGGCCGCCACCCACACATCAAAACGCCTGGGAATCCGTATCTCCATCCATTCTTTCAGAAATCAATCACATCTAAGTGTTAATCATTATCTTTCCTCTCCAGAAGCTCGTGAAGAATCGCCTAATCATTTCCCGTAAGTTTTCAATTTTCTTTACTCATTTCTTCTCGGCTTCTGTCCTCGGCCACCATTTAGACCCCTTCCCTCTTTTAAACTTTTTTTTTCACTCCTACCAAATGGG